>NC_067455.1:5532236-5864236 GCF_025434085.1 Hippocampus zosterae | reverse complement strand
CTCTGTTGGTTAAAAATCTCATGTCGGTCCTCACAATGTCATGAGTACAAGAACACACACACACACACACACCTCCACATTTTTGATCCCATCTCCATCTGCGTCATCATCACATTGATCCCCGATACCGTCGTTGTCGGCGTCCTCCTGGCCTGAGTTAGGAGTCAACACACAATTGTCCTGATGGACACGAGGCTCGTCACGCGATTGGTCGCCACTGGTGACAGGATTGATCACATGGAGATGAAGAGGAGGAAGATGAGGAGGATGAGGACCTGTCTGCAGTGCTTATTGTTGTCCAAGCAGGGTAGCGAGCGGTCAGGGTAACCATCCAGGTCTGTGTCCACACTGCACGTGTTACCGTTACCCGCCCAACCCACGTTACACTACACACACACACACATACACACACGTCAGCACAAAGTGAGAAACGGGACGTACATGTATCTTGTTTGTGCGGGTGCGCATGCGTGTTTCACCGTGCAAGATGGGATGCCGTTCCTCTCCATGTTGCAGTGAGCGTGGCTATCGCAGGGGTTGTAGGACAAGGTGGCGCACGAATTGCTGGGGAAGCAGCCTACGGTTTGGTTGCCAACGTAACCCGCTTTACAGGCGCCACACAGGAACGATCCCTAACCCGACCCCAACGAGACACCACAACACCAAAGGATGTCGGACAATGGCCAGGACGCGTGCGGCGCCGTCAAAAGCCCTTTCAGGCAAGACATCACTTTCCGCAGATACGTTGGGATAGGGGGCGGGGCTTGTCAGCAGCCACTCACCTCTGTGTTGGTGCAAACCGAGTTTTGCACGCAGGCGTTGGGAAGCTCCACACACTCGTCCATGTCCACACATTCCTGAAAAAAAACAAAAACACACATGCACGCACGGATATGCGCAAATACGCATTTACAAACGTAGCATAACATATAGAAACACGCTTGCACACAGATAAGTACGTTCGCACAGACAAACTACACACACAAAAAAAAAACATGTCTGTGCGCACACACACACACACACACACACACACAGGCACACAAATGCTCACACAAACATAAATACACTTACACACAATAAAATTCAGGCAAAACACTTTCAAAAATACCAAAACAGACACATGTTGTGCACACACACACACACACACACACTATCACAAAGACACAAACACATGCACACCTCCGTAGGTATGTGTATTTGTTTATGCAGGTGTATGCGAGACCTGCTTGTGCGTCTTGGCGTAGCGCAGTCCAGTCCCGGCGAGTGGCGGCCCCCGCAGGCCAGGAGGACACGAAGCGCATCGGAAGCCGCCATCCGTGTTGACGCACGCCGACGGCCGGAAGCACGGCTGCGCCTCGCACTGGCCCACGTAAGGGATGGCATCGTCACTTGCTGGCGTCGTCCTCCGTGCGGACGTGTGATTGCGTGTTCGCTAACCTCATCCACGTCGTGACAGTGCGTCCCGTTTCCGACGGTGCCGGGCGGGCACGGTCCACACGTGAAGCCCGGGAAATGAGGGCTTTCCATGCAGGCCACTCCAGTGTGGCACGGGTTGGGTGAGCAGCGAGAGCGCGCCTCGTGATAGCCTAAGGGAGTGATTTTTTTTTTTTTTTTTCAAAAATGGCGCCACGAGAGTGCCTGCCTTTCCAGCAGCTCCTATATTTTGTTGTTCTACTTCTTCCTTTCATAACTTTGCTGCTGTGAATTAGGAATTTCTCCATTGCGAGACTAATAAAGCTTTTCTTAACTTAACACTTTGGGGAAAAGCACAGGGTACCCGTTTTGGACACTTTGGAGTTGATTTAGAGGGTGTCAAAGTGAGGACCGGGCAAAATGTCCTCCCTTCGTCAAAATGTCCTCACTCTGTTGGTTAAAAACTCATGCCGGTCCTCACAATGTTATAAGTACAAGAACACACACACACACACACACACACACAACTTCAGTCGGGTCAGATGGAGCACGCTCACAACATCACACTCACCGCAAACTTGACACTCCAGGATGGTGTTCCTCAGCAAAGACATCTCCTTCGCCTGGATGTGTGTGGATTTGTTCACGTGAGTAATGGGGAAAAAAAAAAGTGTGTGTTTGTTACGCCCGTATATGTGTGAACGTATGTATTGTGTGAGTCACCTGCTCCTTGAAATCCTGTCGTAGTTCGCCCAGCATCTGATTGAAGAGGACCATCTGACCAATCAGCACTTTGGCATGGTCGGCTGACAGGAAGTAAAGCTCAGTCACCAGATGACATCATCGGCGTTCAAAGTGATCGTTAACGGATTGCACACACTCACCCAGGATGGCGTGCAGTTCGCCACTCGCTACGGACATAAAACGTTACGCTTCAAGAACGGCAGACGGGAGTCACGTGACCTACCGGGCGGCGTGTCACTCACCTAAGTTGTGGGCGGAGTCACGTTGAAAGGGACAGTCGACCAGGGCGCCGGCTTGGGCCACGCTGCCCCCTAGCGCCACTCGCAGGGACTCCACGGCGCCCTGACCCGGAAACAGCCGGTCAACGTTATTCGTCATTCGCCAATCACTCGTCATTCCAATCTCAATCCAATCAATCTCGGTGAAATTAGCGAAGGCCAGCCATGCACTGTAGAGTAGTGACGCGGCATTGTACGACTTGCCCGTCCGACTGGGACGAATAAAATAATTCACCTAACTGTGGATTAAACGTCCGCCACCGAGGTCTTCAGTCGTAACGCACCGAATTTCTGTACCAATGCCAAACCAAAAGGTTTAGTCAAGCAAAATGACTCGGTATCCTTATTTTTAAGTGAGGCTATTTGAAAAAAATTAAATAAAATGCATCAAAGTGGCTCAACGCTGTGTCAAAAGGGGTATGTGGCTTTAAGAGGCGGGGCCTGGCCCGTTGAGTGATGTGGGAGACAGATAATGAATGTTAATCTCAGGTTAACTAGTATGCGAGACCCCCCCCAAAAAAAAAATGACACGTGACTGCTTTGGTCTCATGAATACCCACGCGGAGCCGCTAAGAGGCGTGGCCAAGCGTACCTGCGCGCGTGCGTACGCCTTCTGTCCATGTCGAATCTCCACGGCGTCCGCCTCCCAGGGGAGGGGAGCTAGGCGGGGCCCGCCCTCCATCGCGTCGGCCAATCGGCAGTCCACGTAGAGCTCGGCTCTCACGCTGGCGCGCTGCAGGTCACCCAGGCGCAACACCAGCGAATGGCGGCGTCCGTCCGACACGTTGGCGTTCGCCAGGTTCACCGTGTGAACCTTCCCGTCGGATGCACGCCAGAAGCGGAGCGACACTGCGTGCGCACGGGAAGCGATCGGGACAAATACAAAGTTGTCTCAAAACAACCAGGAAGTCATCAAGACAAAAAAATAAAGTGCTTAGGACAAACAGGAAGTCAAATTCGAATTGTTTACGCCTAACAGGAAGTGGTTAAAATAAACAGGAAGTGCTGTCAAGAAAAACAAAAAGTGGCGACTAAAAAAGGAGCAAGCGCTCGGTTGGGCACCTTTGTTGATCTTGGCCACGACGGCGATTTCCAGGTACTTCCTGTTGTCGTGCTTGCCGTACACGCCGAGGAGGACGCCGCCGGCCTTGGGCGGCAGGCGAACGGCCGCCGCAACGTAGAGATCGGCCGCTGCGCTCAGACTGCCCCAAAACTCGCCCACACGCTTGGAGTCGTGAGCGCTCAGCACGTCCATCACTGACAGGAGACGGGACGGTTACCTTGGTCGCGAGCCGGATCTGCTGCCCCACGTGGATCGTGGCTTCTTCAAATTGTTTTATTGGCGGTCTCGGATTGTCAGAACAACATTTACAATCATTTCACTAGTCCCAGCTTGTCGCGTCAGCTTTCAAAATTATTGCTTCAAAGTTTTGTATGCCATACGAGTGATGTTCGGTTTGTTTGATGTAGTGAGCAGTGATTGTCAGAGTGGTGCAGGTACGTGGGCTCCCTCTTGTGGTACGAAAAAGAATCCTCACCCACTGTTCCCCGAAAGAAAAAGTCTACGTTTTCATCTAAAACGTGAAATGCAATCAAATAAAAAAATATTTTACATTTAAATATTAACAAATATTGTAACAAAGCTTTTAGAAACGCACAGTCACAGTTTTTTTCTCAATTCCATTACTTTTTGAAAGTAGAATTCTGTTTTCGTCCACTTTTAAGAACAACACATTTGCATTTGATCTTGAGCTGCTCGTTTTGCAAAAAAAAAAAAAAAAAACGGTATCATTTTTTTGTAGTTTACATTTATGTGCTACGCTACGGAAGCACATTCCTGCTTAACAGGAAAAATGTTGAATGTCCCATTTTGAATTTGACACAAAAACGTCATCAGTTATCACATTAAGACATGTTAAGTTTAATATCATCAAAGATTGGCAAAGTGACTCAGCAAGTCGAAACTTTTCACATTAGAACATTTTATTTATATCCCAATGTGATTTTGAATTTTTTTTTCTTTTGTGGCAGCAATATGTTTCCATTAAAAAAAACTAAACATTCTTCATTCAATCATTTTCGTTAGTTTTTGGTGGAGAGCGACAATTTTTGGAGATGCTACTTGTTGTCAAACGTTTGAGGACACCCTGATGAAGTGCATGCTTAACATCGTTAGTGTCCTCCCACCCCACCCCTAAATCCCTGCTGTCAATCAAGTGAGTGACGTCAGAGAGGAAGAACTTGAAGTGATGAAGACGAAGAGCGAAAAGTGAAAGGTGTGTTTACCTTGCTGCTCAGGAAGTTGTGCCGCGGTGCTCAGCAAAATCACTGACAACACAAACGTCATCATCTTCTTCTTTATCGTCATCATCTTCATCCTCTCCAGCTCACAGGCAGGCGCGCTCTGACGCCTACCAGCCGCGGGCGGGCGTACCACAGTGGCGGGAGCGCGTGGACGGCCGGAAGTCAGGGACGGACGGGAAAGAGGGCGGACCCACACGCGCCGCGGACGCAGAAAAAAAAACAACCAACAAAAAATAATAAAAAAAGAGAAAAAGACCCAGTAGCGGCCCGGAGTGTTTCCGCGCGCGCCGGGCCGCCAGGCTGGAAAACATGACGTCACGACGACCAAGTCTTTTTTTGTGTGTTATGTATGCGGGCAACAGAGGAAAAATATAATCCGATGACGTTACACACTGTGCTGAGTATGTAGTGCATCTTCATCACGTGACTACGTTTTCAACCTCAGAGTTGAGAGGTCACCTCGACTTCAACTCGAGGGCTCCCCAAGAAGCTTTTGTGTGTGTGTATGCGTGTTCTTGTGGAAACTCGTGTTTGTTGTAAACCATTGTTGCCATAATAAATTTTCTCAGCATGGGCCAAGGCCTTTATTTCATCACCTAACAAAGCTCAACAGCAAACTACTTCCAGATTATCTAGTTTAAACACACACACACACACACACATTCCTCAGCTTTGGTGTCATGCGTGCAGCTGGAGTCCAGACTGATGGGCGGAGCTCTCATGAGCTTTATTGTCAAGATTTCAAAAAGCAAAAAAATAATAAAAATAAAATAAAATTACTTTGTTAAATTCAGGGCCATTCCCATGTCAACATGAAGGAAGCAGGAAGGAAGGCATGGATGAAAACAACAAAAAAAGAGGAAACCCAAGAAAGGTGGATGAAGTGAAATATGGAAGAAAGGCAGAATGAAACGTGAGGAAAATCCCCAAGCGCTGGCTGAATTCAGTCGTCTTCGTCGTCGTCTTGGTGCGGGTGCGAAAGTTCGCTGTGCTCCACCGCCCCCTTGTGGCCATGCTGGACGGACACCATGCCGGTGAGCAAGGCGTAGGACAACATGGCGCCCAGCGCCGCCAGCGCGGACAGGAACTGCTTGGTGCGTCGGTTGGGCACGTGCTCGGGGTCCCGGCACTCGTCCGAGCGGCCAGACCGGGGAGCGCTGTTATCTGTGGATGGGGGGGGGAGAAAGAAAAACAGGTGCGGCATTAGCGACGCGAGCGGTCACGGAACGTACGGAGGTGTGGCGTGTCCTGACTGGGGAAGTAGACGAGCAGGATGTTGGCGCAAAACGCATGCAGGTTGTCCAGAGATTTGAGATGCTGCTGCAGTTTCCCGCTGGGAAGTTTGCACTTGAGGATCGGAGCCAGCCAGCCGAACACAAACGCGTCTAGAGACGAAGGCCTGGGGGTGGGGGGGGAAACATGCGCGGATATTATCGGCTGTTGTGAATGTCATCGCGGTCAACGATGTCGATCGTAGCAGCGGCGGACTCACGAGTCTCCAAAGAAGAACTTTTGCGTTCCGAGTCGTTGCGACAGCAGGTCCATGCAGTCGGTGGCGTCGCCGTACAACTGGAAGGCAAAATACGATCACCTTCACGTGCGCTTTCAATACAGGCGGCCATATTGTCCACATTTCCAAACTTGAAGCGATTCTTTTGCTTCCTTTCTATTTTTTTAGGTTTTGAAGTTGTGGTGGGCGGGTCATTTGTCCGAAAATATGTCCTGTGCTACATGCTAACAGGCAGTGCTGCTTCATCTTGGCTAGCAAGCTAGCACGGCCTTTTTTTTTTTTAAAGGAGCGAGCTGACGGCCACGTGGGGGCCAAGTGAGAAAAAAAGCCAAACGTCTGCTGCTGCATGATGATGATATTCCACTGCGTACGTTTTTCCACAAACATACAAGAAGGCTGGAAAGTGCTGCGGCAAGACGCCCGCGTGGACGTTCGCTCACCTCCTTCTCCAGCTCCTCGCTAGCCTCCAGGCTGGCATCCCCTCGCAGCAGCCGCAGCGTATCCAGCTGGTGGCGCTGCATGCGGCCCGGCAGGAACAAGCTGAGCGGGAAGGACATGTGCTCGGCGTACCAGCGCCGCGTCACCTCCACAAAGTTTTTGGGCTCCACCCACAAGGCGTATAACTACAACGCACGAGTCGAAAATTGTCGCACGCACGTATACACACACACAGGCTCACGCGTGCACACACGCACGCACCACGGCCGGCGTGAGTTTCTGTTGGATGAGTGCGATGAAGGCGAGGCTGTCTGCGGCCTCCTTGGCCGAGAGGTCAAAGTCTGCGTTGTACTTCTGAAAAAGGGACACCGAAAAAAAAAAAAAAGAAGAAGAATCGAGGTTGTCATGACAACACCATCGACAACCAACGTGTGCTTTTCCCCCCTCTGAGTCACCTCGCTACGCTCGGGACACACGGCTGCTCTCATAATGGGATGGATTCACCTCAAAGTGCATGTGATCAAGAAAATCGCACCCACGCACGTCCCTACATATATTACGAGCATGCTGGTTAATGACTTCCAGCTGCCGGGAGAAGTATCGGTGCATTGGGGTGGGGGTCTGATGAGGGAAAATGTGGGTCAAAACCACTATGAAGAAGGAGACACAGCAGGAAAATGTCACCAGAACCTCTTCCAAGACGTCTGACATTCTTGAAAACAAAACAAACATCTTGAAAAGCCCTCAACGTCTGTCTGATGGAAAGAAAGGCCACATTTACAGTCGGGACTTTTATATTTGTTTGAGGAGCTTACACATTCAAGGAAGGGAAACTATGCAAAAAATAAAAATAAAAATAAAAAATAGAAATTGGAAAATTACTTTTTCATACTTCTTTAGAACAGCAATCATTGTTGCGGATATGAGAACATTTCAAGCATGACTTGCTGCTGACTTGAATAACGTCTAAATCGCCGCATTGCATTCAGTCCGGGAGGTATTTCGTTACGTGCCTGTTTTCGTAGGTGGATGATGATGTCAGAGGGTCGCCACAGCGCCTCCTTGTGGGCGGTCCTCAGGGCGGGTATGGCACCTAAAGGGAAAGAAGAGGTGATGTAGCGCCCTCTGTCGGCAGGCGTGGGAGTTAGGAGGAGTCTCTCTCTCACCTCCGGGACATCTCCACGGGTTGCACACCTTGTGAACTTTGAGGGGAGCGCCGGAAAATTGAGCGTACGCCTGTCAGGAACACGCGGCACAACATTTACAAACACACGCCATCTTCTAAAAAACACGACAAAATTGTCCCGAGGTGTGATTGTGAGGCAACCAGATCAGGGTGTACGCCTCACCCCCTCGCCCGAAAACGACTGGTACAGGCTCCAACACGCCCGAGACCCTTCTTATGGTTAGTAGATTAGAAAATGGATGGATTCCAACTAGCTCAAATAGTCTATCGTTGAAAGTTGATAGGGACACCGTTAAAAAACGTGCACCTGTTTTCGGGCTTTTATGAATCTGTGTGAATTCATCACATCGTCATGCTAATAACAAATTCCTAACTCATCGTTTGTTACAAATTCCTAACTCATCGTTTGTCTTTGAGAAGGGCATTTTTGGAATTGCACGATAGGATGGAGTTATCATTTCCTCAAATATCTGACTTTGGTTAAAAAAAAAGTGAGTGAGGCAGTTGGGCGTGTTCGTTTGCGTGACGAAATGCTGCGGTGTAATGTGTAAATATGTAGTCTGTAACTTCCACACATTGCATTTACATTCATTTTTATTTTGTTTTACTCTGCTGTCTGCAGCCAGATCGACAATGTAAACGGGAATTTGTTCATTCAGGGCTTACCCGGTTACAAAAAGGCTCAATAAAAATAAAACAATAATAGTTGGAGGAAGTTGTTTATAAATTCACGTCGCCCTCTGACGCGCAGTCTTGACATCATGCACTTATTTGTTCCGTCACACGCAGAGTATATCCCGTCTCTTCTTGTTAGCATGCAAAGCTTGACATCGTGAATGCCACCGCCACAAAACGCAACTAACGTCAAACACAAAACGACCCCAAAATCAAAAAGGAACCGACCAGAAGCACCAAGCAGTCGCTGTTGACGGACGGCAGCCCCCAATCTCCTTCCCACACGAACAGCTCATCGGGCGCCGCCATCTTTCCCCTGACCGGAAGTGAGTAACTGCTTCCTACTTGTGCCCAACAAAGTAAAAGTGACTAAACGAGCTGCCGACGGAGAGCAAGGAGAAAGTCAATTGCGTTTTGTGTCCCTGTTTGTCAACTCGTACCTTCCCGTCCACCCAGGGATTGGTCAGTATGTGCGCGCGCCCGTTTGTGTTGTGCTTGTTTGTCTGTGAGTCTGTCCGTGTCTGATTGTAGAAGGACATGAAACATTGCAGACATACATTTTAAATCAAATACATTGAAAGTCAAGAAGCACAAAGTCATGTAAAGGTTAATAGATATTTTGACAACTCAATTAAACTTGTATTTAGGAACATTGTGACAAGTGAAGAAAGTCCACAATACACAGATACATTTACACAATGGCAAGTGGGGGGGGGGGGGGGTTTGGGACTCATACATGTCTAATGATATCATGAGTGAAATAGTGTTGTGCTGGGTCGGAGCGTCTTGAGCCAAAGGTTAAGGGCAAACTTGGTCCCTGCGCTGACTCGCTCCACGTCAGGCCCCCTGGGCGGCGCGCGGCGCAAGAGGACACAGACGGGCAGGGCGCCGTTCTTCAGTCCGCCATCAGGGGACACCTCGGACACACTGAGAGGTGACACAGGTCAAGGGTCACGTGCTTGTCACCCCATCAGGGGTCGCGAGCACCATACCTGATGGAGGCAGGAAGGCCTTCTGGCTCGTCTGTTTCAGCTGCTGAACAGTCCTGCCCATCCACGGCGGCCACTGAGGCGCCGGCCAGCCGGGCGTCAGCCCACAGACAAGCGCTCACCTCAGCGGGGGAGGGGCGCAGACACTCCTGATGACATCATTGACACGCATCATCAATAACGCTCCAATGTTCAGTCAACGCCAGGTTAGCATGCTAGCTAAGGTTAGTGTCAGGGCTGCAACTAACACAAACATGAATTGACAAATTAATCGACAACCATTATGATAATCCATTTGACATATTAACTTCAAATTGCTCCAAACCTTAAAAGTAAACTAAATCTGCATTTTCTGTAGTTCTCCTTCAAAGCAGATTGATTTTCTGTTGTTTCTTTTTTTTTTCAAAATTCATCTTTTCATTAAAAAGCAATAATTGATAGATTGTCTGGATCAAATAATAGTTGCAGCCCAAATTAGGATTACCTGGAGCTGCAAGTGCGTGTGGGCCGAGCGGAGCAGCACGTAGACCACGAGGTGGTGCCGTTGGGGAGGTCCTCTGCTCAGCATAAGGGGGTACACTGACTGACACGCACCAGTGATTGTCTGATTACTTGGATTTGATCGACAAACGTGCATACACTGTCCTGCTCTCACCTCCCACACACCCAGAAACTTCGCACTTGGGAATTGTTCCGCTTCCACAGCCAATCCCGTTTCCTCCTTCAGCTCCCGCAGACCCGCCTCGAGAAGCTACATTTGTTGTTTTAATTATTTTGTTACTGATCGGTAACTGTCCGAACCTTGACACACATGCACATACTGGCATGTTGCCAAGCAGCTGACAAATCCGGGAAAACGTACCGTCTCATCCGGTTCAAGATGGCCGCCTGTGGGAGAAAGGCACGGCGTGAGAGAAAGTGGGCGTGGCCCTTAAGGAGGGAAAAAAAGGTGTGGCCATGGACAAGAGGGCGACAGAGATCTTACCTGGTAACACCCAAATATTGGGAAATATTCGCAGGTGTTTTGCTCGTCGAGTCAGCAACACACTTTGATCGGCAGACTCTAGGATGATGGCCACGCCCACGTCCACTCCCCTCTGCTGAATGTCCAATGGGACAGAGGCCGCCTCTTTGACGGACAGGTGTTTGATGGGACAATAGGCCGGCCTCTGACAAGCAAAAAGCGATCACGGTCTGGTAAACTGTCAATCAGATCCATGAATTCTCCCCGCACCCATACCCGAATTAATAATAATAATCAGGTAACTGCAAGTGGTCGCTACCTGGAGGAGGATGCCGGTTGGGTCTCGGGAAAGCAGCAGGCGGTTCTGGTCCAGCCGCCAACGGATGCTCGCCTGGTCGCCAGAGCCCAAGCTGCCCGTCACGCTCTGAGGGCGGAGACCGTGTCCGGGTCAGGATGGGCGCCAAGCCAGCCAAGAGAGGAAAGGCGACACGCACCCGGAGGAAGGGAACCATCTGCGGCGGCGCCCCATCCATGCACGTCCATACTATTACCCTCCGCAATACCTCCATCGCCACACACCACGCGATCACTTGCTCCTCTGTCGGAAACAAACAAGCACCGCCAATCACGTACTTGTAATGCAGTTTACACGTAGCAGTAGCGACCAACCAATCCTGATTGCAACTTGTCCAATGTGTCCTTATAGGGGGAGGGCGGGTAATCAGAAGCTAGCTCGCTAATGCTAAACAGACGAACTCTAGCAACGAACGCATTCGTTCGGCGCACGTTTCGCTTCTTGCAAATTGGATTTCACGGTAAAGTCAAAATTGAGAAACCGACGCCAGTGAGTGCAAGAAGAAAAGTTTCCGCACCGACGACAGTGACAAACACTTCTCCTACATCCGGTGTCAAATTTCACAATAAAGGTGAGCCGTTCGGGGTGGCGTAGCGATGACGTCTGTACGGCCAGGCTCTCTTGCATCGAGAGGCAGCTTGATTGTCCAAAAAAGAGGAAAAGTTAAGCAAAAAGTTTTTGAGGTTGCCCGTAGCGGGCATATCGAACCACAATAGCACACAAAGCTTTTAATGTGAAGAGCCTGTCTTCAAATGTTCGACTGAGCGCAGTTTGGGCCCCAGTCTTGGCAAACATAAGACTACAAGTACATGGAACGTATGCGTGTGTATTTCATTACCAGTCAAAAAGTTGGACACACATTAGGATGAGGAACTGTGTCCAAACATTTTACTGATAGTTCTTGTGTTGTATCTGTCCATCAATATCTTCGACATTTTTGCATGTGTGACTTTCATAAGTTTGCCAAGTCACATGCACTCCACTTGTCATTAAAGAACCAAACAGACCGGGACATTTGTTGCCACTTTATTGATTTTGGTTGATATCAAATGCAGGAAGGTGCAATTTCCCCCCATGCAGTTAACACTACACGCTAACTAACCAAACGCAAGCAAGATGTGAAGTCAAGAAACGAATTATCCGTGCGAGTTGCACGACTTCCGGTGAGTGACGTGAAGCTAGTTTGCATGAAGCGTCCTAACTCATGTGGTGAACATGTCGGCAGTGTTCAATTTGGCTTGCTCGTATGTCTACTTGAGGCTAAATAATTTGTCAAAGAAAATGCAACCAACTTTCTTTTTGTGTAGGCACTGGTACATCTCAGAGTTGTGCATCGATTTCAAGCAAAGGCTCATGGGGGATAAAATGATAACGCATTCTTAATTTAGCTCGCTAATGAGCCACAATATAAAAAAAAAAAATCACAGTACAACCCCCCCCACCCCCACACACACAAAGGCTATAATGTCACTACTACCCTATTATATCGTGGGGAAAAAATGTTATGATGCTCTTCTGTTACTCCTCTCATTGTGTTGTATATCAAATTAAAAAAAAATTATGACCCAATTGATTGATTGATTGAAATTATGACGCTGTCACAAGGTTGCGTTGAATCGAGCTAGGCCTCTTCATTCCCGCCAGAGCAGCTTCCTCCGTTCCCCACCTGGCAAGAGTCAAACGTGAGACATGGCGATCGGCGATTGGAAGAAGACGACGGGTGCCGTCTTACCATGATGGGCGCGTAGTGGAAGCGCGTCCTGATTTCTTTGGTGACGCGGACGCAAATCATCAGACAGACGCCGGCCTCCATGAACAGCAGAGCCATGATGAGGCCGCGCAGGCCCTGAAGCACACGCTGGAAAAAAAATTCCATTTTTTTTTAAACACGAGCGAGTGGGCCTCGTCTCCTTTGGTAGCTGCAAACATCCATTTTGGTGTGAAAGATGGCACGATACAAGTGTGCCATGTTGCGCCGCCAGTCCCTTAGGGGGCCACAAATTCAGCCCGAGATTTTGAGAGGAAAAGGCACACTTTTATTTTACACCCCAATGTGTCGTGGCAGTCATTTTAGGTTGTCCTTATTTTCGGAAAAAGAGTTTCACAGTGTCACCTTCCAAGTCTTTGAGTGCAGGTAACTATACTGTGTCAATAGCATCAAAGTAAGCCCCTTGACAGTGATGTGATTTCATGCCATAAGAGCTACTGACACCCCCCCCTTGGTGAGCTTCTGGTAGCTGGAAGCCCTGCTTTCGGATATCCCGTTTACGGCTACCTTTTTTCCACTTCCACCAAAACAAGACCCAGCTGAGCATAAACACGTGCTGCATTCTGCCGTAAGTGGAATTCTAGAGTCCGATGAGCACTCAGTCAAGTAAGTACCGTGTAACGATGAGAGGCCACTCGGTGAGCAACTTCCTTGAACAATGCAGCGGCTCGTCTACTGACAAACTTACATTCAATAATCTCAGATTTCCGACACAGTGTCCCCATGCTGAGGGATCGTCGAATAACTGCTCGCCGCAGACGTGCCTAGACGACCAACTGGTTGCTAGCAGCCAGCTCAGGTAGGCAAAGCCTGCCAGGCTCAGCAGGACGCTGATGACGTTGGACCACAGACACGCCCAGATCTGCATGACGCAACAAAAAGGGCTGACAACGGGAACGACGGGATCAGCGTGATGTCATCAAAAGGAGACTCACCAGCCTAATGGAGGGCTTCCTGTGAGCCGCCAATGACAGCCAACCAGACACCAGAAACTGGAGGGACAGCAGAGGGCGCTAATCAAACACTTGAAATGACGACATTACGCGAAACACGTCACATCGTACGTCGCATGACAAATATCGCGTTGCAAGGCAAGTGATGCGTCACGACTTCTGGGTCAAACTTTGGATTTTGCGCCTAAATTAAAAACAATAGTGCACCCATCACACACATCACGTCGGCACTCAACTCACCCAGACGCAGAGGCAAAACGCCACGTGCGCAAGCAGGAACCGTGAGATGGCCGTCAGGCTGAAGAGAACGCACAGCGACCCGATGACCAGCTGGACGACCTGCAAACGCGTTCACACACAAACATCAAGCGCTTGCGTGGCGCAGCATCCGGAGGCATTGTGGGGACGCACGACCTCACCCCAAGGCCGGGGATCTCCCCTCGCTGGTAATCGGCGAAGCCAGCGTCCTTCTTGGTGGGAAGCGCGGGGGGCGTGGCCTGCTCATCGGTGGGCGGAGCCGCATCCGCGGGGCGTAGCGGCATGGATTTTGTGTCTCCGACATCTTGCGGGATGACCTGCGTGACGATCAGCATGCCGCCGACGCTCGTGACGGACGAAGATGTTGCCATTCTGCCACAGAAGGACACACATTTTTGTAGAAGCCAACCGGCTTTGAAACAAGCGCGTTTGAGGGGGTTTTACACGACAAAGGCAAGTGGTCATTTCCAATACGACCCGCTTGGACCACAACATGCGATGTGGCAAATTACCAGGACTGAAGTCCTCAGTCCTGGTAATGACTGGAAATTTGTTGTTCGCATAATACAGCGAGAACATTTACCTGGCCGTTAATATGTGCAATGTCATCTGTGGTGCCATTTGATGCCCGCCGCGCTGTGAAAATGGTTTGTGTCCACTTCCTAACACTCAGACTGACCTCCTGAGCATCCGGCTCATATATGTATGGTCCAGTATACATCTAGCCAACAACCTCATCTTCCTCCAACTCTTCAAACATCCCCAAGATCTGTGTAAAATGTCGCTTTCCGAATCGATTTCTGACCGGCTGTGTACATTTTCCATAGTGAGCCCTATTGTTGTCTTAAGAGGTGTGTGACGTCACACTTCGGGGTTTGTCGCTCTTCGGGATTTCACTTCGGGAAAACGATTAGTTTGTCGAATTTAAGACGGGTTTTTTTTTCATTCTTCAATGTATTTTGCGTAACTACTTGGGACATAAAATGTTTCATTTGGGACTTTGTAAACTTACTTCACCATTTACCTTTCATTTTTGTTTCACTGATTTGTTTGGGATGAGGAAATCGTCAGTGCATCCTTCTACTTAAATGTCCTACTTTCATATTACTTTTTAATATGACATCACTGTAGCGTGAACTTTTTATATAAATATCACCAGAACACAAAAATATCCCAAACTTTTTGTGGGTAGTAGATGTACAGTATGTAAACATTTAGGGGCCAATTTTTGACACGCAAAGGCTTGTTGACAAGTCGTCCGTCCGCCAAACGCGTAAATTTCACATGGCGTGAAATAATCCGAATTGCGCACAAATGTGTCCTGTTTCAGTGGTCAGCTGTCGCCCCGCAAGACTTCTTGTCGTTGTCCCACAAAACAGTAAAACGTATCAAAGTGGACAAGTTTAAAACGAGTTTCGGTGAATGCGTCACGTTTGGCGAGAAGGAAAGCAGGAAGTAAGACAAGTGACGCGACGTCCCCAAAAACCCAACAAAAACAATCTCACCTGCTGCTCGGTGGACGTTCAACGGCACTCGAGACACTCCACTGCCTAATATTCTAAATAAGTTAAATAATTGGATGTTAGTAAAATGCCTAGTCAAGTCGATTTGATAGTGAGACCAAACCACGGAGATTGAGATGATGCGTTTGTAGGCACCTGTAAAAACTGTACAGAGAACATCTATCACACCACTACACATTACCGTGTCAAGTGTCACAATATTCTGAGTAACAATCCATAAATAATCAGTCGTTTTGTTCGTACGACAGGCCCTAAAACCTGTTCAATAGACGTCGAGCCAAACACGAAGTCAAATTTGAAAATGGATTGCAATACGTAGTTCCTACAGACGCTGAAGGCACCACAAACATTTCCCGTCATTCGCATAACTTTTTTTTTAATTGTATTTTTTTTCAAATGTACAAAACACAATGGCATGGTAAATTGTTATACATAAAAATACACAATTTTTTTTTGTAATTTGCTCTTTGGATTTGGTTACTGTAAAAGGAAGTAGACGATGTGTTTCACAGGTGATTTAATGACGGCCATTAGTGACAAATTTCATCATTTCAAATGAATTTCACGTTCGGATTCACAATGCTAATGTTGACAAGCTAAAATGAGCTAAAATAAACCAAGCTAAGCTGGCGTGTCGGTTAAGTGTCGCTAGTCAGGGAGTTGTCGTAGCTCCACCCTCGGCTCTGAAACTTTGTCATGGTTTTTGTCACCCTGGGTGTATGATGTACCCTCATGACAATTGGCGGACTTCCTGCGGACACATGCCAGGATTGCGGCTGACATCAGGAAACAGATGCAGGTGGTCAGCACCAGGGCCACCCCTGCCATTCTTCCCTCGTAGCTCCGCCTTTCACAGAGCACCTGTGGCGGCGAAGATGAGGACCCCACCCCAATGGTCCAGTCGTCCTCCGCGCCGGCGCCATGGCGCATGGAGCGCGGTCGGGCCGACGCAATGACTTTGTAGCTGGCGACCGTTTCCGTGTAGCCGTCCTCTTCTGCTTGACAGTGGTATACGTCCGGCGTGTCTGCGTTGACCAAGAAGGTGAGGCTGCCGTCACCCGATCGGATGAACAGTTGCGGTGGGAGGTCTTGGAATCGCAAGGACGTCCACTTCAGCGTGCACGACTCCCAAGGTTTTTTGCACCGGAGCCTGACGACTTCATTGACACCCGCCACCACATCTGCATGCGCCACACAACACATGCCAGACATCAGTCACGTCAGATATCATGTCACACACGCCACACTCCACGGTCGGACATGGATCATCTCATGCCACATTTCGTGTTACACGTCACCAGGCAGTCATCACACACCGCACACCAGATGCCACATGTCAAACGGCACACGCCGTCAGAGTTCACAACTCGATGTCTCACTTTTGACAGGGGGGTTGCCGCCTTCTCCATGACATGCCTTCGCCACGTCACCACCCTCCAGGAGTTGAACCCTGATCAGCACAAAATGTTCAAAATGCTCTTGGTACATCAACAGAATGTGAACAACGTGAGCTCATTTCAAGACAGGCTGTACATCATCAATATGTGTCATCAATATATGCCAGTGAAAAGATTCCATCGGGAGGTAACCCAAACTCTAACCCTAACCCTAACCAATAAACCCAACCCCTAACCCCCTTACCCAAACCCCTAACCCGACCCCAAACCCTAACCCCAGCCTCTAACCCTAGTCAAGTCAAGTCAAGTCAACAGTATTTATAGAGCACTTTCAAACAGCCATCGCTGCATACAAAGTGCTGTACATGGAGCGATTTAACATATACAATAAACAGTAAGACGAATCAGTAATAAGTAATAAGTAATAAGGCGGTAGAAAGCACCAAGCAGTAAAATCAAGAGCAAATCTAAGTCATGCTGAGTCAAACGCCAACCCTAACCCCTAACTTTAACCCTAACGCTAACCCCTAACTCCAACACTAACCTTTAACCTAACCCTAAACCCAACCACTAAACGTAACCCCTAGCCCTAACCCCCTAACCTTCACCTTAACTCCAACCCCTAACCCGAACCCTACCCCCAACCCCTTAACATTAACCCTTAAACCTCACCCTCACCCCTATTCCTAACCCCCACCCCTTTCCCAACCCTAATCCCCTAACCCGACCCCAAACCCTAACCCCAGCCTCTAACCCTAACCCCAACCACTAAACTTAACCCCTAACCCTAACCCCCTAACCTTCACCCTAACTCCAACCCCTCACCCGAACCCTCCCCCCGCCCCCTTCACATTGACCCTTAAACCTAATCCTCACCCCTATTCCTAACCCCCAACACCTTCCCAACCCTAATCCCCTAACCCTTACCCAAACCCAAATCCTAACCTAACCTTTACACAAACCCCCACCCAAAGCCTACCCCCCCAACCCTAACCCTAATGCCCTAACCCGAACACCAACTCTACAGCAAACCCTCATTACCCTAATCCTAACCCTCAAATCCTTAACCGTAATCCCCTAACGATGGAGATGTTCTCTGTGCGGAAGGTCTCTGTCATACTGAAGATAAACACTCTTCAAATTTGAAAAATTCCTCCGTGTGAACCTGACCTCGTGCCTCTGACACCGCTAGGCCACCCAGTACGTGATGATTATGTGATCAATACATGATTATGAGTGATCAAAACATGAGCAATAATGATGCCGGGATGACAGCGTGGTCCGTACATGCATTCTTCCTGTCCCGGTTCCTGGTCCAAACGGGCGCACAGCTTCCTGCTTCGGCTCCAGCCGCAAAGAGGGTCTCTGGCCAATAGGCAGCGTCCGCACGAGGGGTGGGCGGAGCATCGAGCCACCGGCACGGCGGTGACGCCGCCCCACGAGCCGACGAAAGCCACGCCCTGATAAATGCCACGGACGCATTCAGCAAAGACGTCTAACGGGCCGGATGACGTCTAACCTCCGCTTTACCTTGGAGGCCGACAGCGCCAAGGCCGTAACGTGGTCGCCGCGCTCCAGCACCGCAATCTCCTCAATGACCCGCGGACCCCGCAAAGACAAAAACACTTTGTGCAGGATTCCATTTTCTAGAAACGCAAACACACTCAACTGACATCACATCGCTTTCATGTTTCAAGTTTCACGTTTGCAGAAACACATCGGCCGTGACCGGGTGTCTTTGAAAAACCAAGAGAGTAAAAAAACCACTTTGACGGGCGATGTAAATGACTTGCAAGCGCGTGTCTTTGAGGCTCACCGGTGAGGAGGAAGAGAAGCTGGTAACTCCAACCGTCAGCCGCGCGCACGCTCATGACCGCCACACGACTGTAGCGGTGGCGGGTGGAGACCAGCAGGGGGCGGCTTTGCTCCGGATCCACATGGCCATCTGTCAGGAAAGTGCGCTTCACCTCCTCCAGTTTGCTATGCGAGGCCCCCTCCAGGCCACACTGGGTTGCACATACGCACAATCATTCGGCACTTACCAGAAGGATTTTGACATCGGGGAGCGAGATAGCGCCGTCAAAAACGATCGGGGACTCGGCGATGAGTGAATGATTGCGTTCGGAATCATTTACTCATTCCCTGTCGCCAGGTACATGTTTCGGTAAATACGCATTAGCGAATGGAGTCTAAATAAACAAGCTGCTGTGTTGAGTAGCATTCACACATTCACAACTCGCTGATTAGTACATCGGGATTTTTGTATTGTGGACTAGGATTGAAACAATGAACCGAATCATGGTTCGTATTGCCAATGGAGTCCGACAAAGTAACTTTTTGTGTTGGGAGTCATTGATTGAGAGTCAGAATTAATTGAGACTTGATTAATTGATTAATCAATTTATCATTGAGAGTCAGAATTAATTGAGAGTAGATTAATTGATTAATCAATTAATCATTGATTGAGAGTCAGAATTAATTGAGAGTTGATTAATTGATTAATCAATTAATCATTGATTGAGAGTCAGAATTAATTGAGAGTTGATTAATTGATTGATCAATTAATCATAGATTGAGAGTCATTAATTCCCAAATCTCTGCACATGGGGATTTTGATGTAGTCAACTAAATTGCTGAGTCACCGAGGCATGATGGCGAAAAGTGCGGTCATTTCGTTCATGGGTGACAGACTAACCTGCCCGAAGTCGGAGCTTTTGGCCTGCAGGGGGCTCCACAGGTGAGTGTGAGCATCAAAGTGCCTGTAGGGGCCGGCGAACGCCTCCCTGAGGGACGCCAGCCGGAAGGCGCACACTGCCGACTCGGGACGGAGGGACCTGCGACAGCGACGGGAAGTGGAGTGAGTGGCATCCGTGATAGAC
The DNA here is from genome assembly GCF_025434085.1 of Hippocampus zosterae. Lineage (NCBI taxonomy): Eukaryota > Metazoa > Chordata > Actinopteri > Syngnathiformes > Syngnathidae > Hippocampus > Hippocampus zosterae. The sequence goes on along the minus strand of NC_067455.1, from coordinate 5,844,602 downwards.
GGCTTAAGGACAGTCTTTGTTCTCCGGATTAAGGCAAGTGAGCACACAGTACTCGTTGACATCGATGGATTTTTTTTTTTACTGTCACTATTTGTAACAGTAGGACAAGGTAATGTTCGTTGCGCACCACTGCGAGCTGAAGATGGCGTAGAAGAGCGTGTGGGCGCTTTCGCCATCCTCCGGCGGCGGGGGGAGGGCGACGATGTCGCGCAGGACGGCGAAAGGCGGCAGGCAGCGGAGCGTGGTCTTCACCAGCGACGTCCACTTTTTCTGCAGGATCTGGACGCCGCCCACGTCATCCTGCCGGGCCACAAGGCGGGGTGTTTAGTTAGCGTGAGCCCGTTGACTCTTTGGTATGCCAATGGGTCATGTTTTGCTGTGTGCTTCGCTACATGCTACATGCTACATGCTAATGTGAGTGTCCTTGGCGCGAGTCCCGGAGCACCTGGCAGACGCTGGCCACGCGCGCCACGTGCTGCTCGTCCCGGACGTTGAACTCCTTGGCCACTTCGTTAAAGAAGAAGAGGACCTTCCTTTGGGCGGCGTCCAGTGCAGAGCCCACAAAGTCCGCCTCTGCACACAGGAAGTGAGGGTGACGGCCATTCTAGGGGAGGGCGTGCGCGTGCAGCGTCACCCACCTTCCAGTAGGATGGGCGACAACTCCTGGCTGACGTCTGGACGCCCGCCTTTGCTGAAGTGTCGCGCGATGAGTGGCGTGACTCCCTTGAAGTCGGCCATTACGGCGGTGAACAATTCGCCGTCTGCGCCCCGCACAAAGTCAGTCAGGAGGCGGGGCTTATGCACCTGAATCCGGCGAGCGGCGGCGTGGTTGCCGACCTGCGACGAGGGCGGCGCTCCTTTGCCACGGGCTGAAGGGGCAGCGACCTCGGGCAGCTGGCAGGCGGGTCATGGCCAAGGTGTCGGCGTCCTGCGGGGGGGGGGGGAGGAGTCTTCAAACAGTACAAGAACGTCATCAGCATTAAGGCCGACGCCTGCGCTCACCAGGAAGGCGTCGCGTGGGTTGAAGGCGAAGCTGCCACAGGCATACACGTGCGAGGCGTTCAGGTGCTGCAACACCCCCACAAAGTTTCCACACTCCATCTACACGCACACACACACACACACACATAGTCTTCTACCCATTGCGGAAACACATGAAAAGTCTCACAGAGGTCAAAGGTTACCGTGGCGTTCTTCCCTTTGCTCCGACAGACGTCCACGTCGGAGTCCGTCGGACGCCAGGACACCTGCGGAAGGGGGTTAGACACGTCACGGTCAGGCGCCGTCGGGACAGAGCGGCGGGCGCCGACCGCGTCTGTTCACCTTCTTCTTCAGGGTCAGGACGTCGCCGGCGCTCACGTTCAACGAGAGCACAGCATCGCGCGCGCCCACGTAGAGCGTGTCGTGGTCGTCGCTCAGCAGCAGCGTGGAGAAGTTGTGGGTGTCGGGGAGGGAGAAGCGCACGAGTGGCCTGTCGGGAGAGTCTGAGCACAAAAACAGTTTCCATGCGCACGGACTTCATGCGCACTTCCTGTCTGAGCTCAGATGTGACGCTTCATACAGGAAGTGGTCTGAGCTCTGGCCAGACGGATGACACGTTGACAGTTTGATTGACAGCTCGACGGACAAGACTGCGAGGGTCTGCATGACAACGCCGAGTGACCACCTCAGCAATCGTCATCGTGTCGGTCAGTGTTGCCACGGTTACAAATCACAGAGCGCGTGTCATGTGACCGAGGTCCAATCAGCCGCACAGGAAGTGGAAGAAGAAGGATGAGGACTCACTAAAGGGGAAGGAAGAGTGCGCGTGGAGCGGCAAAGTGGCGTCCGTCCCGACGGCGTCCATCGCGATGGCGACGAGCAGCAAGACGAGCGCGACGGCCATCGTGAAGGTAGTGAGTGACGAGGAACAGGAAGGCCCTCTACCGCTTCCTGTCGCTTGGTCTTCAGAAGGGGGCGAGGCAGACGATAGGGTGATGCCTTCAAAGTTCTTGTTTCACTTCTGCGCCGCCTCTTTACCACACCATTGCCACTTCCTGTCTCGGGGAGTCCCCCCCCTCGAGACAGCAAACATGACGGATTTAGGGTTCGATTACTTTTATTTGGTCAAGCAGCAACAGAAAGTGACAGAAGAGTCAGTGACATCACTTCCTGCAGACGTGACATCACTCCCGCCATTGTTTTTTTCCCCATTTGATATTTCTTTTCCGACAAAAAACAAAAAATGGACTTGATATTTTGTCTTCGATTCGTCAGTCAAGTGACCTCCTGCTAAGGCATGGCTGTAAAGGGGCGTGGCTTCCTGCAGACAGCCAATGAGAAGCGGTTCCTGCTTTGGCAAGAAGGCACTGCAATGCATAACCACCACCAGTGGGGGGCACTGTCCTGTCACCGTGGCTCTGGTCTTGGCGGAATTGTGGGACGCGATGGAGGATGACGACCGCCACGGCTGGAAAATAAGAACACAAGTCATCAGACAGGCAAAAAACCTCTGATGACTTCCGATTGGGCAAAAAACTGCGGAATTGCGGCGGTTCCAACCTGTTAGACGAGGCCGTCGTCGCAACGGTCAGATGGGGGCGAGGCGGAAGAACTGACGGCTTTTTGGGTACCGCTGGTTTGGGCGGACGTGAACCCTAACGAGAGAATTTGTGGGACATGATCACGCGCGTAGGGCGTCCCCACATGAGCGCAAAATGCCAAGAGGCGTGCGCGTACCTGATCGGGTGAGACTGGGTCAGGGGGGAGGGGCTTAGTGGGTGGAGCCGGTCGGCTCGCTAGCAGCTGAACATTAGCGAAGGTAAGGACAAAGAGTGGAAAGTCAGGAAACGTGCTCATGCTGACATGCGTGTTAAGTAGCGAAGATTAGGGCTCCTTTTCAGAATAATTCCATTCATAGACATAAAGACACCCATACATTTTTTTTTTTAAATATAGAATCGTCTGCTATTGTTTGACTTCAATATGGCTGCCACGTAGGTCTCTGGTTTTTGCAACAACATCATGAGATAAGAGAACCTTTATTTGTCTCACAATGGAGAAATTCCCAATTTACAGCAGCAAAATTAAAAAGTGGAGGACAAAAAGTTCATAAATATTAAGTATACACAGAAGCATATTAAAAATGGGTGAGTGCGGGTGAGTCCAGGTTTTCATGAGGCTCCCCCTAGTGGCCTTAAGCATAGCTTGAAGGGGAAAAAATAAAAAATAAAAAATATATAATAAATAAATAAATACAAATCAATATACAAATAAATAAATAAAGGGCCCGAAAGGACTCAACACTCGTTTGACCTCCGTTTTCATGAGCAGCCCATTACGTTGGAGCAGATTTTGCGTCGATTCGAGATTTGAACGGCAGCGAGGCCGCCTGGCCAAGCCTCAGATTACAGCAAATCACTATGAAAGCCACTCATTGTTTGTGGAGCGCCAATCAACATTTTCCCTCTCCAGCCAATCAATGAATGGCCAGCGTGCCTCCTGTCCAGACAACGGTTCCTACCTGAACACCTCTGGCAGGAGGGGCGGGTGGAAGAGGCTTGGTGGGCGGAGCCGGACGACATTCCGATCGCTGAAGTCACAACAACAAATGAGCTGAAATTTTAGGGCAGCCGGGCCGCACACGTGACAACACTTTGCAACTCGCGACTGGAACAAGACACAAAACTACTTTCAACACACCGCACTAGATTTCTACAACATTCTAGAGCAGGGGTGGGCAAACTACGGCCCACGGGCCGAATCCGGCCCGTTGGTCCTTTTAATCCGGCCCGCCAAAGATTGGTCCAAAATTAAGGTTCAATGTGAATGATTGCATTAATTTCAATTGGACTTGTAATGACAGGCATTTCACCGCCAGGTGGCGCATTGACTTGAAGTTGCAGAACACTTAGGGTCGAACCTCTACTTCTACTGGTCTGATCACAACCCATCTGCAACAATGCACAAGCTAAAATAGGTCATCAACAACACTGTTGTCATTTTTTAAAAGTATATTAATGCAGTACTTTCATGCTTTTGTTCTGTTGATGTTTAATATGGACCGTCAACAAATGCATTTTTTTTAATGTACCATAGCTCGTGCTGACCTGGCCCTTCTGTCGAATTTTAAAAGTCAATGCGGCCCCCTAGCCAAAAAGTTTGCCCACCCCTGTTCTAGAGCATGTGTACATGGACCCTGGAACATTCAAGCACTACCAAAAAAAAAAAAAAAAAAATCTATAAAGACACTACATTCCACAGCATTTTAAAACACGACAACATTTTACAGACTCGATTGTGACTAAATTCTAGAAGCTTTTATTTGGCCTTTTGGAACATTGCAACATTCTGTGCAGTATTTCAGGGCGCTCTAACGTTTGACAATTGATTCTCGAACAAAGTACAACATCGGGGGAAACATTCTACACATTTGACACAATGTCCCTACCCTATAAGACACATTCGAGCACGCTACGCAACATTCTGGAGCATTCTCAGGTTCCCCAGAAAAGGCATGAGAACACTCGACAACAGTCGGCACACCAGCACACTCTAGAGCAGTCGCGAAGCCATGACAACACGCGACAGCCTAGCGAGAAGATGGCGTGACACAGACAGGAAGTGGTCATGCCCGTTTACCTGCGGCGGGGGATTTAGTGGGGGGGCGGGGGGGAGTGGCTTAGTGGGAGGAGCAGGCCTGTTGGCAAGCTGATTGGAGAGAAAACAGGAAGTAGCAGAGTGACAGACGTGCGCCGTCCACGTGTTCTCACGTGGTCAAGTCGTCATGTTTTTTTTTTTGGGGCGTGGGGGGTTCGGTTTCACTTACCTCCTTGAGCGGCGGCGTTCCGGGGATGTCCGACAGTGGTGATGATGACACGTTGGTCTCAAACCTCAGCGGAAGAATTTGCTCCACGTTGCGGTCCGAAGAGCGCTCTGTCGCCGGAGTCCTGGACAACGGTCGCACGTGTTCACGAATCCATACGTACGCATACGCGCACACACTGCGGGTTTACCGGTTGTGTGAGGATTTGGGAGAGAGTTTGCCGCCTCCCAAAGCGAAACACGCGCGACGGAGGCGAGGAAAGCGTAGAGCGAGGAAGAGGAGCAGCGCCGGCAGGATGACGAGGAAGAGCACCAGCAGGGCCACCAGGACCGGATCAGACCCTATGCGCACGTACACACAAAATACACTTCAAGTGTGATTTGTGTTTTATTTGCGTGTACTTTTTTACGAGTGCTTGCGTGTACCTGTGGCAGCGCTCGCCGGTCCGCTGTCCACGCTACCCCCGCGTCCGGCGTAGGCGCAGTCGGGCGGCGCCCATCCCGGTCGGCAGTGACAATTGTCGTTGCTGTTGCAGATCTGAAAGACGGGAAGAGCTGAGCTGTCGGCGCGACGACGGGCGGCGGGCGTGTGAGCGGCGGGCCACTCACGCCGTGACCGTTGCACTTCCTGTGGCAATCGTCCACGCCGAAGACGGAAACGTCCTGACATTTGTGGTCCAAGCACGCCTGGAAATACAATGCCACTCTTTTTGGATGCAGTGGAGCAAGATGGTTGCTACAAATCCCCTTGTCGTGACCGGAAGGGCACGAAAGAAATGAAAGACAAAATCATTCATCGGGACATCTGAAAGCTTTGGAGTTTGGAGCCATACGCGCACAAACACACACAATTTAGAGGGTGTCAAAGTGAGGACCGGCCAAAATGTCCCCACTTCGTCAAAATGTCCTCACTCTGCTGGCTAAAAACTCATGCCGGTCCTCACAATGTGATGAGTACAAGAACACACACACACACACACCATCATATTACACTGCGCCTAGGTGGCCAAAGTGCTCACACCACAAAGTGCCGGACAATGAATTTATGACGCACCAAATGTTTCAGCCTTTCCTTTCTTTTCGATTACGTGATCATGAGTGTCGTCCAGGGCTCTTTTCCTGACTGAAAAATATTTTGACGTGCGCATTTTCAGTTGCGAGCATGGCCACACAACAACACCGACGTAATAGTTCAAGACTGCATAGAGATTTTTAGACGGTGGAAATTCTCACAATTATAAGCACTTGATTTTTTTCGAATTTGAGCCAGCTGCGCAAACCTTGCGCTTTTGGTCCAGCCGCCTTAATGTATTTGGATAAACAGTTAACAGGTCAGAGGTCAGGGGCGAGCTTGGGCCTGACCTTGCCGGGTCCGCAGGCGGTGCCCTGGGCCACGGAGGCGGGGTCGGACACATCGTCCCCCAGGTGGAAGACGGTCCCGCGGCACACCAGGTTGCGGAGGTCGAAGCGCACGGTGGTGGTCAGGATCTCGGTGTTGGTGCCCAACAGGGGGCGCTCCAGGCCGCCCTGGCACTGGATTCTGCCGCACTGCACGTCACTGCAACCACAAACGCGGGAAGTGATCCGCCGACAACAGGGGGCATGCATGTTACACACACACAAAAACACTGACTTGGGTGCGCAGGCAACGTAGGACCCGTTGGCGAGCTGTCCACAGTTTCCGTATTTGTTTCCTTGCTTGTTGACGGACGAGAAGCAGACGGCCGGTGCGGCGGTGGCGTCTGACCAGCCGACAGCGCCGTTAGAATTCTCACGGCACATTACCGGGTGGTTAGCTTCGCGTGACTTACTGGGTCCCCAAAGTGTCCGGCACTGCGCATGCATGCTGGCGCAAGAGCCGGCGTAACAGTAGGCGGCGCCGTCCTCGCAGGGCTCGCCATTCTGAACGTAGACGTTTGGCGGGCAGAAGGGGGAGGAGCCCGTGCAGAACTCGGGCAGGTCGCACTCACCGACGGGCTCCCGGCATACGGAGCCTGCCGCCCGCAGCTGAGGACGTCAAGGTATCTTTAAGATTCAGACCAAATGTTTGAAGGGGGGGGGGGGGGCTCGGGCAGGGGGCGGCGCCTACCTGGCAGTCCTGGCAGCAGACGCCGTCGGACGAGCAGCGGGCGCCAGGGCGCAACTGACACGTGGCCGCATCACAGCAGGGGTCCCGGCATTCCTGACCAATCGGAGCGCAACAGGCCACGGTTACGTACCAGCTTCGCCCGCGGCGCGCGAGCCGCCGGGGGGCGCGTACCTCCAGCAGGCCGCAGTCGCACTCCTCGCCGGGCTCCACGTAGAGGTTGCCGCAGCGTGGCCCGCCCAGGAGGCGCTCGGGCGCCGGCACGTTGAATAGGCACATGCCGCCGCCTCGCAGAAGACTGGCCGACAGGTCGGACTCGCTGCAGCTGCTGAACTGCTGACCCGGCAGGAACCTGCGGTGGTGGGTGAGGGGGGGGGGGCATTAAGTCCACAGCAAATTGGCACCGAGATGTCAACAGTCCAGCAAGTCAGTCGGAAGCCAAAAGCAAGTCGGCAGGAGGTAAGTCGCACGTCAAGAGCAAGTCAAATGGACATTCGCGGGGACGTCGGTCTGCGGGTTTAAGTCGGGGTTGCGCCAATGAGGGCGGCGAGCCGCGCGGGTGCCGACCCGGTGGAGGGTTCCATGATGCAGCCGCCCGCGCGGGGTTGATTGTCGCAGCGGCATCGCCGTTCGGGGCTGTCGTGGCTCATCCCCAGATTGTGTCCCAGCTCGTGAGCCACCGTGGACGCCACACCCAGGACGCTGACCAGGTGGTCCTGCTCACAACAGCGGCGGGTTGCTACAGACGTCGATACCGATACCGATACCGATACCGACGACGACGATGACGATGAGCCGGCCGCACCACTCACCACGTTGACGCCTCCCGAGCGGTCTCTGGAGCACATGGACGCCTGCGCCGCCATGCCCACCGTCGTGCCGTCCAAGGCGCTTCCCCTGCGCCGGAAGCGGCACAAAGGTCAACGAGAAAGCGGTAAGGTCGGCGGGAAGGTCAACATGGCTTCCGGCAACCGTACATGACGAGCTGAGCGTTGTCGTGGCGAAGGCGCGGCAGGAGCTCCCTGGTCCGCCACAGCAGGAAGTTGTTGAGCGTGGCGCCGGGGTTCTTCTCCACGCGGATCTTGTCCCGGTCGCTCCACACCTCCAAACCCGTCAGCGCCACGCGCACCTTCAGCGGCCGGTAATACTGCCGCCCGCGCGTACACGTGCAACGGTGTTTTTTTTTTAAGGCTCTGGGGGTTGTCGTCATGGTGATGGCAAGGTCAAAGGTCTCACCCAGTCCACCTGATTGGCCACATCCAGCAAGCGGTAGATGATGGTCTTGTTGTTCTTCTGGTAATTCAAGAACTAAACGGCAAGGAGATTGGTCGTCACAATATGCTAAGGGCGGCGGTCAATCAAGCGTCCGCTCACCTCCTGGTGGTCCGCCACCAACACCAGCTCGATGTATTTGGTCTCGGACAGGATGTCCCTTTTTATCTGCGCACAAAGCACGTTCAGGAGAGGGCTTTTCTTCTTGGTTTCATTCCGCCATTTCGTGTCACGTCGCCCCCCCCCCCCTTTACCCTGTGTAGCGGGTGCGCAACGGTATGGTGGCGCGCGCCGCCGCGGCCGCGCAAAACGCCGCAGCTCCCGGCAGCTCGGTCGGCCACGTGAGCGCCGGAGAAGATCAGGTGGTCTCCATCTTCTCCCGCCTCTTCTTCAACTCCTCCTCCGCTGGCCCCGCCCCCTTCGCCACTCGCCGCAATGCTGTGGCGCAGGGGGCGGAGCTCCTGCGGCTGAACCTCCAAACTCAACGTGGAGTTGACGCCGATCACGCCGCTAAAGAGAAAGAAGACGGTTGATGGGCGATGTCATCCCCTTTTGACAAAATGCTCGGTGGTGATCGGTCAGGGCCAGCAAGGCTTTCGCCGCAGGCCTTGACACTGTGACAAGCAAACACTGAAGGACGTGTGCAAGCTCCGCGTTATTGGTTGTTCCATGAAAATGCTAAAACGCACGTGTCGAAGAACAATGAAGAATTGTGTAAGCGCTGATGCTTGGGGCAAATCTGTTAATCCTTCAGGGCTCAGAGATCGCCGTAAACCACTTTGCGAAAACTCACCGCAGACCGGAGCAGGTGCTGATTGCTACTCTGGAGCTTGGGAATCCTCTTACGTTGCCGTGGTAATAACAATGCGTCTGCGGAGACAAAACCAAACAGCTCAGCGAGGCAGTCCATCTTCGGAAGGTCGGGCGGTCAGTCTGTCACTCGGTCAGATGGTCAGCTGCGTTCAGGGACTCACCACGGGCTCGTCCGTCATGGAAATTCCAGTGCCGTTGGGCAGGTAGAAGAAGACGTTTGGCGCTTTGGGCAGGAGGTCGCTGAGGTCGAAGCGCAGCCGTCAGTGCAAATTTGTTGAAAAGTGATGTTGATCCATCTGCGCTCACTCACCGATTTTTCTGCAGGTCCAGGACAAGGACCTCACCTCGGACCTTCAGGCCACACTGCAGATGCTCTGGGTGACCGTCCTGAAAAGATTAGCGACTTTAACAACCGCACTCAACAAGGACCAGGATCAAGTCAAGTCCTTTTTTAAATTTTTTTATTTATAGAGACCTTAACCACAGGAAAGTCCGATAGGGCTTCACATGCCCACGGTTGCCAAATATGAACAACATCTGTTGATCTTAAATCTCTGTCAAGGAAAAACTAAAACTAAAACAAAGACCAAAACCAACCAGGACTTCTAATCAACCAGACCCACAACCAATCAGCATCATAAAAAAAATAAATAATAATAATAATAATCAACCAAAGTGACAAATAACGACACCCACAAACAACCAGAACCAGAATTCCCTCAGACCACAACCAAACCGGACCAATGTCCACCCAGTGGCTATGCAATCAGTGGCTTTTCCTCTTTCAAGTGAAACTACTTCCTGTTACAGGCGCATGACAGGAAGTAGGTTTGTTTCTTAGAATTGGATTATTTTCAAGGTCATGACATCACGCCAGAAGTCAATTTGCTACAACAACCGCCGCGAACATGCTGAACATGCCGCCTCCCATCATCCCTTGTATGCGTGTGTGTGTGTGTGTGTGTGTGGGTGTGGGTGTGGATCTTGGGGGATTTCGACAGGATGTGATCTCAGATGTGTTCGTCCTCACACCCTCCGTCTGGAACATTCTGGGAGAAGGTCATGTGACTCACAGTGTATGACATCATCTTCATAGCTATGTTATTTTATTAAGACCAAGATGAAAATGAGGAAGATCAGGGAGTACCTAACCAGAACACTCAAGAATTCCCCCCCTCCCTCTCGCGCACACACACACACACACACACACACACACACACACACACACGTCAAATAAAATCAACATGAATAGCCTTGAATAAACTGACCTGCAGTGCCTCCTTCAGGCTCCGCCTCTGCCCACCAACCAGAACAAAAGGTTGAGTCCTCCCCAGCAGGGGGCGCCGCCATTCCACGTTACCTGAAAGCAATAACAACGCCCACACGCAGTTGGCACACTTTTGACACGATAGTAGAGTGGCTAACAGAAGTCTTCGAAACCAGGGGTCCCCAACCGCCGGTTCGCGGACCGGTACCGGTCCGCAGGGCATTTCGTGCCGGGCCGCATAGAGAGAACTTGCCTTGATTCCGTTTTATTTATTTCGGAAAACGAAAGATGTTTTATTTTGAAAAATTACTGGATTCTCTGTTACATCCGTCTCTGTCATGCCTGACGCGTCAAACCACGCTTCTGCATCACGTGACTGATTATGCTAAAAAAAAAAAAGACTTAAAAAAGTAAAAAACCTGCTGGAGATCGCAAATGACGGCGGCCTTAAAAGGACGCTCGAGACAACTGGATTAAAGTTATGGCTGAATATTCTGAGATTGCCACAATAGCGCTGTTGCTATTTCCGACATGCTACTACCTGTGCGAGGTGGGGGTTTTCTGCAGCAACGGCGACTAAAACAAAATTACGAAGTAGGCTGGACATAAAACACACACTTGAGGTGTCATTGTCTCCTATTACAACGAGATGGCCGTCTGGTTGCAGAAAATCAAGCTCGGGGCTGTGGTGAGTCGTGATTTTCATGCACTTTGAATTTGCATTGTATCGTATTTTGAAAACATTAAACATTACCATCGCGATCAGTGTTGCGGCCAGATTATACACTCCTTGTGTTTATTGTTATTATATTTCGAAAACGCCAGTTTTCATGCAGCTCATACCATGTTATTTTGTTGTATTATTTCCGCAACACCTTAAATGCCGGTCTCTGAAAATATTGTCTGACATAAACTGTTAATTGTGAACACAACCTTAGAGACTACACTTAGCATAAAAGGGAAATTATTTCAATTAATCATTTTTCAGCAGACTCACGATCCATTAAAAGACACAAGGCTTTTAATATCAACTGTATACACACACACACAAACAACCTGTTTTGTTGTTGTAACACACTTAAACCGCTTAATTAACACACACACACGCACACACGTTTTGTTGCAGCACACGAAAACCTCTTATGGCACACACACAAACACACACACACACACACACACACATTGGCTCTCTCTCTCTCACACACACACACACACACACACACACACACACACACACACACATTGGCTCTCTCTCTCACACACACATACACACACGCACGCACGCACGCACGAACGCACAGACACACACGCGCGCGCGCGCACACACACACACACACCTGACCTGCCTACCTGACTGATAATAATAGCACGTGACGTGTCTAGTCTTGACCTGATCTAGTCTTAGTTCCGCTCCTCTTTGTGACGCCGGGTGCGTGCGCGGTACGGTACCTGCAAGATGGTGTCGGGGCGGCGGCGTTGCGTTCAGGGTCCGGGCGTCCGTGAACGCCCCGCCGGCGCCGATCAGCAGGATCAAAAGTGGCGGCAAAAGTTGTTTCATTTCGCCGCCATGGCTGACTTCCGGTCAGCGTGTGGACGAGCCACCATGTTTGTGGAGTCCCACATCCGTTGGACAGAACGAGTTTCGTCTGTCTTCCGTCACGCGTCGTCCAGCCGCGTCCCAAGCGGAAGTTTAAGGTTTGCGCTTGTGGCGCGCTTCCGTCAAAACGCAAATCTCGAGTTCGCCAAGTCCACGTCAAGTCGCGTCGCGAGCCGACAACTCGCTGGTGTTTATAACGGACCCGAGTGGTGACGTCACCCACCGAGTCAAGTTAATCCACTTTCCAGGAAGCCACACAATCGGGCTACAAAATAAAAGCGCTCGGATTCTTTCAACTGCTGGAATTTCGCAGTTTGACACACGTGTGCTGCCAGCAAACTGATCTCAGTGACATCATCAAGCGTGCATTAAGCCCACATGTACATTTTTTGTGTTTTGTATGTGGTAAGATAAGATAAGATAAGATATCCTTTATTTGTCCCACACTGGGGAAATTTACAGCCTCCAGCAGCAAGAATGTGGGTAGAAAGAAAGAAAAACAAACACCGTTCAATTAAGTGCAATATAAATACAAAATGGATAAATAGCAGTGCTATTTACAATTGTTTTTCACATCATTTAATTATTATTATTGTTATTTTTTATTCATTTACAACATTTGACCTTTGACATTTGAAACGAGTTTAATGCGACCTTTATCTTTTCACACATTCTACACACTTTGAACCTCAGACCCCGACGCTTCCCGCCGTCTCCGACACAGCCGAGATAAACACTCCATCACCTGTGGGGACACACACAGACAGACAGACACACACACACACACAATACAACACACTTTCGTGAGAAGCCGGTGGCGTAGTCAGAATTTTGAGTGCGTTTGCGTACGTTTGTGCGGGCCTGTTGGTTGCACGTAGGCTTGTACAACATTCTTCTGTGCAGGCTGAGGTTGTACAAGAACAAGATTCGTGTTTTCTCCCTCTGGAAGACAAAAAGACAAAATGTGCGATGTGCAGCGCAGACGCTTGGCTTCATCTTGACTCACGCACGCACTCGCGCAGGCCCCCCGGGAGTGGCATCCTGCCCAAGGTCACTCAGACAGCGGACAGTGCCGACAGTGACCCCCAAAATGTCACCCAGAAATGTGAGTGGGTGTGGCTTCATTTCATTAAGCCAACCTTCAGTAATACATTGGCGTCATTTTGTGGGCAAAACTAAACCCTTGGGAGGTTTTTTATTTTTATATATATTTTTTTTGCTGCTCGCATTAGAGGTCAACCCTTACAAAAAGATTTAAAAAATATGATAAATATATCATAGTGGGGGAAGATTGGTGTTACTATGAATGACTTAATTGGTTCAATATTATGACAGAAGGCCATTTGGGTTACCGTTTAAGCTTTTCATGTGTTTTGGGGCATATTTTGACCTGGCAAAAATAATTCCAGGGCAACTTGAGAGCCAGTCAAAGTGTCATTTCAACCAAAGGACTGTTCAAAGGCTTCAATGAAGAACAGCAGATGGCAAAGCACGTTGCTTTTCTTTCATCGTCACCGTTTCCATGCTGTGCTTTGAAAAATGCAAAAAAATGAGGCCTTCCCCACACCGCAAACAAAGAGCGGTCATTAAATTGGCATCACAATCCATGTCTGACCAGTATACACCTTGACACCACCTGCAGGCCGTTGGCGGAACAGCAGATGGCCGATTTCAGAACTGTGACATACTGTACAAGAATAATTCATTTTATTGGTCAAATACAGAGGAAAGACGCCGCAGGAGTCTTTTAAAAATCAGTCAATTGTTCTTATTTGAATTTCTTCGTCATCATTCTAAGAATTGTTTTTAGTTTATGTGTCTCATGTCTGATCTTGACGAGGCGCCGAACTTTTTCACATCCGCAGTTGTCGTTTTGAAATGAAGATGAGATGAGAGAAATCCACCCCGAATTCCAAATAAAGCCGAGTTGAGATGAATGACGTCACGTATTGAGTTTGGTTGGAAACGCTCTCAAGTGCACTTCATTGCCCTGATCGGCTTAGCTGGACCGCGTGTGCACGTGTTGAAGTTTTACACTTTGCTAGCTCATCACTATGCGAGAGGAAGTGACATCGGCAGCTGGCGCAAACAAAGAGCGCTTGTAAATTATTGCAAAAAGGACCCGAAGAGCTGACGCAGACGTTTTGTCCGCTTTCACGTATAACACAGGCCCAAAAACAAACAAGACGCAAGCAAGCCTAACCTCAGGAAGACAACAAATACTCCGATTAGTGGATGATTGGTTAGCATGTCTCCCAGTGCCTATGTGGCTTTTCTCCGGGTACTTCGGTTCCCTCCCACAGTCCAAAAACATGCACAGTTGGTTGATTGAACACCCCCCCACCCTCCAAATCATCCCTAGGTTTGATTGTGAGCGCAAATGGCCGTTTGTTTATGTGTGCGCTGCAATTCAGGGTGTTCAGGGTGTCCCCGAAGACGGCTGGGAGCACACCCGCACACCCGCGGCCCTCGTGAGTAGAAGCGGATCAGATAATGGATGGATGGATGTCGGGATGATAAGGGGGCGTTACCCGCGGGTGGTAGAAGGCGGCGATGACCCTCCGCAGGCGGTTAGCGTAAACCTGAAGGCAGCTGAAGAGCGCCGCCAGCAGGAGGCAGCAGGCAACGCTGATGTACGCAGAGGCGGCCAGGGAGGAGGGCGCAGTCACGCAGCCTTTAGGGGGATAGAGAATGAGATTCAAGTTCATTTGGGCTGCCGATCATCACCCCTGCGCGACCCTTGACCCCCAAACCGACTCACGCTGGTTGTCGGATACCACGCGAACCCTCGACGACCCGTTGAAGGCGGAAAACGTCCTCCGCAAGAGGCGCGCCATCATTGAGGTTCCGCCTACTTTTATGTCCACCTGATGGCTGGCTGAAAAAAAGGCCACGCCCACCACGGGGCACCATTACACAACACGCCCCGGGATGTTTGTGTTTACGGGTCACGCAACGGATGTCTTACTCGTGACGTTGACGGTGGTACGCGTGTGCTTGCTCACCACGTCCAGTACACGAAAAACTGACACGTCCACCGTCAGCAGGACAAACGCCAGAAGGAGCACGGACAAAACCTGAACGACACTTGACAGCTGCAAACGCAGACAATGAGTGACACATGCGTGTGTGTGTGTGTGTGTGTACGTGCGAGGTGAGCCCACCACTTCTTTGATTTCTTTAGGGTGAATTTTGGGGCTCCAGGGGTCCACAAACTTTCGTCTCTCAGATGGCGTGAGAGGTAATAAATGCCGTTTGCCCTGAATGTGCACGCACACACACACACACACACACACACATGATAATGAGGCTGCTGATGATGATGATGACGCCAATGATGAAGGCGTTACCAGCGACTTCCTGCGTTGGTCGATGATGCCGAAGTACTTGGTGATGTACATGTTATCGAAGTAAATGTCTCCTCGGAATTGTCGCACGTAACCGAGAGACCTTGAACACACAAACACACCGAGGACGCCGGCGCCATTTGCAACTGCAACGGCGGCGGGGGTGGGGGGCGGGGTTGGGTTGGAGGCCAGCGGCTTACTGCGTGAACACGGACAAGAATGCGAAGGACATGACGAGGCGGAAGATGTCCAGCAGTTTACGTATGCGAGCTTCCCCCTGTCGGAAAGAAGTCCGGATGCCGCGCGTGAAGTCGCCGTCCAGCAGCTGTCCGTCCAGCGCCGACTGCTGCTGATGTTCCTGTCGCGCACCGACACAGGAACGGGAAAATGTCAACAGGCGCCACAGGAACACGCGGAAGGTAAATAATAAATACGGGCGTCGGGCGAAAACGTGACGGGGTCGCGACCTTGACGACGAGCTTGCTGGTGAACTCCCGATTGAGAAGATCAATGGAAGTGTTGAGATGATCGAACAGCTGACCGAAATTTTTCTCCACGGGGATGTGCTCCTTGCACCAGGCCGTCATGACTGAGGAACAAAAGCGCACGGGCGCCGTCGTCATCATCATCATCATCATCATCATCGCGCATGTGTCGATGATCTGGTGTCCGCCGACCTCTCATGATGTTACACAGGAAGTGGAACTTCATGGGCACGCACAGGATGTGCTTGATGACGGGCACCTGGATGGCCTTGGCGCACTCCGCCCACTTGTCGGAGAACCATTTGGTGCAGGCCGCGATGCCCCCCTTGACCATGCCTACGGGCCGACAGGAGACGAACGCGACGATGATGGAGATGAAGAAGGAGAAGGTGGTGGAGGAGGAGGAAGGCTCACCGTCGCATTGCGTTAAGGCGCTGAGGGCGAAACGTTCCTGCGTGCTGTTCCGGTCTGCGTTTCGGGAAGGCTCATTCAGCAGCCGGCCGTTCGTGTCCCGACCGAGCACTTCCTGTCGGACGTCGGCGAAGGCGCCGTGGGCGCCGTGAGCTTCTGACTCGAATTCCGCTTCTCCCTGCTGGACGCACCAAAGAGGCAGGAAGTTAGCACATCACCTGCAGGCCATTAGCTAAAAAGCAATTATTTTTGTTCAGCAGCAGGGTGGTCACATGACTTGTGTGGGGGGGGGTCTTACCACGACTTCTTTCGCCACCTTGAGGAAGGGCTTGACGGCGTCCCTCCACAACAACTTGGCGTTGCGCACTTGAAGGTCCAGATTGCAACTCAGAGACTCCGCCGCCGTCTCGACATTGTGCTGGATGTTGGACACCGGACCTGTCAATCAAGCGCCACGCACTTGTCAATCATCCGGCGACTACCTGTTGGTCAGCATTTATCGAGCTGTGCTGCATTCGCTGTCCATTATCAATCGCGTTACCCCGCTGTCGCGCACCCACCTGAATAGAGCGCAGAGACAACGAGCAGTAAGAGGAAGGCGCGTCCGCGGGAGCCGAGCATGCTGGGAAACATCAGCAGGACGGCACATCTGAAGGCCGATGATGTGGCCCCGCCCACCACACACACCCCTGGATATGGCCACAAGCACAGTCACGCAGGCATCCTGTAGGTGGCGGCGCATCATCATCATCTTCCTCACCAGTAAAGATGCATCCTGTGGCCAGCTTGAGGTCAAAGGTCAGGGGCAGGCCCGGCGCAATGGCAGCGAACATGGCTGATCACATGACAAACACATCACTTGACATCGTCTGCTGTTGATTGGACGGCGCTAGCTTGACTTAGCAGTTGACATTGTTCTGGATTGGTTCTGAATGGAGAGTCTGTGTGAGCCCCCCCCAGACCCCCCACCCCTATAAAACCATATTTTACTGAAAAAAAACAGGGGTCATCAACTCCAATGAGAGCCCGAGATGTTTCCCTCCTCCAACAGAGCCGATTCAAATAATCTGCAAGCTCTGCAGGAGCCTGATAACGATCCTGATCGGTGCAGCAGGGGGTCTCGATGACCGGAGTTGGTAGCCCTTTGTCTAGAGCAGGGGTGCCCAAACTTTTTGGATCGAAGATCTACTTTTTGATCAACTAACCTCACGGGATCTACCCTTACCGGCGCGTGCACGCACACACACACACAAATTTAAGATTTACCTGCTTTATTTTATTTTTTAAATATTTTTTTTAGTGAAAATGAGACTGATTAGTGTGCAGTGTATATTAACACAAAAAAATATATTACTAACATGTACAAAGACACACAAATGGTTGTTTGTTTTTTTTCTTCTCGACACTCCTCGGATCTACTTGGGACCTGTCTTAGATCTACCGGTAGATCAGGATCTACCTAATGGGCACCCCTGGTCCTGAGCGTCTCTAGAACATCCACGGAAGTGCGGAACATTTTGATCCAGATGCTGCCAATATGGTTTTCAAATGATTCATAATCATTGCGATTATGGCTCCAAAAGCCACTGCTATTATTGCGCATTATGGAGGACACTTCTCTTTTGGGGGAAAAAAAACAAAAAAAAAACATCAACACAACTCGTTCGTGATACTTCAATCGTTCCACTTCACTCCGAGCTCCCATTTAGACTGGCCACATATCAACAGCAAAAAAACAAGACCTCCTGAGTCAAAGTCCATCCACCTTGGTGTTTTTTACTTTTCTTTTTCGTTGATTTATTTTTCTTACCTGCACCACTCAGCGCGCCGAACAGGGCGCGTATGATGACGTCAGCAAGCCGCAGCTCGTCCGATTGGTTGAAAAGGAAGCGATGGCAGGCACGTGGGAGGAAGTGCTTGATCAGATGCTCTACAGCTGCGAGACACGTCACCGCCACCAGATGGCGTCACACACCAGAAATACCACAAGGACGTGTACAAGAAAGATGAAAAGAAAACACTCACTACTGCGAGGTTGGTCGTCACGAGTCATGATCACGTCACGACCGGCTTGTGCCGTTGGTGCTTGTTGTTCACAATGACCGTAAAGATCACAATCATATACTGATAATCCTAAATCCTAATCCATGCCTTTTCCCCGGCGCAAACCAGTGTGACGTCACAGTTAAACGACGCGTTATGTCACGTGACGCCGTCAAAGTAAATTCCCTTACACGTTCCTGACGCGCACGTTCAACTTTGAGTTACAAACATTTGGGGGAAAAAAAGAACTGAGACGATCTGAACCATGTAATGAAAAACTTGTTTGACGAGTACGAGTCCCGTCGCGTGATGGACGGAAGTGCAGTCAACTGGTTACCATGGCGACGCCCAGGCAGGTAAAATGTCCCAAATGAACTGCACGGCTAATTTCTTGCATTCTATTGTCAAAGATGGGAGAGCGGACAAGATGCTTGACTTTTTTTGTGATTTTGAAAATGCAAAGAAATGTGATCCAAACAAAAAGACAAAAAAGTTGCTACGACTGAGCGCATTGCGGTGCCCTGAGATACGACTGATACAACCTGACTAGATTTGTTTGTTTGTTTGTTTTTTTTGTTGCCACGAACCGTCATTGGGCTGATTGTGCAAAGGAATGCTCTCACTACCTTAATGCTAGAATATCATGGTAAATGGCCTAGACGGAAGAACAAATAGCATGGATACTTGAACAACACAAACGTTGCAGCAGCACATGTAAACAGACAATATAATCCAGGCAAATCCATTGGAAGACTTTTTGGGAGCTCTACAAAAGGCAATTACGTCTTACCAAGAATGTTAAAAATGGAGCCAGAAACTCTCAAGGCCATGACGCAAAACACCTCACCATTTTTTTTTTCACACCAAAGGCTGCCATCTTCCTCGTCGTCATCCTCGCCGGCATCGCGGCGCGGCAATTTGCGAGGTGACTTTCGAGCGGCGGCGCGGAGCCTGGTGGCCTTCGGGGCGGGGCTGGTGCTGGCCTCCTGCTACGGTGCCACCGCGCTCTTTCTGCAGGGGGCGCCACTGTGGCCGTGTATATACGGAACGCTGGCGGTGGCCACTATCGCTGGCTTCGGGATGGGGATGTCCGTGCGCGTGCGCACCGCCATCAGCCTTATGCTGCCGTCGCTCTGCTCGGGTCAGTGCCTTCGCTCTTGTGTGTGTGTGTGTGTGTATGTGTGTGTGTATATCCGATGATATGTGTGTGTGTAGCTCACGGACGTAACTTCCTGTTGCTGGCAAGCACGGCGGTGCTGGTGTCGGGCCCGGTGGCAAATACATTGGAGAATTCGGAGCTAGCCGCCGCCAGCCTGCTCTGTGGCGCCGAGTTTGCCGCCAATCAGACACGACAGCTGATGAAGAACGCGGCCACGCCTCTCCTGGGTAAGACACGCCCACTGGCTTCCCTCATCGCAGTTCCGCTGAGCAACACCTCAGAGAAAATCGTGTGCATGTGTGTGCATGGCCATGCAGCCGCGCTGGACCACATCCGCCAGATTGGAAGGAACGCCGCTGCCATGGCGGCCAGAGTCAACAAGCTGATTGGCTCGCTGAGTGATGGCATCCGCCATGTTGGTGAGAAAATCACAATCTATGTGTGTGTGTGTGTATGTGCACACCTGTCTTCAGGTTGAGTCTTTGTCCTCCTCGCCCTCCAGCCCGCACCATGATGAACGTTTTTCATTTCCTGTCGGACCTTGGCAACGTGTGCAACGCCAAACTGGGCGCGCCGTACAGGAAGTGTCGCGCCATCTTTATCCGGGCCAAAGGCGACTGCGTTGCTAAGCTAGGCGACTTCAACTTCCTGTGTGGCATCGTCGATGGCTTCATGCACCTTTGTGAGCTGGCGAAAGGTGCATTGACCCGCCGGGTGCCTGACTTAGCTTTTTATGTGCCTTGGTGAAGTCATAGCCTAGCATAGCATAGCATAGCATAGCATAGCATAGCCTAGCACAGCACAGCACAGCACAGCACAGCACAGCATAGCATAGCATAGCATAGCATAGCATAGCATAGCATAGCATAGCAATGGAATTTCAAAGTCCCCCAAAAAAACTGTGAAACATACACTATAACAGCAGCAGAGGACAACAACAAGCTAGCAGCAGAGGACAAAACAAGCTAGTGAGACAGAGAAGCAAACCTGAAAGCAAATAATCCAACAAGTACGTCTGCTTTTGGTGTCTTTTAGCCCCCAAGCTGTTCTGCATCATTCCGGAATATATCTCCAGCCAGCTCAAGAAGCACTTGGCCGAGCGTAAGTCTGCCGGCCATTGAGAGCCCGCCTCCCGCCTCCCGGCCCCACCCCCTGACTCCTCCCACTTGCATATTCAGCCGTCATCTCCGCCTTCCGCCGAATGCGGAGCCATTTCGATTTCAACCTGTCGGTGTCGGCCGACGTGGAGGTGGACGCCAACGTGAGCCGCTCGCTACACCAGACGGCTCAGGAGATCTTGGAGCAGCTGACTTCGGACCTCAAGGTCTTCACCACACTTAGAGGACCGCTCGTGTGGGCGGGGCTTTTGTTCCTAACCTGCTCCCTAATCAGGTGACCGCACCTTCTGCGCTGGGCGTGCCAGACCCGCAACCGTGTCGGTTTGCGCGAACGTGTCTTCGTGCACGTCCGCCGATGATTTTGTGTGTGAAACTAGCGGCTGCTAGCTAACGCAAGCGTGTGTGTGTAGGGCGGTGCGGTACCAGCGCAAATACTTGACGCGCTTGAATTTCGAAAACGTTTACATCACCGCTCAGTTTGTAAAACTGGATCGTCGGTTGACCTCAGAAGGCGGGGCTTCCATCCTGCCAATCACGCGTAAGGAGTCACAGATCTACATTAGGCCACGTGAGTTCATCAGAAACGACGATTGACGACTCGGGTCCACGTCGCACGCCAGTCACCCATCACTTCCTGTCGCCACTTAATGGCATCAATTCCTGTTTCAGTGTCTCTGTGGCTGACACGCAGAGAGTGTCGTTCGGTGCTAGTGGGCGTGGCCTGGGTGACGAGACACATGCTGATGTCGGCGGTTCTTGTAGCTCTGGACTTCCTGGTCTTCTGGCTTTTGGATCAGGTGCACCGGCAGGTCCAGGGGGGCGTCGTGGCCCGAGGTGCTATGCCAGCGACGCGTTTCCCGAATGAACCCTTTTTTTTTCCACTTGCATCTTCCAATTCCTTCAATCGTCCTTCACTTGTCCTTCAATCCTTCCTAAGCGCTAATGCCGTGAGCGCTAACGATCTTAAACGAGCCGGACGGGTACACGGTTATGTCTGAGCGTGGGGTGGTATGATCCCGCAGCTCCGGTAACGGTGGCAGTTCAGGTGGAAGGCTCGGGCTACATGGCCGACATCATGCGTGACCTGGCGGTGTCCTTCAACGTGCTGCAGGCCGGAAACGTCACCGTCATCAGCCCCAAGTGTCTGTTTGTACCATCGGAACCCGACTACGCTTCCTGCTTCGCCATAGGTGGGCCTCCGCCGCGGGAAGTGATGTATGGAGGCGTGGGGGGGGGAGAGGTGACCTGTCCGCTCATCTCTCAGGCTTCCTTTTGGGCGTGGCCCTGCTGGTGACGCTCGCCGGAGGAATCGTCCGCCGGTCAAGACGCCTCATCTGCGCATACTTCCACCCCGACACCGAGATGGTAAACGCACACCCTCGCAAATAGACCAAGAAACGCGTCATATAGCGACGCGTTGTCATTATATGGGGCGGCCCGGTAGTCCAGTGGTTAGCACGTGGGCTTCACAGTGCAGAGGTACCGGGTTCGATTCCAGCTCCGGACTCTCTGTGTGGAGTTTGCATGTTCCCCCTGCGTGGGTTTTCTCCGGGTGCTCCGGTTTCCTCCCATATTCCAAAAACATGCATGGCAGGCTGATTGGACGCTCTGAATTGTCCCTGGGTGTGTGAGTGAGCGCGAGTGGTTGTTCGTTTCTGTGTGCCCTGCGATTGGCTGGCAACCGATTCAGGGTGTCCCCCGCCTACTGCCCGGAGACGGCTGGGATGGGCTCCAGCACCCCCCGCGACCCTAGTGAGGATCAAGCGGTTCGGAAGATGAATGAATGAATGTCACTATATGCCCTTTGCAGGCGGCCCGGTAGTCCAGTGGTTAGCACGTCGGCTTCACAGTGCAGAGGTACCGGGTTCGATTCCAGCTCCGGCCTCCCTGTGTGGAGTTTGCATGTTCTCCCCGGGCCTGCGTGGGTTTTCTCCGGGTGCTCCGGTTTCCTCCCGCATTCCAAAAACATGCGTGGCAGGCTGATTGAACACTCTAAATTGTCCCTGGGTGTGTGAGTGAGCGCGAGTGGTTGTTCGTTTCTGTGTGCCCTGCGATTGGCTGGCAACCAGTTCAGGGTGTCCCCCGCCTACTGCCCGTAGATGGCTGGGATGGGCTCCAGCACCCCCCGCGACCCAAGTGAGGATCAAGCGGTTCGGAAGATGAATGAATGAATGAATGAATGTCACTATATGCCCTTTGCCATGCGCTCAATTAGTTTTCCGACATCTACTGGCTTTACACTCACTTCCTGCTCCATCAGGCACGTCTCCACTTCCTTCGCCAGCAAATCCTGGACGAGAGGCGGGCGGCGGGAAGAGCCCTGCTGAGGGCGGCGGCCAGGATGTCGCCGAAAGGGGCAAAGCCTCGCGGCCGTCTCTGGGCCCTGTTGCGAAGGTGCGTCGTGGGGACATTTGGACTTCATAACGTGCGTCGTGGGGACTTCATAACGACCTGGTATCAGTGAGCCAAAGTTAAGCATGAGCTCTTTCTCCAATGTCATTCCCCAGTCGGAGGTCAGTCGAGCCCCCGCCCGTCCGAATCAAACGCACACGACCCAATATTAGGAGACTGGATGAGCGTCACTCTCGCAGCCACCGCGTCGGTCACGTGTGTTTCTTTTCCACAACAGTCAATCAAGTATCAATGCATGTGTCTGTCAGGCTTCCAGGGGGAGGAGCCTACCTGTCAGAAATGTGCGTGTCCTGCGGTGGGAGGGCGGGGCTTGTGCCGTTCGTCTGCGACGTCGATCGGTGTCCAGGTAGGATGGTCGATAAGGCCCACCGGGCACCCGCCAATCACAACTCTGCACAAGACGGGTAGCAACGTGCTACGGCTAAATCTTGGCGCAGGGGGTGCGGGGGGGTCAGGTGGCGTCAGGGAGAGCACGCGGTGTTGGCCGCTAACCGCGGTAACCGCTGTCACGAGGTTTTTGGTTTCCCCTCGCTGTGTTTGCAGGAGTGTTTTGTAAGCCGTGTTTCAAGAGAGGTGGGAAGATGTGTCACGTGTGCGCGCGACCGGCGACCTTCCGAGAAGACAGCCAGGAGGAGCCGTGAGTGACGCCGCCACGAGAAATCCTGCAAAAGCGAGCGCTCGATAGCCGAAAAACAAGAAACGGCCTTCAATTGAGGAAAACGCGAAAAACGGAGGTTGAATAAAACTCTAAAATAAGAGAAATTAAAAAATGAGAATGACCAGCACTAGGAAAAGGTCAAATGAGGAACACAAGTAAAAAAATAAAAACTGAAAAAAAGAAAACCTAAATCCCCAAAAGGAGAGAAACAAAAAATGAAATAACCACAAAAAAGAAAAAAATGCTAAAAGGTACAAGAGAAACACTAAAAATAAAACTCTTAAGTAGAAAAGCATAAAAAAATAAAAATAAAAATAGGAGAAACTGTAAAAAAAAAAGTGAGAAAAATGCAAAAAATACATGGGGAAAAAATATGACATTGGGAAAAATGTAAAAATAAAAAAGCGAAAAACAATATGAGAAAATACTAATAAGGAGAAAAAAAACCAAGAAAACTGGAATGAGAAAAAGGTGAAAAAACAAAAAAAATCAAACGAATACAAACACCAAAGATGAAAACAGAGAACTTCAGAAAACTCGAAAGACAACAATGTGAGTGCTGAGAAATATTCCAAATATTCTTTTTGCTTCTGCGTGTGCATACGCACCTCGTCAGTGACTCGAGCGAGGACGAGCGCGAGGACGCCGCCCGCCAGGACGCCCCCGGGGCCGATGTGAGCGCCGGTCGCCCCGAGCCGCCATCGCTGGAGCCGTCGGCGTCCCAAAGCTTTTTCTCTTCCGCCTTCGGCTTTCTTCAAGACTTCGGTGGCAGTGGCCCCACGCCGCGCTGATGACCTCTGACCTTGCATTAAGCGCGCATGTACGTGTGTGACACAATCACAATCTATTGCCAAGAAACCATTCCCCTTTCACATGAAACTTACAAATACTCCTTCAACATGCTGAAAAATGCTTCGAAATTAATAGTAGGTAAAAAAAAACAAGCAGTCACACGAAGGTTGTGTGAAGCTTTATTGATGGACATCACTGACACACACACCCCGGCCCGCCCCCCCCCCACAAATAAAACATAAAATAAAATTTTATGGCTACAATTAACGTGTTAGCAGGCGAATTGCTTCCTGTTAGCAGTTAGCAAGCTACATTTGATGTTATGCAACACACTCCAGTCGCAATTGGGAGGTCTTAAAAGCTGGCCGGGCCTCAAAAGACCCAATTGAGAATCTTAAATATTACACATGTTCCAATATTTAGGACCCCCCCCCCACCCCCCAAAAAACTTCCATGTTTGCTGGGATAGCTGACTATGCTGGAGTTGTTTGATTTTACGAATTGTGACGTGGAACTGAAAGTTAGCCAATCCAAGAAACAGGCTAGTTGAGCGCAAGGGAAGCAGCCGGAAATGAGGCAGCTTCTCAAGAGTATTTTCCAAATCAAAGTCTTTTCTGATGATTTGGGCATTTTTCAACGCAAATTTCAGTAACGGTCGCCGCATATCTGCTTGTGACAATTCTTAGACACATAGTATGACCAAAATATTAAAAGTGATCCGGTTTTTGAGCTTGTTGAGTGGGCTCGGTAACAAAATCGATCTTTTCATATATGAAAACTACAAATGTGTATACTAGGACTTAATGGCGCGTGACGTGACCGTGACAGGAGGTCAAGTGAGAGTGGAAGGAAGAAGAATTGTGTCAGTGAGTACGGCGATTAGATGAGTTTTGCGCCGATTCTGTCGGAGAAGCCATACGCTGACCGACACATACCACGGCGTTCTGCTGTCAGGGTGGCTGACTGGGTGTGGCTCGGAGCAGGGGAGGCACGGGGGAAGCGGCGGCACCGTGCTGTGGCGTGGACGGGGTGGCGCTCATCAGTCGGTGGCGCTGTTGATGGGCTCTTCCACCGAGTTGGGGTTGAGGTACTCGAAGGCCTTTTGGCTCTGCGACACAAACTGCTTGAGCGGCGAAAGGATGAGCTCGGCGGCGGAGGGACGGCGTTGGGCGGCGCTATCGGAAAGGACGGGGGAGCCGTCCGCCTCCGCGTCCTGCTTCAGGCTGGAGCGCTGGCCGGAGGCGGCCGCAGGGGCAACGGCGGCGGCATCCGGGCCTGGACTGCGGGCGGCTCTGGAGAAAAGACTCTTGCGCCGGCGAGGACGTCCGTCCATGGCTTTCAGGAACAGACTGTTGGCTGAGCTGCGGCGGGACGAGCTGTCCGCACGGAAGTCCTCCTGGTTCAGGAAATCCTCCACCTCTTTGTTGGACGGCTGCTGGAGCTGACGCATAGGAAACATGGGCTTGAAATTGGTGTCAAACTCACACGACTCCAAGATGTCCAGAACATGCCGAAAACCCGCTTCAAATGTGTCCCAATTGTGGCGGAGGTCAGCTCATGGCGACATATGAGTCGTACAAAGTGTGCTCACCAAGTCGTACAGTGGCGTGGTGTTGATGACGAGCTGGAGGAGAATCCTGGAGAGCTTCTGAAGATCCTCCAGGAGGTGGCGGACCTGAAGCGGGAGCTCTCGGATCTGCTGCACCGGACGAAGCTCCGCTAACACGACAGCCTGCTCGCGAACGCGGCCCAGGGTCAGCTGCCTTAGCATCTCTGTGCGGTACACAAGGGCCACGAGCAGCCTCTGCAAGTACTGCAGCAACTCCCCCAGCACTTCCAGCACAGTCCCCAGTCCCACCTGCAGGGGGGGGGGGGGGGGGGAGTGTGGCACAATAAATGTATGGGGTCGTATCCCAAAATCGTTACATTGGCACTCTCTTTTTGGGAACATGCTTCTTCCTAGACAATCAAGCTAGCAGTCCGGGAGCCAGATTTAGCCTGCCACATCCTTTTATCTGGCCTGTGAAGGCATTTCAGGTGCGACGAAAAAGGCAAACAAAAAGATTAAAGACAAGATTAAGTTCAGCGAAGAGATTAAAAAAAAAAAAAGTCAAGGTACAGTACCAGCATGAGCCGAGTGTTTTGATTAGCTTTGCACAAACCGCTTGGACGGCGTCCCCCAGGGCTCCGGTGGCGTCCTCCAGCTGTTCTTGGACCTTAGCCATGCGGTGGTAAAGCTGCAGGCTTATGGAGAGTAGGAGGCTACGGACGCGGGTCCAGACGCTGGGCTCCTCGTCGTCATCTTCGTCCTCATACTCCTGAACCCGCATCTCCCACTCGCGACCTCAACACGCCACATGACACACAGCACACGTCAACAAACGCCGTTACAACCTACAAGCTTGCTTTCCGAAATAAACCATTTCCCCCCAAATAATCACTGGCTCCCCTAGAAATCCAGATGTGGACTGGCTCACTCTGTCTCCAAACCAAAATGGACCATTACAGACCACCATGGACATCATCGTATTGACCCTAATGATGGTAAATCACAAAGTTCAAAACAAATGTTGCTAACTTACGGAGCGTGGGAGGCAGCGGCATGTAGTAGGCGGTGGCGTCCTCCAGGCGGCTGAGCAAGTCATCCAGACCCGACGAGGCGGCGCGTCCCACCTGCGACTCCTGCACCTGCCGCACCGCCATCCAGGCGGAGTTAGACAGACGCTCCATCTGGTCCAACGCGCCGTCCAATCCATCCACCATCCACAGCTGCATGTCATCCAGCGTCAGGAAGAAGGCATCCTTCAGGTGACCCACCACCTGGACGGGGGCGCACCATTAGCGTGGCGACGCATGCCTGACCGGCTACGTCACGGATTTCTATGCAATCCTGCTTTTTCTGCCTACAGAAAGCAATGGCTGTAGGTTCATTGGACAATGTACATCTGCGGGCCACATTATTCATGTACATTGCCAGAAGATCTGTGAAATTTGTTGGTTTGTAATAAACGGGGATTGACCGTATCAACTAGGTTTTATGCTAGCCGTTTCTTAGATGTTAATAATCCTGTTTCTATCGAGTCACATTCCGTTTAGGACATTATTTGAGTAGATATACGCGAGCATACTTCAAGTGCCTTCTTATTGGTTTCACCGGAAGGCCATAGCTGACTTCTCGGTTCACGGGTGAAGGTTACCATGTATTGACGGTAAAGTTAGCAACCGGAAATTGTGCATCTTGTCTGTCAGAATAAGAGTATGATATGCAAGAAGTGCGATGTTAACTGTGTAAATGTTGCCATCGTAGTAGTTGTACTAAGTAGTGTACTCATTACTTATCCTGTTTAGGTTCACTGACCAGTGAGTAAATGGTCATTTTCTTTTTAGGCTTAGAAACGTACATGCGCGTACACACACACACACACACACACACACACACACACACACACACACACACACACGCACTACAGAGGCCTTTTCCAGTCAACTTTTTTTGCAAATCATCCCCAAAAAAAGTCGTCACACACTCAACAAGAAGAAGAAACAAGTTGGCAACCTCGTCGGTGGACTGGTTAAGGATGGGAAAGGTCCTCTCCAGCTGGTCCAGACCCACCAGAGCAAAACTGTTCGCCGCCTCGACTTGGAGCACACAACACAGAAAGTGTGTCACGAAAACACAGGAAGTAGCACAGGATCACCACGTTAGCTGAAATGGTACAAAGTAGCTACAGGGCAGCAGCATTATTAGGATTTAGCATTAGCATCAGCACAGTACGCACTCTGAGGCCTGAGGGTCTGCACGAGGGGCGTGGCTCCGCTCAAGGCCACCTTGGAGGCATTTTGGACGCCCACCTCGGCCACGCCTCCAACCAAGCTCAGCAGAGGGTAGCGACCTTTGGCCTCCGAGTACATCGAGGTCACCAACTCCAGCGCCGAGCGCACCAGAGGGAGGTGCGAGACCCTCAGCACCACACTCATCTGAACACACAATCAACCAATGTTTGAGTGGCGTGACCAAGAGAGTCCCAAGTCCCGCCCATCTCACCTCATGATTGTGATGAGCCATGTCGTTATCTCTTTCCCCAAATCTGAAGGGAGACAAACAGAGGAAGGAAGTCAGTGCATTGGATTATTATAAGACTTCACACCCACAGCCGGTATCGGGTCAATGCTGGCTTTATTTCAAGGTATCGGGTACTCATGATGTCTGCCGATACCATGTCACAGATACCTAGACCTGGTCATGGTTAACTTGATGTAAAATTTACTCTCATCTGAGATTAGTAAAACCAAGTTCAAAATCTGTGAATCAAACTAAGCGGAACTCCATTGCACCATTTTATATATATATATTATATATATATATATATATATACAGTATATATACACATATTCATTCATTCATTCATTCATCTTCCGAGCCGCTTGATCCTCACTAGGGTCGCGGGGGGTGCTGGAGCCTATCCCAGCTGTCTTCGGGCAGTAGGCGGGGGACACCCTGAATCGGTTGCCAGCCAATCGCAGGGCACACAGAAACGAACAACCATTCGCAGTCACACTCACACCTAGGGACAATTTAGAGTGTTCAATCAGCCTGCCACGCATGTTTTTGGAATGTGGGAGGAAACCGGAGCACCCAGAGAAAACCCACGCAGGCCCGGGGAGAACATGCAAACTCCACACAGGGAGGCCGGAGCTGGAATCGA
Organism: Hippocampus zosterae; assembly: GCF_025434085.1. Taxonomy (NCBI): domain Eukaryota; kingdom Metazoa; phylum Chordata; class Actinopteri; order Syngnathiformes; family Syngnathidae; genus Hippocampus; species Hippocampus zosterae. The sequence goes on along the minus strand of NC_067455.1, from coordinate 5,815,633 downwards.
ACCCGGTACCTCCGCACTGTGAAGCCGACGTGCTAACCACTGGACTACCGGGCCGCCCATATATTATATTATATATATATATATATATTTTTTTTTAACAACTTTAACCTTACCCACAACATCTCAGTTTGTCAGATTTGGGCTTTGTAGTTTCGTTGATGGACCAGAAAGACACGAGGTTTGTATGGAAGGTTATAACAGAGGACCCCCAACAGAGGGCAGCAACGAGACCTTCGCATGTGGCCGACTTGCATCCTTCATTTGCGAGTGAAGAGGTGATAGCGTCTGCGGCCTCGGCGGGCGGCGACATGAGGAAGTCAGCTGCTCGTGCACACGACTCTTCAATGTTCCGCCGCCGAACCAGCGTGGAAATTGCCCACTATGGCCAATGCACGTACGCTCACATGCGCACAAAACAGCCTTTCAAGGACTTTGGAGGGCGCCGCTCTCATGACATTTCCCCACTGACGCTTGCCACGGAGTCCATTCACTCCACCGGATTGACAGGAGACCAATCCGTGGGAAAATTTACTTCTTAGCGTCATCCAAAAGGACGCGGTATCATCGTTTTCCCCCAAAAACACAAGTTGAAAGTGGCTCCGGTGCGGGTTGTTCTGACGACTTGGATCACTCATGAGGGCAAAACGTTGAGTTTCAGGCATTCATCCTTTCACCACAGACTATCTTGGCAATCTGCTCACCATGCATACCAACACCCGCGTTCGCCATTATAGCAGTTTCACGAATCTCTTGGTTCTCAAAGTCCACTTTTTTTCGTCCCGTAATTTCTCTGGAAGGTTTTGTAACAAACGAGGAAAGACGTCGTCGTTGAAAAACTCGGCGAAGAAGGACCACGCCCTGATGGCATTCGAGCGTCTGAAAACACTAGAGGACTGCTGGTACGCCTTGGCGCAGGGGTCTCAAACTCATTTTTGTCGCGGATCCCAAGTCAAGAATAAGGGCTTGTTCAAACACTGTTGTTATGGATTGGATGTGACAATTGGAAATTTTGGTTCAGACTTTAGCAAACATCATTGGCGTTGACATGGTTGATTTGCTTTCGCAGGCCACATAAAATGATGTGGGGGGCCCCAGATCTGGCCCCGGGGCCTTGACTTTGACACCCGTGCCTTATTGTGTTTGTTCATATGTCCATCCTCATGACAGGTTACTTTAGTTCCGTGTTTCTCATTTATTTTACGTAAGTCCCTCCCCCCCGAAGGCGAAAAAAACATTTTACCTCCCCACCAACTCTCTGGCGCGACAATAAATGGTTTTGTCTCAAACTGTTCCATGTAAACTTCTGTTGAACAGACGATTCTTATTAACATTTCAAACAAAGACAGAGAGCTCAACTTATAACAAAGAATAAATTCAACAGGATTGTTGACATTTTGTCACTGAAATGATTTTAAGTGCATCGATTTGCCTGAAATATAAACTAGTAAATAAATGAGAGTACCACTGCCACCCACTGGAATGGACGTGCAATTACATTTTTTTTCATGCTCAGAAAAAAAAAGCGCACCCCCAGGTCATATGCGCTTTCCAAAAAAAGATCGGCTTTAGGGGGACTTGGAACTCATCGCAGGTGGATTTGGGCGAGGGCCCAGGTTCACGCCGGAGCGGGGGACCGAGAGTCACAATCTTACGGGGATTTACAACGAGTACTCAAAGAAAGTGCGAGCAGGAGAAACTCACGCAAGGTGGCGGGCGAGGAGAAGACCCAAACTCATACTGGGATTGGAACACCCCCCCCACTCCCCACCCTACAGAAAAGCCAAAAACTCCAAAAGGGGCCAAAAAGGCACACTCACCCCATGAGCAAGGCACAGCTGCTGAAGACGAAGAGCGGATGAAGATGAGCAAAGCGCTTGTGAGCTCGGCGGGCCGCGGGACGGCCGCTTTTCAGGAGGAGACGTGTGACGTGATGGGACGCCACGCGCTGCGAGCCCTTGCCACATGAATGGGGCCTTTATTGTGACGCGCTTCACTTTCGCAATCACTGGCTCCAAAAAGTAGAGCTCTTGCCGATTTTTTTTTTCTTTCTAACAGAAGTTTGAAACAGTTGTGCCGACATTGACAGAAATTTGGAACAGTTCGTAATTCCCTCGACATTGTATACAAATAACCGCAACAATCATGCATACAAAAAAAAATGTTCGATTTCAGCCGTGCCATTGTGGAGGACATCGGCTGCGGTGATGACAAAAAATGTCAAGCTAGCTATCATCAGGCCCTCACATGTGTTTGTTTTCTTTTCCTTGTACAATAAAAACATAACGACGAGGTCTCCTTGCATGTTGCCACATTACCTGGAAACATGAAGATTCGAAATTTTTGCCAGAAAATGGCCAGAAATCTCTTGGGGCCCTTCAGCGTTGCCACGGCCCTCCTTTTGTAATCGGCTTGTGGTCTTTTGACCCATTTTGGAGATACGCGGTGGTTGTCATGTGCCAGCCGTCCTCTTCCGCCTGCCTTGTAACGCCTTGCGAATTCCTCTCGACTCTCCAACTGATCCTTTTGGTCAGGTTTGTGGAATTTTGCTTTGACTTGAACATATTTAGCTTGGTTTCACATCCCATTCCTGTCGTTCATGCCATTGTCAAACAAAGTTGGTTTTCATCTCCCCTATTCTCATCAGCCATGTCAACCGATCGTCTCGCTCCAGCCGCTTGTACCTTACCCAGGTGTGCCTCGTTAACTCGTCAATTTGTATTTTGAGCCCCGTTTACGTTTTGATAGATCACGATGTCACGTAGTTGTTCTTATGTTTCGATTTTTACGAAAGATGAGAAGGGTAAAAGAGGCAAGTGAAATGTATTCGCCCCTTGTGCTGGAACCGCCGTAAGCTAATTTGGCGGTAGCTCATGTGAGCGTGGCTTCTTAGCGCGTTTCGCCACGCCACTCACTCGCAAGAAATGGAGCCTCACACACCTTCATTCTGCTTACAGAGGTTCCAGTGAAAGATGACTCAGCTTCTGCATCCCCACAGTGACCTCGCTGTGGCACCCGAACATACGTGGCGGCCATATTGAAAGGGGCAATGCATTGACATATAAAACACCGGCACTGATTTTTGAAATACAACTCTGCCTATTATTTGTTTTTAAATTAAAAAATGTATGAATCAATCTGATATTTGCATGAATAATATTATTAAAGGTAATTTTAGAAAATGCCTTATTTCAGTAGGGTACATCGAGATGCGGGTGGCCTGTGGTTAGCGCGTCAACCTCACAGTTTGCATGTTCTCCCCGGGCCTGCGTGGGTTTTCTCCGGGTACTCCGCTTTCCTCCCACGTTCCAAAAACATGCATGGCAGGCTGACTGAACACTACAAATTGTCACGAGGTGTGAGAGTGAGCGTGGATGGTTGTTTGTGTGTGCCTTGCTATTGGCTGGCAACCGGTTCAGGGTGTCCCCTCCCTATTGCCCAAAGACGGCTGGGATAGGCTCCAGCACCCCCCGCGACCCTTGGGAGGATTAAGCGGTTGGAAAATGGATGGCTGGACATCAAGATGCTATAGCGAACCCACTTTGCAAATGCTTATATTTATATTACACTCTGTACTATGTACAGTCCATTTTGGGGGTTTTTTTCGTACATGCAAATACTTTTGTGTACTTTCACCTTTTCATAATTTTTGCTGCTGTAAATTGCGAATTTCTCCATAGTGAGACAAATAAAAGTCTCAAATCTTCTTTGAGACCTGAGCAATAATCCGTACCCAAGAAGTCGATCTCAATTGCAAAAAGCTCGCTGACCCCTGCATTGCAGTAAATCATCTTCAGTGGTTATTAGGAAATTTTTCCGTGATGCTCATTTCCCCAAAAGTTCCAATTGGCATGCTTGCTCCTGAAACTGAACCTGTTGTGTTTGCCGGCCGGCCCGAGGCTGATCAGCTGGAAGCACATTTGCGCGATCCAAAGCGTGAAATGTCTGTGACAACAGCCGATCAGGCTTAAGCTTCTCATTCTATGCTTTGCAAGTTGAACGAGTCACCAGAAAGTCATTGGAGGAAGTCAGCGATGGGCAGCTGAGGGAGTTCCCTCATGAGCAGCGAACGAGCAGCGAGACGGCAGACGTGAAAGCGGCAACGAGTGCTGTCGTCTTTTGAACCTGGCCATTTGCATGCATCGTTTTGTGCACACCGTGTTATGTAGCGCAATACAAACTTCAAAATAAAATACAATGCAATGCATCTTAATGCTCATGTTAACATGTTTGAAGGGATCTTCCTTACCACATCTTTCAACAAGCAACACACACACAAAAAAAAGTTTGCTTTTTATTTCCTTTGGGCACTTACAACAAAATCAGTAGTTTTAAAAACAGCAGCCTCCACCAAATGGTTGACATTTCACTTGATGAGGTTTCAGAAAAATAAATAAAATAAAAATATGGGGCTCAGGGGGAAACTCCAAAAGAGAAAATGTGGGAACATTTGGTTAACAGGGTGTTTGTATCCTTTTATATTAACTTTATCCTTTTTCATCAACTGTGAACCTTTATTTGAAAACAACAAAATAAATTAGTCCTTTAAAAACAAGTTGATCTTACACGTGTGGTCCTCCAAAGTCCAAAATCTTTTGCTTCCTCTACTGATTGGTCGAGTGGATTGTTACAGGGTTCATTCAAATGCCCTAAAATGTCTGCTTCAATCAAACAAACAAACAAAATAAAAAGATTTTCCATCCCGCGCCGCAGAGAAAGCCTTAGAAAAGTGGATGACAAGCGCTCCCGTAAGGCACACCGCCGACCCTGCAGGAGTTTGGACCCCGACGACGCCCGCCGGCCACACTTTTGGCATCTTAGCGTCGTGAGCTGCGACATGCTAACAGTTTGGCATGGCTGCTGGGCCGCCCCAGTGGACGACGGCCAACTGCAGCATTGTCCGGGTGGATCCAAGGACGTTTGTGGATTTGAGAGAACGTTTCTGTTGTATTTCACTTATGAGGGTGGACTTCCACTAAAAAAGGGACTTTGCAGTGGTTGGGGAGTTTTCGATGAATCGCTTCAGCCTGCGTGTTAACTGGCCAACTAAATAACCGGCTGTGTTGGGAATCATCGTCTCAGTCCCTGCTCCCCAACCATCACGAAAAGGATGCGGAGACCGGAGGGCTGACACGATTCATCGAAATCTCTGCCTGGAAGCTTGGCAGAGATCACTTGCTGTGGGCTTCCCGCGTGAGGTTCGGTTGCTGAACGTCCTTACGACAGACCTGCTGCGCCTTCCACCACGACGGGAGCTCAGAGAGTCAACCTCGGCACGATACGAGTGGATCGGCGGTCCGAGCGCTCTGTACTTGTGACGCTGTGAGGTCACTTCCCGCGTGGCGGCGGCGGCGGACGCCTCGGTGCGCAAAAGAAGAATGAGGGCGCCGGACAGCAGGGGGCGGCAAAGAGCAGGAATGCAGTTGCTGGGGGCGAGGGAGGTGCTTGCGCCGTTTTGTCCTTCCACTTGAGCGCCGTCTCCAGGGGCCGGCTGGGCGCCCATTTGCGTCATACCTGATGGAAGCAGTCGCCAGGCGCCCTTCTGGGAAAGCTTCGCCACCGCTCGGCTCTCTTGATGGCCTCCGACACGATGCACACGGACGACGTCAGCGCAACCAGGAACAGCAAGTCTGACAAACAGTGACACGCAATCAACTTCAACTGGCCGCACAGCATTTTCTGGAAACTCTTGTTAGCTTTGTGCCCCAAGCAAAGGGTGGGGTGGGGGGTGGGGACCCTGGTTGAGAAAAGCTTTTTGTGTGCTCACCAAACAGGCTGAGGCTCTCGGTCTGGAAGACGCGCTGCAGCGGAGGGAAGTAGATGACCAGCAGTTGGCCCATGATGGACGCCAGCACCGCCAGGCAGAACGTGCGGTTGCTGCAGAGGCCCATCTCGTGAACCAGACGGGTCTGAGCACGCACAGACACGCAAACTGATTATTTGCTGTTCTGCATAATTATCAGAGTAGTGCACGGCCGCAGAGTGAATCGCCCAACGCGAGCCTGATGTCCATGTTTTTAATTTTTTTTTTTGCACAACTGCAATGATGAAACTATGCCCAAGAATGAAAATCTTGGCCAAATAGTGACTTTGCAACAAGGGCTCAGTGGCGAGGGCAAACCGTATATACCATCCTTAAATCGTATCAGAACATCCCACTCGGGTTGACTTTTATTATGGCTTCAAACGTTTGGGGTCAGGCGTGAAAAACCAGATAACAAGGTCACCTGCGAGCGCGAGCTGAGCGCATTGAACATGTCGAAGAAGACAAAGCAGGTGAAGGTCATGGTGGTGTCTCGCGGGGTGATCTCGTTGTCCTGCAGCTGCAAAACACAAGATGGAGACGACAAGAAAATAAATAAAAATGAGGACCGGGAGAATGGAGGAAGTCGGCATCGGGTCAAGGGGGTTGTGACCTCTCTCCAGAAGACGAAGAGCGTCCCGCAGACGATGATGAAGGCCGACACCAGAACTTTAACAAGGAGGCCGCGTGTGATGATGCTGTCGGAGACGTTGCGAGGAGGCTTCAGGATTACCGCCCGGTCCACCGGCTCCACGCCCAGACTGAACACAAGCAAGCGCGCACAAAAGGATGGCCACGGAGCATTTCAAGCCAAGGGTTAGACTTTCAAACCTGGGTTATCATTTCAAGATCAGGTAGGGGCTGAAAGGAGGGTTCCAAACTTGGGTTAGACTTCAAATCAGGGTTATGGGTTCTAAGTCGGGTTTCAAGCTCAGCATAGGGTTCGAAACGAGATTTAGGGCGGGGGGTTACCTTTGCGCGGGGGGCCCGTCCATGATGATGTTGATCCACAGGATCTGCATGGCGTTCAGCGGGTTGGGGAAATTCATCAGCGTGGCCAAGGAGATGAGTGTCAGTGCCGCGATGCTCCTGCAGGGGGCGTTACGGAGGTAATGGAAAACTGAAGCCCGCAAAAAGCATTTTGCAGTCCGACAAAATAAGGACTATGAAGCCGGCATCCTCTCTCTTTCTCTCTCTCTTTTTTTTTTCTCTTGAGGACGAGACAACTCACGTGCTGAGTTGGAAGCGCACAAAGTTCTTGATGTTGTTGTAGATTCCTTTCCCCTCCTCGATGGCCGACCTGCAAGCACCGGAAAGCGAGACGCGCGTAAGGAATCGCACGGGCCCACTAGGAACTCACCGCCATCTCTCACTCGTTCCCGACTCCGCAATCATTACGCGGCGATTCTTAGCAGCGCAACTATCTCGGTCATCCCCCCGCGTAGCGCCGAACGAACTCGGGAAGGCGGCGAGGAGGCCCCCCCCCCCCCCCGTCGTCGGGCTCACATTATGGTGTTGAAGTCGTCGTCCACCAGGATCATGTCGGCAGCTTCCTTGCAGACGTCGGTTCCGGTGCGGCCCATGGCCACGCCGATGTCGGCCGCCTTCAGCGCCACCGCGTCGTTCACGCCGTCGCCCGTCATGGCCACCACGGCGCCGATGTTCTGCAGGGACTAAGCCGCGCAAAAGGTTACCACTTCATGTGTGTGTGTGTGTGTGTGTGTGCGGCTGTTTGGATTGGGCAGGTGCGGTTTTGTGCTCACCTTGACGATCTTGAGCTTGTGTCTGGGGCTGGCTCTGTAGAAGACGGAGATCTGCGCGCACACACAGGAGAAGAATTGCTCAGGAGCGCCACCTTCACTTCAGGGTGCCTCGGATCTTACGTGCGAGTGCGTCTTACGCGGGGGACAATTTGCGAGAGCTGCTGCAGATCCAGACGGTCCACCTCCTCTCCCGATAAACACTCCCCTCCTCCTTTGGAACAAAGGCCCAGGCGACTGGCTGCACACAGTTGAGAGAAAGCCGACGTTACTGCGTTTTTTTTCTGTTCCCCAAAACAAAGAGCCAGTTTTATTTTTTTTTTTCAAGCAGTTTCAAGCTGACCTATGGAAGCGGCGGTCTCCTGAGAGTCTCCGGTGATCATCTTGATGGCGACGCCCGAGCTGATGAGCGTGCCCACCGCCTCTTTGACGCCCGCCCTAGGCGGGTCGATGATGCCCACCAGGCCCAAGAAGGTCAAAGTTCCCATCTCATACCCGGAAGCGAACGCCAGAACTAAAGGGAGAGAGACAGAGCGGGTGAGGCGAGGCGGCGCGGCGCGGTACAGCGGCCGAGGTTGAGGTTGGCGTTGGCCTGCAGACCTCGGAGGCCGGCGGTGCCCATGTAGCTGATGTGCTGCTGGTAGAGCTCCACCTGCTGCTGGGTGAGAGGAAAGGCGCTCCCTCGGCTGTTGTAGGAGCTGCAGAAGCGGATCACTTGCTCATAGGCGCCCTTCACAAACAGCACGCCCGTTTTGTCCTGGCATGCGGGCATCACGTGAAAATACAGTTAGACCGCTTTGCCGGGTGGCCATTGCTCAAACTGTTCTCATTTAAAAAAAAAAAAAGGTCAAACATAATATAAGTTGCAAGAAAAAGGATCTAAACTGCCAAGTCAGGAGTCGACTATCTTATCTGTTGGGACCATCTCACACGGGGGAAAAGAAAGAAACAAACACCCGGAGTCACAAAATCTGGAGAACATCGCATATTGTTGTTGGTTGTTGTTCACCGATATGGATAAGAAACTATAAAGTCTGTTGCATTTATGAAATCAATGGACTGCGACAGAGACTAAAATCTTTCTGCGTGTATGAAAAACAACTTGAAAAAAGGCTTTACGGCTCACTTGCAAATCGAATAGCCAGCCACTCTGTCTCGATATGCGGTTGTGAAACATATGGCCAACAGAGGGCGCTGTAGGTTTAGAGTTGATAGCATGTGACAAGGCTTCCGGTAACGGGGGAGTTCACGACCATACGTGCTGAATAATAAAGTTGAGCTCCGGCTCATTTGTTCATAAAATGATGGCTCAGCATTTATAAGAACAACAACACACACTCAATGTCCATTTGAGTCCTCATATTCATGAAAATAAAGAGCCATGTGAATGCCGTTCAGTATTGAGTGTCTGTCGGCGCGCACACCACCACCGAAAGTCTTCAACGTCTGATTTTCTATCTGTATGTGTGAGGACCATCACAGATAATAGAAAATGTCTTCAGATTTGAAAAAAATAAATAAAAATCCTTCTGTGAGTACCGGGCCGTAGCTGCGTCCAGTTGCGCGTTCGATGACATTAGAAAACCAGTTCATGTAGAAACGCAGCTGGTTTCAGAAACTTCATTTTTTTTTCCTTGCAACACGCGGCGCGCTCGTGCCCCGGTAGACGTTGGCCGCGTTACGCACCTGCTGCGTGCGGTGAACGCAGCGCACCGCCATCCACTTCTTTTCGGAGGTGAAGGGAAGCTCTTCCAGACGTACGTACTCTTGCTGGGCGCCTTCCAGGCCCATCTGCGACCCCGGCGGGAACAAGGAGGCGGGGCAATATGGAACGAGAGGCCATTGTCGCGTTTATTTGGGGTCAGAAAGGCCCTCTGGAGGAAAGCATGACGACGAGGTGCGACGCGTTCCACATGATGCGTCCTCCTACCTTCATGGCGAGGGCCAAGAGCGCTCCCTCCGTGGGCCGGCCCAGCAGAGTCCCGTTCCTGATGACCGAGTCGTTGCAGACGCAGCCCACCTGAAGACGCGGACGTTACAAGCCAGTCATCCGTCTATCGCTGCTTCTTTCCCGATTATTTAGTCACGGACTGACCTCCACAATTTTGCTGAGCGACGGGTGAGAAAAGCCGTGGATAATTTCTCCGTCGGCTAAAACCTCTCCGTTGCCGTTGTAGCCCACACCCGTCACCTGGACCGCAACACAAATCATCGCAGTCAGCGACGGCAAAAAAAGTCAAATCAGGAATCCGTTTCGGTTCATTTTTGACCTCAAGTGATTCAGTGTCATTCTCACGGGAGACTTTTAAATACAAAATTATTTGCATACATTCGTGCTTGAGGCATTTGTGTGCGTTTGATTGAATCAGCAGAAGAGGCCAACTCAGACAAGAGTTGTCATCTTCCTGAGGTGAGTGACGACAAAGGTTGCCAGATAAAACACGGGCCAATTGAGCCGAGACAATTGATGGGAGGAGAAAAAGAAAGAAAAAAAAACAGGGATAAGGCCAACACAACTAGAGACCCCACACCCCACCCCCCCAAAAAAAGAACAAGAGCGGAAGAAGAGCAGCAAAAGGAGGACCAAGTAAAAGAACAAGAAGAAGAGCAAGTACAGGTTCACGCAAATGGAGAGGCAGAGGAACGGAGAGAGGAGCAAAAAGAAAGAAGACCAAGTTGGAGAAGAAGAGGAGCGAGCAGTGCACGGCGTCGTAACCAAACGGAAGCGTGGCCCACCTCGGCGTGGATTCCGTCCGACGTGAACATCTGCGTGACGGTCATCTCGTTCTTGGTCAGCGTTCCCGTCTTGTCCGAGCAGATGACGTTACAGCAGCCTGCCGACGAACGCGCGCCGAGGTCACAAGGTCGCACGGGGGGCGCGCGCGTGCTTCTTTTTGTGCGCGCGGGTGTGCGTACTCAGCGTCTCGACGATGGGAAGCTTCTTGACGATGGCTCGCTTCTGGACCATGCGCATGACGCCCAGTGCCAGCGTCACCGTCACCACGATGGGGAGACCCTCGGGAATGGCCGCCACCGCCAGACTGCGGGGAGAGCGCGCCGTTAGCCTTCATTTCAACACCACGTGGAACAATAAGGTCACAAATGGGGGTAAAAATAAAAAATTTAAATGGTGATCGCTCATTTGAAATTCCTGCGACAACTAAAGCCGCGACAAATATAATGCAGACGAGAGAAATAGCTCAGAAGAGTTGAATTTGGGAGCAGACAAGGCGCCATTTTCTGGATCAGAAACAAAATCGCATCCGGTTTTAATTCAATGGTTACGGTGCTTTGTGGCCATATTCTGCGATGATCTTCCATTTGTAATCGCAGGAACAATTTTTAGCGCCAAGGCGTTTCAATCCCCCAAAAAATTTGGCAAATGAGCGGCGCTCTGGTTGCCAAATGACGGGCTACCTGACGCCGATGGTGAACATGTCCAGGATCCTCTTGCCCTGCAGCCAGCCCACCAGCATGATCACCCCTGCAGGAAGCACAAGCGGCGCTCATCAGCGTCAAGAACGACAACAGAGCGAGACGGGGCGACTGACCGATGATGCCAAAAGAGTAGAGCGAGAGCTGCTTGCCCAGCAGGTCCATGCTCTTCTGCAGCGGCGTCTTGGGAGCCTTGCCGCGCAACAAAACAAAAAAAACAATCAAGTAAGCGGGCGCGGGAGCGGTCGTCTCAGCGCCGAGCTGCGCTCGCCACCGGGGGACGCACCTCCTCCGCCTGCATCATCTTGAAGACCTCACCAAACTCGGAGTTTTCTCCCGTTCCGATGACAATCCCCTGCCGCAAAACGCAAATAAGGGTTTTCCTCAAATAACAGCTGGATCGGTTTAATTTGCAGATGAACACCAAGAAAAACAGCACAGTCGTGTCTACAAACTCAAAGACGAGGTCAAGCAATCGACTTGACAAAGTGAAATAAATGACCGCACGTTGTCACAGGTGGCTATGGGGCTGAATGTGTGCAGTTAAGGGGCGGGGCCAAGCGAGTCACGCTTCAGTGCAGCTGGCCCGCATGCGAGCGCAGTTATGGCCTCCGGCAGCTTCTGGCAAGTGTTCTCCTTCCCCGATTTCTTTAAAAACGGCTAAATTGAAGGAGTATCCGCCCGTCCTTCCGTCCGTCCAACTCTGTACCTTGGCTTTGCCGCAGCGCACCAGCGTGCCCATGAATGCGATGTTGGCCCGGGAAGCGATGTCGCCGTTGTTGGCGGCCGGCTGAGGCGCCGTGGACTTGGAACAGGGCGCCGTCTCCCCCGTCAGACTGGACTCGTCCACCGAAAGGTCGCTGGCCTGCCGCGTCAGGGTGGGGAGGCTCAGCGGCGGAATACCACGTGCGGTGTTATAAATGCGGGGGGGGCGCTCACCTCAAAGAGGCGCAGGTCCGCCGGCACGCGCTCTCCCACCGCCAGGCACACCGTGTCTCCCGGAACCAGTTCCCTGGCCAGCATGTGCTGCAGCTGACCATCGCGGATGCTGAAACCATCGTCATCATGAACAGGCGCACGCGCAAGGAATCCGTTTCGGCAAGTGTACAGCGCTCGCCCACGATATCGCCGTGCGTCATTCGCACCCTGCTTTTACGCAGAGTGTGAATGTTACTTCCAAATATTTGCCACTTATGGAGGCTTCCGTGTTAGCGGAATTTTTTATTTTTTTTAAATGCTTCAGCAAGTCCCAGTTTACAGTTGTGGGCAGCACTGAGCTCTACCGGACAACACACAGCGACGTAATTAAGTCCAGTCAAACCTCGGTTTTCGAACGTCTCGGTTCTCAACCGCAAATTTCGAATTATTTATGCCTCGGGTGACGAACGCATTTCGGTTCTCGAACAAACTGAGCGCACTTGAATGCACCATTTGACTCGTCTCGCCTTCCTTACACGAGGCAGTGACGCTTCCTCGTGTTGCTTTCCATTGTGAGCAGACGTGTTCAGTAAACATTCATTCATTCATTCATCTTCCGAGCCGCTTGATCCTCACGAGGGTCGCGGGGGTGCTGGAGCCTATCCCAGCGGTCTTCGGGCAGTAGGTGGGGGACACCCTGAAATGGTTGCCAGCCAATCGCAGGGCACACAGAAACGAACAACCATTCGCACTCACACTCACACCTAGGGACAATTTAGAGTGTTCAATCAGAATCAGCCTGCCACGCATGTTTTTGGAATGTGGGAGGAAACCGGAGCACCCGGAGAAAACCCACGCAGGCCCGGGGAGAACATGCAAACTCCACACAGGGAGGCCGCAGCTGGAATCGAACCCAGAACCTCTGCACTGTGAAGCCGACGTGCTAACCACTGGACTACCGGGCCGCCCTTTTTTTTTTTTTTTTTTTTTTTTAAATGCTTCAGCAAGTCCCAGATGACAGTTGTGGGCAGCACTGAGCTGTACCGGACAACACACAGCGACGTAATTAAGTCCAGTCAAACCTCGGTTTTCGAACGTCTCGGTTCTCAACCGCAAATTTCGAATTATTTATGCTTCGGGTGACGAACGCATTTCGGTTCTCAAACAAACCGAGCGCACTTGAATGCACCATTTGACTCGTCTCGCCTTCCTTACACGAGGCAGTGACGCTTCCTTTCACTGTTGCTTTCCATTGTGAGCAGACGTGTTCAGTAAACATTTTTATTTTAAGAAGAGCGTGGTTTCGGCTTTTGAACAATTTCGGATTTTGAACAGCCTTCCGGAACGGATCATGGACGAAAACCGAGGTTTGACTGTCCATGAAAATGAAGTGGCGGAAATCCTCAAAGTGCGTGATCAACATATCAAAACGTTTCGATATGTTGCCGCTCCGTGTGTTATTAAAGGGGATCTCAGTGTACCGCCATTTTGTACTGTACCGACCTCTACCGTCGACTGAAACTGACGTCAACGTGCCCTCAGCCAGGCATTGCAAGCATCACGGATGTTTTCTGGGTTCGGTCATGTGACGTTCGCAAAGAAAGCTCTAGAAGCGGAGGATTATGCGAAGCGGGCATACCAGTGGCACTGTGGCGGGACCAGTTTTCCCAGCTCTTCCAGAGACTTCTCCGAGCGATACTCCTACCCAATAAGCAAAGAGGCCATCAGTGAGGTTTCCCACCGTGCACTCGCTTGGCATCTTGCAGACTCACCTGGACGAAGGCGACGGTGACTACGATGATGATAGCCTGTTGGGAGACGCAGACGTAGCGGTCAGCGCTAAAGCTAACGCTAACAGAGTCAAAAGGGACGTGGGGTGCGCCAGTCGTACCACGGTGATGCTGATGGCGTCGTCGAACTGCCGCATGAGGACGCTGATGACGGCCGAGGCCAGCAGCAGCAAGATCAGCGGGTCTTTGAACTGGGGGTGGGGGGGGGTGGGGTACGTGAAAGATTCGTCTGCATCTTGTTGTCAAAACCATCAACAAGTAATAAAATCAAGTGCTCGAGTCGCAAGTCAGGGCGGAGACTCGGTGAGTGGAAACAAACATGAGACCTGAAGGTCAAAGGGCAACGGCATTTACAAGGCACCAATCGACTTGTTGACTTTGGATGGGAAAGCGGGCGCCGGGCCAAGCGGACATGTTACGCTAACTTGGCCGCAGGGAGGAAAATCGCTCGAGACAAAAGCCATTAGTGGCGTGCACCCACAGCACTTTTTTTTTGTTGTTCTTGTTTTGAGAAATTTCTCAAAAATCACATACAGTGAGTGGTACCTCTACCTACAAAATTAATTGCTTCTGGAAAAAATGTCTTCACTAGAAAAGTTTGTAAGTAGAGACGCGTTTTCCATGTAAATGCCCCAATTCGTTTCAAGCCCCGCCCCCTCTAAATTCACACCAAAAATGTTGATGAAAGCATAAAAAGCGCATCAAAATATGCAACAAACACACGTTAAAATTTGATCATTGCACAATAAATGTTGAGTTGTGCATAATGTAAAAAATAAAAATGACGGTCATTTAACTGCATCGTTTTTTCAAAGTTAAACATTTGTGAATACAAGCACACGCCGCGCGCACCCACCCAAAACCGGTACTGCCGATTGCCAGGAATGGGATCGTGAACAGAAGCATATTTTTTCCCCTTGCGCCGAGACGGACGGGTATGGCGACGAGGTTTCACGGGTACCTGCGCGATGTACTTCCTCCATAGTGGCTCGTCCTCGCTGATGTCAAATTCGTTCCAGCCGTGGTAGATCCTGCGTCTTGACACCTCGTCCTCACCCAACCCGTACTGAAGGTTCGCCTGCACGCGCACCAACACTCACCCCACTTGTAATCTTGCCCAAGAAAATCACATTTAAAAAAAAAAAAAAAAATCTAAAAGCTTTCCGGCTGATACCTGCAGAGCGCACGCCACCTCGTTGACGGGCAGCTCGCTGGCTTTTTTGGAGCTCAGCACGGGAACCATCATGTCATCTTGGCTGCACTCGGCATCTGTGTGGGAAAGCTGCAAAATCCAACAAGTGCGCACAAAAAAAAATGTCACTGTCGTCACAGTCATATGGGGAACGCTCAAAAAGATCAGTACGGCGCACCCGCGCATAGTTACGGTTGGGCGAATTTTTTCCTTTTATTTTTACTCCAGTGGTTAGCACGTCGGCTTCACAGTGCAGAGGTACCGGGTTCGATTCCAGCTCCGGACTCCCTGTGTGGAGTTTGCATGTTCTCCCCGGGCCTGCGTGGGTTTTCTCCGGGTGCTCCGGTTTCCTCCCACATTCCAAAAACATGCTTGGCAGGCTGATTGAACACTCAAAAAATTGTCCCTCGTGGGAGTGTGAGTGCGAATGGTTGTTCGTCTCTGTGTGCCCTGCGATTGGCTGGCAACCGATTCAGGGTGTCCCCCGCCTACTGCCCGGAGACAGCTGGGATAGGCTCTAGCACCCCCCGCGACCCTAGTGAGGATCGAGCGGTTAGGAAGATGAATGGATGAATGAATTTTTACTGTAATGCGTGGGCGGGGGACCTATTTTCTTTGTTCTAGAGCAGCAAAAATAGTCTGAAAATAATTTTCATTGGGTGGCAAAGTACCGTCCACACTGGGTGTGATATTAGCTGCATTGTAACAGCGACGTGACAACATTTCCCCAAAAGGACAGTTTGTGAAAACACACAGTGTGCCCAAAACGTCCACTAGAAATTTCCTTTGTAGTGATGGAGGAGGAGGGAACGGTCATTGATCACAAAAGACGCAGTTCCGCACTGGCACGAATGCCCCAAAAAAAACAACTGGTTGTCCACTCGACAAAATGAGGCAAATGTTGCACCAACATATACGGGCTCATCCAATGCCAAATCGAACAGCAGCCGTCTCAGAGTTGTGACCGAGTCAGCGGGAGATCGACGACGCAAATCTACCAACCAACCAACCAAACTAGAACTAACACGAGGCATCTCAGCTATAAGAGTTGCGCGGAACACAGCTGAGCCCAAGTTCCAAGCAGCGAAACAATAAAGTTTAAGACTTAAGAAATTATATTCGTTTAAAAATGCCATCTTTATCATCCAATAAGATAAGATTTCCTTTATTCGTCCCACACTGGGGAAATTTACAGCCTCCAGCAGCAAGAATGTATGTAGAAAGAAGAAAGAGAAAAAAACAACAAACATCTTTCAATTAAATGCAATATGAACACAAAATGGATAAATCGCAGTACTATTTACAATTTTCCTTCACATCATTTAATTATTATTCTTATTATGATTGTTATTTTTTATTCATCAGCCTGACAGCAGTCGGTAGGAACGAGCGTCGGTATCTCTCCTTCTTGCAGCGCGGGTGTAACAGTACCAATACCAAATCGGCTGGAGAAAAAAAAAAATGATGAAGTGATGGGACTCGATTTCAGCTTCATTAAATGAACAGCAGAGCCAGCGTTTGAAATGTAATCATCGTCGGCGATCAGGTTCATTTCATCGTGGCTGTCGAAATCATGATCACAAATCAAATTTGTGGAGTTGTGCGTTTTTTTTTTTTTTTTTTACAAGAAGCAGCGTTTGCCAAATGCTAATCTTGAAGTCAGTTTGAGCCTGATGGCCTTCAAAGAAAACTTTTTTTTTCTCACAGAAATACAATTCGGGACTCAATTGGTGAATACATTAAACAGAAAAAAAGCCGAAACAAACAATTACCATTTCTCCCCTCTTCTGGGATTTGCTTTGTTTCTCATGATAGCCAAGAAGTTTAAAAAAAAATTTTTTTTTCCTCCGCTGCATTTTTGGCATCAACCCAGAGCAACAAGAGATGTTTTGGCGCAATATGTTGACAAATGGGCCATCATAAAACAGGCTATTAAACTTCATGGATGGAAAACGTGGCAGCGAGCACGCCTTCATCAGCTTTCCGGTTGTACCGGCGACGCGAGATTACCTCGCCAAAATAGTAGCGACTTGGAAGCAGTGAGTCAAATGCTTAATATTTGCCGATAAGTTGTGTAATGTAAATACATATTTTTGGCAAAGCGCCACCGTTTCTGTCATTAGGTGCAGTCAATATCGGAAGCATTCAGAATAACCTGTTTGCATGAATGAGCGGACAGGGTTTGTCCCTCATTTGATTGGATTTAAACGACGCCGCACGGACAACGTCGTGACGCAGATGGACGGCGATAGCAACTTTGGTTATTTTCTACTTTTTACATGACATAATTGCATGCCGGACGTACGGACTCATACACACAGCGTGTCGTTCGGCTCACTTCGCGTTTGGCAACGCAAGATGGCCGCCGGTGGCTTGGCTTCTCACAAAGGCGATTTCCATCGCCCCGCACACAAGTACTTCCAGTACCATAAAGACGAAGATTTTTTTGCTCAGCGACGGGCTCTGTGGCGTGACCGTTTGAGCAGAAAACTGGACTCAGGGCCTGAGCGGCAGGGACGGGTGAGAGCGCGCAATGGGCACTACAACAGCCCTATCAACAACAACAACAACAAATTCCAACTCCGATTCTCCACCAAAAGAAATAAATCGGATGTTTAAAAATAAACATAAAGAGCCCACGCCAATAAATTTGATTGAGTGGAAGACATCAATTCGGTGTTGAGTCTTACCTGGAAGACCTTGTCGCCCATTTTCATTTGTGCATGAGGGGCGCGGGGAAACCGGTTGCATTCGCTCCGCATACTCGCTGCCGTTTGCTGACCACGAGAGCTTTGTGACTGGAAAGCTTCTGTTATTTCTCGCCTACCTTCACGGTTGTATTCACCTGAGACTGCTCCACCCGACGCGTGCGCAGAAAAACACACACACACACACATACGCACACACACGCACACCCCGAGTCTATCAGGGTGTTTTCTTTAAGAGATTAGAATGACATTTTTTCCAAGAAGCAGTTGAGAAAGGTGATACTTATTTGCAGCAAAGGGGAAAAACATTGGAATCAAAATTTTGAATAACAGAAACGCCAACGCTGAACAACTTTAGAATGCCTTTGAGCACTTTTGTGAACCTGTTTTTCACATTTGCAAATTCAACATGTTCTAAATTGTATTAGGGGTGTGACAAAAAAAAATATTTGTAACAGTATTGTTTTGATTTTAAAAAAATGTGCGTGCATCAAATCGAACCATTCCATGCGTACGTTTGCAGTGCTGCCAGGTTCATTTGATCGTAGGTAAAATGACAAAAAAAAAAAAAAGAATCATTACATTATAGCTTCTTGAAAAGAGCTGCGGCGGTCCGGTAGTCCAGTGGTTAGCACGTCGGCTTCACAGTGCAGAGGTACCGGGTTCGATTCCAGCTACTGCCTCCCTGTGTGGAGTTTGCATGTTCTCTCCGGGCTTGCGTGGGTTTTCTCCGGGTGCTCCGGTTTCCTCCCACATTCCGAAAACATGCGTGGCGGGCTGATTGAACACTCTAAATTGTCCCTAGGTGTGAGTGTGAGTGCGAATGGTTTTTCGTTTCTGTGTGCCCTGCGATTGGCTGGCAACCGATTCAGGGTGTCCCCCGCCTACTGACCGAAGACAGCTGGGATACGCTCCAGCACCCCCCGCGACCCTAGTGAGGATCAAGCGGCTCAGAAGATGAATGAATGAATGAATGAATGAATGAATGAATGAATGAAAAGAGCTGCACTGCACCAAATCATAATGCCGCCGAGTCAAACACAAATCGGTCTACTTCCCAATTGAACCACGTTTCGAAAAACCTGATTGAATCGTGCACAACCCTACGATCGATCGATCGACTTTCTATTCAAATTGTAAGAAAGGGTGCTTAGAAAGTTCCATGCCAAATTACAACAAAAACAAAGTGGCACCGGATCTGAAGGCGCCGTGGGCCATCCAACGCTAGCGAAAGCTGCAATCGAGCTAAAATAATTGCGCTGCAGTTTTGAAACTGTCTTTCCTCAAACGTTTTACCTCAAGCAGCAAATCCAAAATTGACGTCCGTAACATGCACTCGGAAAATCAACCTTAGCTTTTAGATATAGCAACATAAAAAAACAGTCCCGTGTGATTCGATTCTGTTCACCGTGATTGGATGAGCTATCGTTTGAAGTAACAAGTAGAAGTCGGAAAGCAGAGTACTGCGGCGCGTCAGTAAATCGCTATTTTTATCGAAATGGAATTTTGGCTGTGAGAGAGATGCGAGTTTCTGCTCGGGTGCCAGATGGCGTGCGTGGCGCCGCTGCCGTAACAACAAAGGCGCCGCCGTGATGACAGAGACCCCACGCGCCAATAAACACACCCGAGGGCGGTTCCCGCGCATGACGGGCGTTCACCGTGAATGCGCCGGCTGGAACGTCCAACAATGCCGCGGAACCAGTCACATGCTTTGACAGCATGTCACTTTTTGGGCCGCACAATGGGGTCGGTTGTTTTTATTGCCCGATGGGCGGGTTTTGGACATCAGCAGGTAAGCCACAAGTTCAATAAGAAGAAGAAAAGAAATGAAAACAAAACAAAACAAAAAAAAGACAAGGAAAAGGTCATCAGCTGTATTGGAAATGACGCCATATCCACTTTCTGAGTACAGTTGCAACAGTTCAGCATTTCAATTCATAATTCATTGTCAAATGAATCGAGAAAAATATTTGATGAGTGATTCACCGCTTTTTAAGCCTGCATTCACGTCAAACTGTCTGCCTCTCAACAGGCTTTTTTTTGGGGGGGTGGTGTGGAGGGGAGGTCAAATTTCTGCCACTCAAAAGTAAATCTCAGATTTGTCCAGCCGTCCAAGAAACCATACTGATTTTCTTTGAAAAAGACGACATTTGCAAACATCTGCTTGTTTTTTTTTACTCATGGAAATTTCAGGCAAAAAACAAACGGAATCATCAATTTTGGATTCACGACATCCACATTGAAGTCACGTCCAGTTTTTCAGTAAAGGCACGGAAATTAAATGTTGGGCTCCCCCCACCCACCCAATTCAGTGATTAATCAACAAAATAACAAGTTTCCAGCCTCAATTGTTCATTCATCAATTGTTGCAACGTGACCGAGTAAACCTCCACATAGCAGAATCAAAAGGGCTTTTCTTGCCATTGTCACTGAAAGGAACATTCACAAGCAACCTCGCCTCTAATTTTGATGAAACGCTCC
Organism: Hippocampus zosterae; assembly: GCF_025434085.1. Taxonomy (NCBI): domain Eukaryota; kingdom Metazoa; phylum Chordata; class Actinopteri; order Syngnathiformes; family Syngnathidae; genus Hippocampus; species Hippocampus zosterae. The sequence goes on along the minus strand of NC_067455.1, from coordinate 5,795,549 downwards.
TCGGGACACAGTGGGCAACACGATGCAAACGTGCGGTAGCCAAACCTTGACCACACCCGCCCAAAACCTGATACACCCTATAGGTATGTTACGCAAGAAAAAGTTCAAAGGGTCTAGCTTCCGAGCGTCGCATTTGTCCCACAAATAAAATGAGTTTGTAACAATCAGTCGTTTTTTTTTTCTTTCTGCCAGTTGAATCAGCACACGGTGACCAGAAGTCCCTGTTAAGTACATTTGGTAAGATTTAATAAATGACGACTTGAATATTGGCTAGCTTATAATATCAAAACATATGAAGTGGAAGAGCGATGCCTTTCGGCAACAAATATGCAAGAATGCAAAATGACTGAAAAGTTCAACTCAATTAAATGTTGCGTAATTACCGGGAAAGTTGAGACGGTTCACTCGTTAGAGAATAACCCTCAAAGATTTTCAGCCATTAGCCGACTGGCTATATAAAACATTTTAAAACGTATTCACCGGTCCAACAAATGTAAACAATATAACACAGTGCTCCTCCACTAAAAGTGGGACAACCTCAGGAATAATATATACGCCCTTAAAATGTAAACAGCATAATTTGGAAGTTCTGCTCCTTCACAAGGCGTTGAAATCGTTGGTACTTGCAAATTTGACATAATTGATTGCGAAAGATGATGCCTTGTCACGGCTGCCCATCAGCCGCGCGTCCGCTCATTGTTACTGTTACTCTTCTTTCATTTTGGTGACTTCACGTTTCGAAACAATGTTAAAAAGACAAGCTGGACTTCGATTGGCTCCATCGGCGCAGGTTTCTGCCGCCTCTGATGGCGTTCATATGCTCACGTCTCGTAGCTGGTCACGTGACATCACCATTCTCAATCATAATCACCCGGGCATACTAATACTGCTTTTTGGAGGATAATTGACCGTGTGGGGATTGTGGAGAATCTATCTCGCTGTGCAGCCTGCTACAATATAGGCCAGAGAGTGGTGGCTGGGGACCAATGACCTATATTATATTGCTCACATTTTGTCAAAAATGAGTAAAAGTACAGGACTGAGCACCTCAAAAATGTTTTCATTGGCGGCTCGTGTTGATGACATGGCCATCAAGACTGCAGATGTAAAGTCTATATTTAAGGTTCAGCATAACCAAGCTCATTTATTACTTTGGAGCCATCTTATAGCATCTACTGTAGGTTCTAAGGAACTATGTTGAAGTGAGTTGAAAAGTTTAATTTAGACAAAAGAACTTTGCTACTATCTTGATGCCGAGGAACCGTATTTACATGTGATGAGGAGCTCCATTTACACAAAAATCATGCTTCGCTTGCATCACGTTGCAAAGGAACTATGTTCACATGACTTAAGGAGCTTCACATCAGGGCTAGAAACTAATTATTTTAATTTACTGGTTATTTTCGAGAACCAACACTTAGGTAAACGCAGAGCTTTTCCCACCATGTGATCCTACCAATGGGTAGTTGGAAAACCTTTTTGTGAGGTGTCGAATATTGATGGATTTTTGTCAATTGTGGGGGAACATTGTGAGAAAATCTTGAAAAGTAGTCAGTGGACCATAAGGTCAAAGAGATTAAAATCTCGGATCAAGAGTCCGTTAGTTTGTCAGTCCCAACAGACAAAATGCGTCATCCATCAGGCATGCACTCTGCGGGTGTCTCGGCTTTACAAACAAAATAACGAGACTTATTGTGGAGGGTCACTCCGGGTAGGTGGCAAAATCAAGCGAACACGTAGTAACCTACAAACATGCCAAGAATCCCACCAAGTGAGCCGGCTAGCTCGCATCGGCACCTGCCTGCCTGCCTGCCTGGGATGGCTAGGTAGCTGGCTGGCTGGCCGCCTGCAATCACTTCGACGGCGTCCGTAATCCCCCAGAACGAGCCTTCGGCTACCTCCCAACTCATCTCGTTCCCATACTGACAAGTTCACGAACGTAGGCCCCCTCGTGGGAGGCCGTCAGTAGCATGCTAACAGCGGGAAGCTAAGGATCCGTCCTTCCGCTTTCCTCGCGCCGCAGCCGGATACAAGCGTCGACCGGCCGGCCAACCAGCACGCCTACCCCCCTCCTCGCGGACGTCTAAATTGCTCCACCGAGCTCAAGTCAACAGCCCGAGAAACGGAGACGCGGGTTTCACTTACCAACCGCTCCCGTTTCTTTACCATCTTCCGTCAAATCGCACCGCAGCGCGGAGCTTTTGAGCTCGACAGACACACTTCTCGTCCACCATATCACGCAGATCCACTCCTCTTCCGGATACGCTTTCAAAACAAAGCAACAACTTCCGCTACTGGATTGGTTGCTTTTGTTTCATTTGGTTTGGTTTTATGGACGGTGTGTGCATACATATACATTAATCAACATCTAAAGCCGTGAAGAGATGCTTCCCCCCAATCGATCAGAAAACGTATTTAATCTCGTCTGCGGTTCTAAATTTCCTGCGTAGTTTAAGATACCGGTATTTTGATCAGAGAAGAATGGAAGGGGGTGGGTCTTATGCTGCATTCCAGGAAGGTGGGAAGTCGGGGTTCTCCGAGTTCCGACAAGGAAAAGTGCCCCGTTGAACTCGGAGGTCCAAGTCAAAAAAGTCACCGACCCACTTCCTTGTGACATCATTCTTCGATGGAGACCCCCACAGAGACACAGACAAAAAAGTAGTCGCTATTCAAAATAACACAAACTAACATGATTTGTACTGACGTCATCAAGATATGCCATTGTCTTTCTCCATTGTTATTTGGTAAAATGAATGAAATGCATTGAAAATAAGATGTTTATTTATTTATATAAGTTAAGGAAATTGTGACAAAAGTTTGCTGGAGGTCAAGATGAAACAACAAGAAACAATTTCTCAGTTTAAATCAGGGGTGTCCAAACTTTTTGCCAAGGGGGGCAGATTTTATGTGGTAAAATGTCGGGGGGGGGCGACCTTGGCTGACATTCTTTACATTGAACAACAATATTGTTAAACAAATTTTAGTAAGCCAGATATGAAATATGACATATCAGTCAATATAAATGTTGATTGAACTTTTAAAATTTTACTCTGGAATGAAACTTAGGACTGATGTAGATCTTAAACATTTATTCAGACTTATTGCCAGCTGACAAATCACTTGTTTGTCTTCATGTGACGGGTGATATCGAGATCTGGATTGATGCACAAAGGGCAGGTCTGGCTCAAAAGCAGTGGTATTGATGCGCAAAATGTCTCGCAGGTGATCGTCCGTTAGTCGTGTCCTCACATACCTTTTATTTACGTTCATAACCGAGAATGTCGTCTCACACAAATACGTCGACCCAAACAAGCTCAGCATTTTCTTAGCTCGAATCTCTCCGAACCTCTCCTTATTCAGCTGTCAGTAAAAGTTGGCGAGAGAAAGTTGCTGGTGGTGACATTATAATCTTTAAAAACAGCCAGTCTCTTGGCAAATGAGGCAGACACAGTTGTTGCGTATTTCAGTGAAGAAATAGTCCAATTTTCATCCATCCTTGAATCGTCGTCCCTCGCAGTCAACTTTCCTTTTTCTGTTGATTGTCGCCATTTTAGTAAACTGGGAGGTTAATATGTGCACGGAGTGATGTCTCGTCGACTCGTGAGTGATGTCTCGTAGAGTGCTACTGCTCTCTAGTGTCTAAATGCTATTACAGTACTCATTTAATGACTGCTATTACTCATTTAGCCACTAGAGGGAGGCAGCACTCTATGAAACATCATTCACCAGTCTACGAGACCTCACTCCGTGCAACACGTGTCCCATTGCGCCCAACCTGCGGGCCAGATGTTATTGATTTTATGACAGAGGCCGAGGGCCGGATGAAATTCGACCGCGGGCAGGACTTTGGACCTACCTGGTTTAGATGGTCTGTTCTTTGTCTGTACAGTACTACTGGATTATACTGCCTCTCGGTGGCCAAGTTGGGCACAGCAGAAAGGCAGCAAAATGAATTGGATGCAGTGTGCATGATGCACTGTCTCACATCATTATTGTTGATGGTTGTTACGCAATATCTTATCCGGACCAACATTATACGTAGCTGATTTTCCTTATCAGAAAAAAAGCACGAACCATTCATTTCAATGAGAAATATGATTTTCTATATGAGTGTTTGGAGGTGCTCATCACCTTGGCGATGGTCTGAAAGTCACAATGATCGAGTAAAATGCAACTTTGTGCCCCATAAAGACGCAATGCTGATCATGTGACCTTTTGTCTCCACTTTTATTTTTTACTGGTTGTGATTCACAACAGGGGCGATTGTCGGATCAGTGGTTTCGGAGTGCTGAGAAAGACACAGTAAATGTCACCATTTTGTACATTCCAGCGCGACATCTAGCCTCTCTCTTTGATTCAAAGATGGGACAGAAGTTCGAGGAGAAGGATTGGGTCGAACAAATCTTTTTTTTTGCCAAGATGCTGCTGTATTTTTATTCGTAAATATTGCATTTTCAGAGAAGTAGTGTTTCAGTACTGTTCCGCGCTAATTAAGGGTCCAAAGATTTAAGTTAGCGCCAAACATTGGTGCGATTTTTCTCAGGGCATTTTGACTTTGAGTTTGTATTCTAATAAAAACAAAAAAAAAGATGGTGTTCAACTTTGTTCTGCCACAGGAGGAGTGGGCATGTCATATGACCTCCGTACTCTCTCGTTTGATATTAAAAAAAAGGAAAGGAGCGACTAACCGACTTCAAGAAGCAGAAGAGCAGGAATCAAGGTCCGTTTTTCTCCCCCCGTCCTAACTTTACAAACGCGGTGTCTTTGTCTGATCATCAACTCAAGTGTGCGTGTGTGTGATTCGCGGCCGGGGGTGGGAGGGTCGCTGGGAAACGTCTGTTTAAACTGTATACCACTGTAAGGTAAGATGGGGAATTTTGAAATCATTTGCATTGTGAAACTTGGTGGCAATGTAAGCGATTTTGTAATTTTGTCATTCATGCAAAATTAAGAAGTATCATCGCCACATGTGACGACATTACAGGACCTCATTTGCGCTCGCTCTCTCTCTCACACGTTCTCTTCATTTTTAATTTGTATTTTTCTTCGTACTTCACGCGTTTGAAGTCACTCACAGCTCAAATTTCGTCTTGCGATATCCAACGTACTACTGTCGAACAGTTCACGACATGCATCTGCTCCATTTAGTCCACACAAAAGGCTCAAGTGTGATTTTCACAAGCACAATACATTAATTTCAATATAGTCAATACTTTATGATAACACATTTCTTGGGAATGTTGAAGATGACGACAATGTCCAAAAAAAAGTGCCGTTCAAGTAGTTTTTCGTCACCCAATTGGCAAATTACCATCACGTGCTCCTTCGCTCTATTTTTTCTCTTTTAATTTATTGCGTGTGTACAGCGAAGTGACCAATCAAGTTTAGATTATCTAATTTGATGTCGCGAATAAGCGCCTGTATGCGCGTCCGCGAGTACGTATGCTGTGCGCATGCGCCGTCAAACAAAAAAAAAAGCCTTGCGAGGGAGCGTGGTCACGTGACCAGACGTGACTAGAGTGCAGAACGAGTGTTGAAAGCGACCGGAAGCTACTTAGTGAATGAGCGGCTCCTGCGCCCACTGCCTACCCAGGTACGACCACCAGCCTGACGACCACCCCGACGACGATGACGACGATGATGAAGACGACGCGGAGCGCGCGCCTCCTCGCGGCAGTCGGGACCGCGCCGCTCAAACGCGCTTTCAGCCTGGACGCTAGCGCACAGCTGGTGCGCACACGGGGCTACGTGCACGGTCGCTGGGTGGGCGCCACTCAGGATTTCCCGGTTTTGGACCCGGCCACCGGCACCGAGATCGCGCAAGTAGCTGACTGCGGTCCGGAAGAGGCCAAGCGTGCCGTGAACGCTGCCTACGAAGCTTTCCGACTCTGGAAGGACGTCACGGCCAAGGTGAGAAGATGACAAGAAAGCGGGACTGCCCGAGAAGAAATTAGATCGAGGTTCTCAAAGTGTGCAAGAAAAAAACTCTACAAGCACTACATAAAATGTTGCTGTCACTGTCATTGAGTTGTACTTGTTGGCTGCAGGAGCGCAGCACCCTGCTGAGGAAGTGGGCCAACCTGATGACGGAACACAAAGACCACCTGGCCAACATCATCACCTTTGAAAGCGTTAGTCCCACCCGGTCCTCTTTCTGATTTAGCATCAATGAGCATTAGCATGATATATGGTGTGGCATTATTGCAGTCCTTCTCAAGTAGTGGTGCGGACCCCCAATTGGAGGCGTGTGACATGGTCTAATTCAGGGGTGGGCAATTATTTTTTGTATAGGGCCACATGAGAACCAGAAAATATTATGGAGGGCCGGATCAAAAGGTTGAACTAAATTCGACATAATATTAATTTGATTTCTTTATTTAAAAAGCAGTATTTAGCATTTTTTGGCACGTTTTTCAGACTTTAAGAGTACATTATTCCGTCCTATCGAGCGGGATTTGCTTGACTTGGCGCTACTGCGGGCTTCCGTATCGTCTCCCCCTTCCTCCCTATGCTCTGCAACTTCAAGTAACTGTGCCACCTGGCGTTGAAATGCAAGTCCAAATGAAATGAATGCAGTCGTTGACATCGAACCTTAATTATGTACCAACCTTCGGCGGGCCGGATTAAAAAGACAAACGGGCCGGATTTGGCCCGCGGGCCGTAGTTTGCCCATCTCTGGTCCAATTGCACATCCTCTACAGTTGGTTGCAGTGGTACTCATTTATTGTTTTTATTTCAGGCAAATTAATGCACTTCAAATCTTTTCCGTCACAGACTAAAAATAATACAATACAATACAATACATGCTGATTTATAAAGTTATTGTTTCTTGTAATTTGATCTATAGTTTTTTTTGTTATTTAATGTTAACAAGGATACAATGTTATGCTATGGTGTACTTATCACAATTTTATAGACCAATGTTACCACTAATAGTCGTGGAACAGAGTCTAAGGGGGCAGAATGTTTTGTTCTTCTTGGAGAGCCGGGGGTAAAAGAAAAGAATTGAAAAGCACTGCATTAGCGCCATTTTGATATGACAATAGCATGATGCTAACATGACAGGTTAGTGTCACGTCAGCGTGTCACGTTTGCAAGGTGGTGGTGGACCCCACAAAAGCAGGCAGGAGGGAGCAGCAGGGTGAACTTGACGAATTATATTGAATAAAACTGAGAAAACGGAATCCAAAACAAACAAAGTGCTAACAAACAAAACTAATCCAAAGTAGCAAAACAAAACCATGACTGCAGCCAAAACAGGAACAGAACCATAACCATGACGGCAGCAAAGGAACAGCAAACAAACAACCGTGACAGTAGCAAGAGCAAACAATGACCCGACAATGAGTGGTCGGGCTGGGAGCCCTTTTAAAGCACTAATTACCTAATGACCAACAGGTGTGCAGCTGCAGGGGGAGCACTACAGTGCCACCTGTTGGTCCCAAACCGAATCATGACACAGCGTGTCGTTACTGTGATGTAAGCATGACATTAGCGGGACTAAAGTGCTATTACAGTGACATTACTGTGTTAGCATGTTTTTAACATGATATACGTTATGACGTTAGTTTTGTGTAAGCATGATGTCAGAGTGAAACTAGCGTACTGTCAGTATGACAGTAGCATCATGTAAGCATATAACGTTATCATCATGTAAGACTGTTGTTAGCATGATAAAATTATGATGTTAGCATCACGTTAGCATGTTAGTGATGTTTGTGTGACATTAGCTTGTGGTTGGCATGACTTTTGGGTAATGTAAGGGTGAGCGTTTGCTTGTTCAGGGCAAACCCATGAAAGAGGCCCTGAGCGAAATCGCCTACTCGGCATCCTTCCTGGAGTGGTTTTCGGAGGAAGCGCGTCGGGTGTACGGCGACGTGGTGCCGTCACCCCACAAGGATCGCAAGATCCTCCTACTCAAGCAGCCGGTGGGCGTGGTTTCCATCATCACGCCGGTGAGTGATTGGCCAGTGGGATAACTTGGCTACTTTAGGCTAGTTGTGACGTTCACTTTGTGTCGTGCCTTAGTGGAACTTCCCGAGCGCCATGATCACCAGGAAGGTCGGCGCCGCGCTAGCCACGGGTTGTACCGTCGTGGTCAAACCAGCCGAGGACACGCCCCTTTCTGCGCTCGCCCTGGCCGAGGTTACAAGCGCATGACGCACTGTTCAAATGTGCCTCCACAAAACCCAAATCGTTGGCATACGTTGCGTCTTCTTCGGGTTTGTGTTAGATCTCATGATGTTGTCGTATTGTTGCGTCTCGTTAGCTGTCGTCCCAGGCGGGCCTCCCGGCGGGCGTGTTCAACGTGGTCCCGTGCTCCAGGGAGCAGACGCCATCGGTGGGGCGTGTCTTGTGCACCGACCCACTGGTGGCCAAGATCTCCTTCACGGGCTCCACCGCCACCGGCAAGGCAAGGCAAGACCAGAACAGACCCAGGCGCCGTGCCTGGGTCTGTTCTTGTGCTCATGCTAACGAGCGCTGCGTTGTCAGGTTTTGCTGAAAATGGCCGCCGACACAGTCAAGAGGGCCTCTATGGAGCTGGGAGGTCACGCCCCCTTCATTGTCTTTGACAGTGCGGATGTGGACAAGTCAGTGCAAGGAGTCATGGCCTCAAAGTTCAGGAACTCGGGACAGGTGAGCGCAATCTTCAGACTGGGGGAAAAATAGGGGACCAAAAAAAAAACTGACATGCCAGTGAATGTGACTATTTGTTTCCTCACGTCCATGTTATTGTTCGTGTTGTGTTGTTGTGTTAGCGGAATGGTCAGTTTAATGAGATGACCTTAAGAAACCTTAAGAAAAATAGCTAACCTTTAGGACCTGACCCGGTCGGTCGATGCAGAATCTCCCGAGCGACGCTTCCGGGGAAGTGGTCCGCTTAAGATCTGGTCCTAGTCAGTCAGTGCAAAATCCATCCAGAGCCTCGGACAAGGTAATTGCCACTGAGGATGGGAGAAGAGGCAGTAAAACAGGCCGAAATCCAGGCAAGGCAAGGGCCAACAAACAGGATTTAACTAAGTGCAAGAAAAAAATGGCGAGGTCTTCCCAGGTGACCCTAGCCCGAATAGAGGGTTCTCTACAAACTGAAGCCTTGTTTTTTTTTGCTCTCGGAGTCACCAAACATGGCTGCTGTTGTTTTGTGTTCAGACGTGCGTGTGCTCCAACCGTTTCCTGGTGCAGAGCTCCATCTATGACAGTTTCATGGCCAAACTGGGCGCCGCCATGGACCGAGAGCTGAAGATAGGACACGGCAGCGAGCCGGACACCACCCAGGGGCCGCTCATCAACAACAGGGCGGCGGACAAGGTCAGAGTTAGGTTACGCTGTTACCTCCAAAGGGCCTGCCGTGGACCGGCAGCTGAGGGTGGGACGTGGGCGTTGACACTGACCCCGGCTGTTCTTCGTCTTCTTCATTTCCTACCTCCGCGTGGCTGTCAGGTGGTCCATCAGGTGGAGGATGCCCTCTCTCGCGGGGCCCGGCTCTTGCGGGGTGGTCAACGTCTTCACGGCTCTTTTGTGGCCCCCACGCTGCTGGCGGACGTCAGCGCCGACATGTTGTGCATGCAAGAGGAAACCTTTGGGCCGCTTGTGCCTGTCGTCAGGTGAGCTAATACACCTCACCACCAGTTTATGTTTTTATATATATATATATATATATATATATATATATATATATATATATATACTATATAGTATTATATAGTAAATTGTCCTTGGGTGTCTTGAATGGCGCTTATAAATAAAATGTATTATTATTATATATACTGTATATATATATATATATATATATATATATATAGAGAGAGAGAGAGAGAGAGAGAGAGAGAGAGAGAGAGAGAGAGAGAGATAGCTAACCAGCTAGCCCGTAGTCTTCCGTGGGTAATAATAATAATTATTAATTATTATTATTATTATATACTGTATATATGTAGAGAGAGAGAGAGAGAGAGATAGCTAACCAGCTAGCCCATAGTGTCTTCTGTGTGTAATAATTATTATATATACTGTGTATATATAGAGAGATAGCTAGCTAACCAGCTAGCCCGTAGTGTCTTCTGTGTGTAATAATAATAATTATTATATATACTGTGTGTATATATATATATAGAGAGAGAGAGAGCTAGCTAACCAGCTAGCCCTTAGTGTCTTCCGTGTGTTCATCCCCCGGGGGGCCTCCTCCCCCCCAGTGTGACAGGCCCAAAACGTCAGAACGGAGACCGCCCGACTCCAAACCGGATACAGTAGCGTATTTCCTGAACTGAATCAGAATGATGATGACGGAATTATATCGTTTTCGTGCGCAGGTTTGACACAGAGCAGGAAGCTCTCGCCATCGCCAATGCCTCCCGAGTGGGTCTAGCAGGTGAGCACCCAAACCTGCCCCAGACTGCTATTTGCGTACATCTCATCCATTGCCAGGCCATTTTGAGTCGAGACGTGTTAACTCTTCTTTTCAGTTCAATTGTATTCTTGTCACGTCCAGTTCTTTAACACGAGTTGAGTACCGTATTTTCCGGACTAAAAGGTGCACCTAAAAGCCTTCCATTTTCTTAAAAGCTCAAAGCCCGCCTTAAAATCAGATCCGCCTTTGTGTATGGTCATTATGGTAATATCTCGACCCCAAACAGGCCCCGCTAGAGACGTGCTGAAAACGCAGAGTTCAAACGGTTACGCAGTTGAACACGGAAAATAGCGCAGCGGCAAGAGAGTTCAACGTTAATGAGTCAATGTTATAACTTGCTGTTGGTTAAATGACCCGTGTCGCTGCTTTAAATAAGTTTTACTGACATTGTTGGCTTTTCCTTGAGCATACCTCCATCTAGTGGATGCATTGTAGATTGCGTCTTACAAAACAATTACAAAATAGGCCATTCATTGAACTTGCGCCTTTTAGTGTGGAAAATATGGTACTCGTATCACTTAAATGCTAGTCTTTTGTCTTTTGGACTCGTCCGATCGAGTCCAGTCGTGGTTATTTTTGTGATTTACAACAGTCCTAATAATCAGTTTCAGCCTAATTACCCTCAAATTCCACCACTTGCTCAGGTCTAGTTCAGTCTCGTCGAGTCCACTTCAATTCTTGTCCAGTCTTTCACTGGCTTTTGGCCAGTTCTAGTTCAGTCTAGTTTTGAGTCCAGTCTCGTCTCTTAAAGTTGCGGTTCAGTCCTTGTCTTGTCCACGCAGCCTTGTGTTCAGATAATTCCATACCAGTTCTTTTTAAGTTCCAACCTTGCGTAGTCTAGTTCTTTTCAAGTTCCAGTCCTCTTACTCCTAATCTTTTTATTTTCCTAGATCAGTGCTGGTCCAGTTCTAAACAAGCTCGTCTGAATGTAGTTCATTTCTAGTGTTAATTCGACAGCGCTCATTTTTTTTTTTGTCTTGTTCCAGTTCAGTTCTAATTGAGTGTCTTCCACCACTTGTTCAGTACATAATATTTTTGTGTGTTCTGGCTGGTTCACCGCCTTAGGTTACTTCTACTCGTCGGATGTGTCTCAGATCTGGCGAGTTGCTGAGGCTTTGGAAGTCGGTCTGGTGGGGGTCAACGAGGGTCTGCTATCCACCCCGGAAGCCTCATTCGGGGGTGTCAAGGAGTCCGGTCTGGGTCGCGAGGGCTCAAAGTACGGCGTGGACGAGTACCTGGACGTCAAATACGTCTGCTTGGGCGGCCTGTCTCTAACCGGCTAACGGGGATTGTCAAACGGCAACCCCAAAAAATGTGCCATAAATGATTTGCTGTGATTGGGCGAGGGGGGAGACGAAAGCTAATTATAGCGCGTGATCTTAGTTCATCCTGCCATTTTGTCCTGTAGAATGAAAGTTAGCGTAGCATCATCTCAAATTACGCCTGATTTGTGTCACGCGTTAATTTATTAATCCAATATTGCCAAACCGTGACTAGATGATGTGACGCTTCTGCCATCCAATCGGGAGATACAATTTTCTCCTTGTAGTCACTCATTGAAACGATGAAAAAAAGAAAAACAAGCACAATGCGAGGTGAAAACAAATTAGATCGACATGTCATGTAGATTTGCATCACGCTTGAACGAGCGTATGTGCCGTTTGACAATGTTCTCATTCACGTCAGCAGGATGATGAGCACATGATATCCTTTCCGTCTATTGATCCTAAATGTGAAATAGTTTGTCGTTGTCCTTTGGAAAATAACTGTTTCTATTCTAATAAGATGAATAAAACATTTCATACAATCAGCACGTCACTGCCTCTGTGTCCGTCCTTCAAAATAAAACAGTTGTGGCATCGCTGTCAAAATAAAAGGCGGCCATCACTCACGAGGCGTCGCCGTCACGGGTAGGCGTTCCACCCGAAACGGTGGCGTCTGCCCCGTGTATCTTTCTGTCGCAGTCCCATTCCGAGCGACGAGCGGCCGTTCGTGGCGCAATGCGAACGGATCCCAATGATTGTTCAAAGGCACAAAACCTCAACAAGTCGCTGGTATTGAAAAATATCGTCATGCATTTTCAGATGAAACGAGATTCATAAAGAAAGGATATTTTTTTCAACCGTCTGCACATATAAAATCAAAATTGAATCCCTGCCTGCACTTTACAAACGTAGGAGAAAACAGTGTGCCCCCTAGCGGATTATCCAAGAATTGCATCGTTAAAAATATTCACACCACTGGATTAAAGGCTAGTGACCGGTTCAGTGTGTACCCCGCCTACTGCCCGAAGACAACGGAGATAGGTTTCGGCAGTCCTGCGACCCGCCGTTCAAATCATGAATTGTCACGTTGTGCACGAAGCGATAGGATAATCGCTTCGCGCACAACAAAAAATAAGGAAGTGAATCCCCGAAATGCAGACACCAAACAAGGTCTCCGTAGCAAAAGGGTTTAATACACAAAAATTCGCACTAACAAAGTAGTAACAAAGTGCTGGTCAAAACAAGGACCAGAGGGCACAAAAACGAATAACAAAAAGCGCTTGCACAAAAGGCAAGGGGGGAAAATAAGAATCGCGAAGGCAAACAAAAAACAATGCGACACGCAAGCGAGAGCCAAATGACAAACGAAGAACCATACTTACAAAACACTGAGAACCGAGAGTTCAAAAAACGAAACACGACGAGGTCTGTAGCAATAGCAGTGTTACGAACTCGGGTAAACCGAGTTAGGGAGGGGGATCAAAAAAACGTAGACAAGAACAAGGTCTCCGATGTAAAGACAATTTAATGTCTAAATCGCACCGAAAATAAGCGAGAACATAAAGCGCTGGTCCACAATGAGCACCAGGAGGTAAATCAAAAACGACTAACAAAAGGTGCTTGCACAAAAGAGCAAGAAAAGGAAAGTAAAGCCCACAAACTACGAACGAAAAACAATGTAACACTTTGTACACGCATGAAAAGCCAGATCATCAAAACAAAATGGTACTAATTTGCCAGCAGGTGTGCTAGGAAGACCGCTCATGCCACCTGCTGGCCAGACCGAAAAACCGAAACGTGACAAGCAGTCAATGAGCAAGGCGAAATTCGATACTCCAGCGACATGTGCATATCAGAGGGCTCCTTAAATACAGAGTGACTAATCATAGATTGACAGCAGGTGTGCACAGAAGTCCTCTAATGCCACCTACTGGCCAGACTGACACAGTACCGTGACATGAATGGATGGATGGACGAAAAAAAAAATCACGCTTCAGATTGAAACGTATTCTTCCTTTTGATATGGAGGTTCGAGTAGGAAATGAAGTGACGTTGAACAAGTCAACTATTTAACTAGTTTTCGTTGTGTATTTGACAATAAAATACGATTGCTATAATATTGTACAAAAAAAAACAATAATACATAACGCATTTAAGAACAAAAGTGATCATATCGAAAGGCACCGCTCGACAACAACCAGACGTACAAAAAATGTTCAATCAGAAAATTCTCATCCCTGCTTTTATTTTCTTTAAAAAAACCCAACAACATTTACAACAGAATAAATTACACTGTAAACATCTTTTTTAAATTGAAATAATGTTGAGGCGGGGGGCGGGGGGCAAAATGACATCACAGGTGGACACGTGGCTCAGGTCGCATGATCACAAAGTGATTCGTCAACTAACTTTCCCTGCAAACACCGGCTGATGAAATCACAATGATATCACCGTGACATCACGGGCTGCCGCAAAAACTCTTTTACGACCGTGCCGGGAAAACACAAAGGGGACGCGTCTCCATCTTTGCTCGCTCACAACACGGGAAATCGAGCGGTTGCGGTTGAGTTGAGTGGCGGCGGCCTACGACGTACGGGTGCCTGGGCGCGCGGCAGGGTAGGCCGCGCCGCTTCGGAGAGCCGGCGAAGAGGAGGAAGTGGGTTGTCACTGATCAACTGGCATCAGAAGCGGCGACCGATCAGCACTGGAGCGGCGGCTGGAAGCTGCGTCTGCAGTCCAGGGCTTTGGCGCTGGGAGGCTGCGCTCGCTTCTCGCGCAGTTCTTCTTTGCCCATGACGCCACTGAGGCGCGCGTACGCCGACTTGTACTTCTTGTCGAAAGCACCTGTGAGGAACGACGCAGCCGTGTTCGCCCCAAAGGTAGAGACCCAATTTGCCGCCTCACGACCCCTCCCCACACTTACCCGCGTGATCCTTGCCCATTGCCGCCAGTGTCAGGAACAGCAACTCTCGGTACACGCTCCTGAATGTACACGTGCGCATGTGTACGCGCACACACACAGAGAACATTAGAAACACGGAACATCAGTGGCGAACGACAAACTGACAAAATTGACTGACCCACTGAAACATTCAGTCAGTCACACACAAAAGCTGAATGTGGCGCGAGTGCGCAGTTCCACATCTGACCTGCGGAGCGGCGGAGAGGCGGTGCGGGCGTGGCGTCGCGCCTCGTCGACGGTGTTGAGGAAGAGCGTGACGGCCTTGTGGACCTCGTTCATGCCCACGCAGCGCAGTACCTCCTCCAGGAAGGCCAGCGTGAAAGGGTGGTTGTGGCGACGCCAGCGGGAGCCGCGCACGGGAACGCCGCCTGTTCCGAGGGGGTGTGGGGGGGTGGGGGGATTAGTCGGGTGGGTGTGGGGTTAAGTCGAAAAGCTCACTTACTGTGAAGACGCCACAGTACGTAGAGGGGTGGCCACGAGTCAGGGTCGGGGGTCAGGGTGTCCCAAAGGAGCCTTACACGAAGACACGCACCTTCCGACTGACACACACACACACACACACACACACACACACACACACACATACCCCAATGTGAAAAGGTGTTGTTTTTCAGATGTGCGACCGCGCTTCTGAAATTGATCATCGAATCAAACCTACAATTTGATTCCTCGCTATATGACATTAACTCCACTGAATCCCAAAACGTATTTGATGCGAATTTGAAATATTAATCATAAGTCATATGAACCCGATTGTGATCCGAATTGGATTTTACGGCGTCGGAATCGTTTCCAGTGAGGGTTGGAATCCGCCAAGGCTGCCCTTTGTCGCCGATTCTGTTCATCACCTTTCTGGACAGAATTTCTAGGCGTAGCCGAAGCGTTGAGGGGGATCCGTTTTGGTGGCCTCAGTCTTGCATCTCTGCTTTTTTGCAGATGATGTGGTTCTGATGGCTCTCACTGGAGCGTTTCGCAGCCGAGTGTGAAGCGGTTGGGATGAGGATCAGCACCTTCAAATCTGAAACCATGGTCATCAGTCGGAAAAGACTGAGCTGAGCGAAATTTACCGGTCGATCTACGTCCCAACCCTCATCTACGGTCACCAGCTATGGGTCGTGACCGAAAGAACGAGATCCCGGATACAAGCGACCGAAATGAGTTTTCTCCGCAGGGTGTCCGGGCTCTCCCTTAGAGATAAGGTGAGAAGCTCGGTCATCCGGGAGGGGTTCAGAGGAGAGCCGCTTCTCCTCCACAATCGAGAGGAGCCAGATGAAGTGGCTCGGGCATCTAATTAGGATGCCTCCTGGACGCCTCCCTGGTGAGGTCTTCCGGGCATGTCCCACTGGCAGGAGAACCCGAGGACGACCTAGGACACGCCGGAGAGACTATGTCACCCAGCTGGCACGGGAACGCCTCGGATCCGCCTGGAAGAGCTCGAAGAAGTGGCTGGGGAGAGGGAAGTCTGGGCTTCCCTCCTAAAACTGCTGCCCCCGCGACCCGACCCCGGATAAGCGGTGGAAAACGGATGGATGGGTGGAGTTGCGGATCATCTCGATCCATACCGTCTTTGAACCTGACGTGATCTGAATCAGACTTACTTGAGTAAAACTAATTTGAAACGTATTTTAACCCGATCCAGATCTGCATCGGATGTGAACCAGATCCGTTTCTGATGAGAATCTCACAAATTAATTGAAACCTGATGCAAAAGTAAACCGACTGGAACCTGATCTGACCTTAAGTAAGATGGATTGAAACTTGATCTGAACACGTCTAAAAGGTGCACGTAATTAAGCTGTAATTAAGGGGGGGGGGGTACTTTTTCCAGTTAGAGAAGTTACGAAAACTGAAGAATCCAAAGAAGTTGACATCGAAGAGAAACGCGGTTTTCTGGTATGTTCTACCTGCGTGGGCTTGACGAGGAGTCGCACGAGCCGCAGCAGGTGGCTCGGCAAACCGAGGCGCTGGAAGAACCACAGAAGGTTCCAGAAGATGATGCAGTGGCTCTCCAGGAACTGCTGCTGGCCCAGTACCGCCTCGCCCTCGTGGTCCAGGAGGCTTTCCAGCTCCTTCCGGAGCACCAGCGGACTCACGTACGCCACCGCCACCTGGTGGCCGCGCGCCGTCACTACCAGTCACGCTGCGCGGCACGGTCGACCGGTTCGCATCGCTCTAGCCTTACCACGGTTGCGTCGCTCTCGGGGGTGAGGTCGTCGCCCAAGCCGTTAGACGCCGTCCCCGCCGGCTGACCGCCGGGAGGCTGGATGCCAGTTTCACCCTCGCCGTCACTGGAAATGTCCAGAAGACCAAAAGATGATGAAGCCGGCGGCGGGCACGGGAATGTCACACGGCGGCGACGGCGACTCGTACCCGCCGGGGGGTCGCAGGTCACAGATGTGGGCATTGAGGAAGGGGACGAAGGAGGCGGCACAAAAGGGGCAGCGGGAGTTGAGGTTGGAGTCGTCAGGCGTCCACCCCGCCATGATCTCCTCGTCGTACACCAGGCAACCGCAAGCGCGGCACCGTGAGCAGCTCGACATCAAAACCTCACGCGCATTAAAAACATTCATATGAAACCCCCCCCCAAAAAAACTCACAAGGACAATTTGTCCTGACAAATGAAACGTGGGACTGGCTCACCTCGATCCCCGCCGCGTCTTGATTAGCATCCCAGGAGTGGCGGAGAGGTCGCGGCGTGTCCACCGGGTCGGCGTCGCTGCCCAGCGACAGAGAGCTCTGGCCAAAAACAAATTCAGCGATCTCGTCACTGCGCTGGCAAAAAAAAAAAAAAAAATACAACTATCCGATTCCAATTCACAAACCTGCCGTGAAAATGAAGGGAAACGGGCCTTACTGAATGGAAATTGTTTTGTGCTTTTTTGAAATCTTGAGTTTTAGTTCAAGAAAAATGATTCCAATGGGTTATATAACAATAACATCATCATCATCATCATCTTCCGTACCGCTTGATCCTCACTAGGGTCGCGGGGGGTGCTGGAGCCCATCCCAGCTGTCTCCGGGCAGTAGGCGGGGGACACCCTGAATCGGTTGCCAGCCAATCGCAGGGCACACATAGACGAACAACCATCCACGCTCACACTCACACCGAGGGACAATTTAGAGTGTTCAATCAGCCTGCCATGCATGTTTTTGGAATGTGGGAGGAAACTGGAGCACCCGGAGAAAACCCACGCAGGCCCGGGGAGAACATGCAAACTCCACACAGGGAGGCCGGAGCTGGAATCGAACCCGGTACCTCTGCACTGTGAAGCCGACGTGCTAACCACTGGATACCCGGCCGCCCCATAGGGTGTGCGTTCACCCGGAGAAAACCCACGCAGGCCCGGGGAGAACATGCAAACTCCACACAGGGAGTCCGGAGCTAGAATCGAACCCGGTACCTCTGCACTGTGAAGCCGACGTGCTAACCACTGGACTATCCGGCCGCCCCATAGGGTGTGCGTTCACCCGGAGAAAACCCACGCAGGCCCGGGGAGAACATGCAAACTCCACACAGGGAGGCCGGAGCTGGAATCGAACCCGGTAACTCTGCACTGTGAAGCCGACGTGCTAACCACTGGCCTACCGGGCCGCATAACAATAACAATGAAAATATTTTAATACTTGATGACTCCATCGACTAACCTAATCACCCAAAACTTGATGTTGTATTCAACAAAATGTGAAAATGGGGCGGGGCCATCATCACGTCCCACACTGTATCGGCTGTGATTTTGAGTGCGCATGTGTAAAGGGCGGCCATTTTGTGAATTCCGCTTCTTCCCAAGCAAAAGTTAGCATGCAAGCAGGCGGCGGCGCGTCACCTCCGAAGTGGCGTTGGCGAGGCGTTCTTTGGCCTTCAGCAACGTTTCCGCCACCTGCGACTTCCTGGACCTACGCTGCTCGGACAGCCGGCGGCTCGAAGTTGCGGCGGGTCCTCGCCCTCTGGCGCCCGGCCGCCGCTCGTCCACGCTGGCGGCGCGTCGGACCGCCGACCTGTGTCGTGTGGGCGTCAGGAGCTGCTGCAGCCGTCCCGCCAGGCCTCGGCTGGGCGGGACGGCAACTTTGTTGTCGTTCTCGTCCACCGACGCCACCTCGCAGGCGCTCGCCACTCTGTGGGGAAAGAAGGCCGACTTGGCGCGCTTGTATCTGCTTCCTGTCTGTCGGTCCACTTCCTGTTTCGCGATTGCAATGCAACCATCCAACTTGATTGATTGGTTGCCATTTGTTTTGCTGAGCGGTATACACGTCATACTAACTCGACTTTCGGTGTGTGTGTGTGTGTGTGTGTGTGTGTGTGTGTGTGTGTCCCACCTTCCTGACCTCGCACCCGCCTCCCAGTCGCCCCCGCACTCGTCATTCTCTGCGGCATCTGCGTAGAAGCTGGACAAGCAGATGTCACTGCGACGCACCAGAACGCCACCAGAGGGCGCCAGAGGAGGCTTGCTGGACAGTTCATCACGGAAGCCCGACTTCCTGTTACGTGTATTCGCCACTGTTGAACCCAAAACCACAAAAAAAAAAAAAAAAAAAGACGCTCGAGTACTTGTTTCAGTTTTGGCGGGCAATTAAGGGTGGCTTTGGGGCACGGCGGATGGATGTATTGGTGCGCGGCATGTTGCGTGTTACACTGTGCGGGCGTCTTGATGCTGCTGAGGCTGCTGCTCTTGGCAAAGGATCCCGTCAAAGATTCGTGACTGGAGCTTTCGCTCAGGCCGCTCCAGCTGGCCTGACGAATCAGAGGCAAGCTGGGGCGGGGCCGGGGACTGTGCTCCTCCATGACGGCTGCATGTCCTGAGAAGAAGAAGCAGAGAAGGCGGAGGTGTGAGTTGCCGAGATGACCCGTTTTGACGCGGCGGCGTCCTGACCTTGGCCGTTGGGGCGCATTTTGATGGGCTGCCTGAAGAGGGCGACGGCCAGCACCACGTTCCTCAGCTTGGCCCAAAGCAAGCGCCCGCCCTGATTGGTTGACGGCCATTTGCTCTCCAGGACCGCCTGAGCGCAAAAGCGCAAGAAACGTCCAGGTCATCGCGAGTCTGTGCTGTGTGCGCATACACGCGTGCGTACCTTGTTGTAGTATCCGTATGTGATTGTGTTGGGCGTGATGCCCGCCTTCTTCATCTCAAGGAGGACACGCACGGCAAGCACGGGCTGACCGTACTGACCGCACAACTGCATCAGGATCCTGTAACACACCTGAGACAAAAACGCCCGCAGCAATACGCGTACACGCAAACACACGACAGACACACAACAAAGGTGCGCGCATTAAGAGTAGTTTGTCAATCATGAGTCATCATCACGACGATAATCGCGAGCGATGCGATCACCTCATCGGGCAGCAGGACCTTCCTGCTCTCCATGTGCTTGAGGACATCGTAAGCGGCATGGAGGGCGGGCACCTTGGCGCTCTGCGCACGCACGTAGGTGGGCAGGTAGATGAACCACAGGCCGTACATGTGACCCAGCAGACACTTGCACCACATGTCGGCCGAGCCGCAGCACGTCTGCGCGCGCCGCTGCGCCACCTTCAGCTCCTGGCGACAGTGCGGTCGCACGCCGGTGTCATTTGGGAGAAATAGTCGACTCCCTCTCACGTTTTTACCGGGTGGACAGGGAGTGCGTTCTTTGCATACCTGTTTGGTGCGTCGGGGGGCGGGGCTACTGGGAGCGCTGCCCTTGGCGGGGACACGCAGTTGGTCGAGCGGCTGGTCAAAGAGCTCGGGCCTCAAGGCGGGGAAAGTGTCGTAGCTGCACCCGTGCCACAGAGTGTGAGAGAGCGTGTGTGAGAGATGGCGTAGCAATGGAGCGTCACATCACCTGTAGTGGGCGGGGCACTCGGAGCCATCGTCTTCCGTGGGCTGCTCGGGCGGCATGATGAAAACAGTGCGCTCGCCGCAGTGGCTCTCGTCCACGCCCACCAGACGGACGTCCTCCGGCTTTTCCACGTCCACCTGCCGGGACACCGGCGCCGCCCTTTAGTTCCTTCGGTGGGATTGTCCCGAGTTTTGCCCAACATTCTCAATTTCCTAGAAAACGCTGACTGCTATGAAGTTACTAACCAATCGATTTACCTCATTGGCCCGAATACAAGACGGCCCTGATTATAAGACTCTTTTTCGAGACTCAAATTTGAAAAAAGACTTTTTGAACACTAAATTCATTTTTATACAGAAAATAATTAAAGTGCATCTGAAACAAATGATGAAAATATATTTGAGAGAAAAAGGATGTTATTTTGCCTCATTCAAATCTAAAGTGCAATCACATTCGTAAATGAATGGCTTCTGGTTTTTGAAATGTAAATGACATCATAACTTCTGAGCTGCCGATCTTCGACCCACTTTTCTCCATTTTCTGTTATCTCTTCGATTGTTTTCTTGTCTTTTCTTCCTTAACGCTATTTTTTATTTTTCTTCTTCGTGCTTCCGCTATTTTTTATTTTTATTCTTCGTGACAGGGGTTCGTTCGCCTTGGTCCGGGGACTCAAGTTCAGCATTCGCTTCAATGGTATCTGGCGCCCTCTAGTGTCGTGAATGGGTATAACGTCCAGACCCCGAATATAAGACGACCCCCACTTTTTCAGTCTTATTTCAATGCAAAAAACACCGTTTTATATCAGAATCAGAATCACCTTTATTGTCATTGTATTACATACAACGAAATTTGGGTGCTACTCCTTCGTGCAAAAAATAAAATAACGCGGTAATAAATACAAAACTGGCGGCCCGGTAGTCCAGTGGTTAGCACGTCGGCTTCACAGTGCAGAGGTACCGGGTTCGATTCCAGCTCCGGCCTCCCTGTGTAGAGTTTGCATGTTCTCCCCGGGCCTGCGTGGGTTTTCTCCGGGTGCTCCGGTTTCCTCCCACATTCCAAAAACATGCGTGGCAGGCTGATTGAACACTCTGAATTGTCCCTAGGTGTGAGTGTGAGTGCGAATGGTTGTTCGTTTCTGTGTGCCCCCTGTGTGTGTTCAGGGTGTCCCCCGCCTACTGCCCAAAGACAGCTGGGATAGGCTCCAGCACCCCCCGCGACCCTAGTGAGGATCAAGCGGCTCGGAAGATGAATGAATGAATGAATGAATAAATACAAAACTCAACAACAATAAAACAAAAAGAGAATAGAGAAAAGATATTCGGGCCAATACGGTATCTGCCGATTCTTTTCATCGTTTGTGGTGGGTTGAGCCTTTCCAAGGATCTGCAGGAAGCCTTTCAACTTATATCCTTGCGGCATTACTCCAAAGACAAATTCATTGCTTTGTGTTTTTATACATCATAATTCCTCCCTTAAAAGTTTTCAAGTTCCCAAACTTCTCCTTCTCTTGCGACGATCGGCAAAAGCGCACACTGACCTTTTGCACGCACTCGTCGAAGAACTCGAGGCAGGCGTGGCGGTCGCTGACGAAGGAGCACTCCTCAATGAACTGCGTGAACATCTGCGTGCGCGTGAACTGAGAGTAGAACTTCTGCTGAGTGCGATCGCGAGACTTCAGGAAGCCTGGAAGGAAGCAGACGCGTCAAAGGAGAAAGGAACGGCGCGAATGGACACGTTTATTTCAACGGCGCTAGAAAAGGGCCGACTGACCGCTTAGAGTACACGGACAGGGATTACCAAGACGGCCTGCACGCAGGAGAGCTCACCCTGCAGGTTGAAGAGGGAACTGCAGTCGGTGGCGGTGTCGGATGGAGCCTGCGTGATGGGCAGCAGGAAGGTGCGGTAGCCTCGCAGCAGGACGCTCATGAAGCGCAGGAAGGCTTCCTGAATGTCGGCCTCCAGCTGCTTCTGCCGACGGTACATCTGGTCGAAGTCGGTCAGCAGAAACTCCAACGTGGCTTCCTCCTGGCCCGGAGAGCAAACTGCGAGCCGACCAACGGTGGCAAAGTCACGCACGTTATGCAACGCTGACAACCTTGACTTCATTGTTAACGTTTGTTGCCGGACCTTTGCTTAAGTGGATTTTATTGAAAAACTAGGACCGCACTGCATATAAAAAAAAGAATGGCTTCGAAAGTAATTACCGATTGTTGGCGCTTAGTGGCTTGCGGACATGGGGGTGGAGGTGATTGGTACCTCGGCACCTTCCTCTTTGTCCCTCAAAAGCCCAAAGTCCCCCTGAATTTTCTTTTTCTTATATCGACGCTTTTGTCCGAAAGTTTGCAACTTTTCAAAGACAAAAATGTTATGTAACCCGACCTAAAAAGGTGTTCAGATCAAACACATTTAGCAATCCATGATGTTAAAGAGAGGCGGGAGGGGCAGCAAGAACTGCTCAAAAATGCCATCAAAGGGCAAGCATAAAAGTAGGCAGTTGCAACCCGGAATATCCCCCCCCCCCACCCGACCCCCTCCCAACCCCCATCCATACACATGCACACCCTTTGACAGCCAGTAAAACAATGACATTCATCCATTCATCCATTTGAACCGCTTCATGCTCACGAAGATCACGGGCATGCTGGAGCATGTAGGCGGGGCTACACCCTGAACTCGGAGCTCGGCCAATCGCAGACAATATGACATTCCTTTTTAACAAGTCAGTACGCGCGCATTTGCGAGCTTCTGCCAATTCACTGTGGCTGCGCACGCGGGGTGTTTTGACATACGCAGCAGGTGATTGGACGTGATGAGTCCATCTAAGTTGACTCGAACCGTGTCTTTAAGGGGCGTGGCCTTGTGGATGACATCAGGAACTTGATTCCAAATACGTTTGGTATTGCTGAAAATGGACAACTCTGTCGTACCGTCCACCCATCCATTATCCTCGAGGGTCGCGGGGCGTGCTGGAGCCTATCCCAGCCGTCTTCGGGCAGTAGGTGGGGGGGGGGGGGTGACACACCCTGAACCGGTTGCCAGCCAATCGCAGGGCACACAGAGTCTAACAATTTTGAGTGTTCAATCAGCCTGCCGTGCATGTTTTTGGAATGTGGGAGGAAACCGGAGTACCCGGAGAAAACCCACGCGGGCACGGGGAGAACCGGGATTGAACCCATGATCGTCTGCACTGTGAGGTCGATGCGCTAACCGCTGGGCCACCGGTCCGCCCTCTGTCATATCCGAATGTGAAAATTAGAAGTGAAACAGCTAATCGATTGAGCAACAGCATATCGACAAAAGAGTGCTTTTGACTTTGGATGACTATAGTTGACACCATTGGAAGAAATTTGGAAGATCCAATCAAATGTACGCGTTTCACTTTATGACTCGAAGGAATGAGAAGAAGGCCGTGGCGTTTTTCGGCCACATCGTAACACGTTGAGATGTCATGCATAGGCTTTTTGTTGTTTGGGACCTACTCTGCTCCAGAGTCTTGTGCAGGTTGCCCAGGGTGCTGTAAAGAGTCTTCCCGGGTTTCCTGGGTAACGATCGCCATGACAACGGCTTCTTGTCATCAGACCTGACGGGCGACAGGACAGTCACAAAAACCGGCCTCTGAACCGCTCACCCAAGCAATTTCAACGTTCTCATAAGTTTCGGACACACTCTCATTTTGAAGATCTCTGTAACACACACGACTAAAACACACACACACACACACACTCACACACAAGTGAAAGACTCTCACTTCATATGCAAGTAGACGACTCGGTAATGAATTACACGCACGCGCTACTGAAAGGCTATGCCGGGCACACTGACTGGAAAAGGGTGTTGGTGTCCACGTCGATGCAGACGACGTCGGCGGGGGGGTCGTAGAGGTCAAAGTAGCTGGAGTGCACGCCCACGATGAAGGGCACCGGCGCCAGCAGCACTTCGGCCATCTGCAGCGGGCACAGCGGGATGTACGGGCACAGCCAGCGCAGCGGGAAGGTCATCTGCGCGCAAACAAGGACCGCGTCATTGGCGCAAGCAGCGGCGGCGCAGGCGCAGGCGCGCGCTTGCTTACGGAGACAAGCGCCTCGGCGACGGCCGTCAGGACATCGGGACGCAGCGAGTGGAGCAGGACCTTGTGCTCCGTCAACACGGCCAGCAGCAGCGTGCAGGCGTTGCCCGGGCCCAAGTTCTGCAGGAGCTTGAGGAAGCTCGCGCCGCTAAATGCACACGGGCGACAAGGTCATATTTTAAGAGACCCCTCCCCTGCCTCCCTCTGGAAGAAAGAAACACATGGGCGCGCGCACCTGAGGGGGAGCGGCGAGGACACGGGCTGGCAGAGGAGAAGGTTGTCATATGGCGAAAGCTGCAACACACACACACACACACACAGTCTTAATTAAGAATTCACATAAATACAACACGGTGACAGCTACACTGGCGACCAGGAGATTTGACGCGGTGAAGTTGCCATGGTGACAAAGTGACGCGGGCACACATTGGTATCGGTCATCCAAAGCAGGAAATCAGGCGAAGCCGGCGTACCTGAACCAAGATGCGAGGTCGCTGGGGTGACGGAAAGGGGACGTTGTGCATGAAGCTGGAGATGTGCCTGCAATCGATCAATCAGCCGTTAGTTTGCGGCATGAAACGCGACACGCAAAGATGGAGATGCGTTTCCTGACTTCTCGAGGGGCAGCACGTGGGGTCCGGAGACGGAGTATCGATAGACGAAGGTGAGAAATTTCTGGAAGATGTCAAAGAAGGGCCAGTGCGAAAGTACGCAGATGCTCTTCTTGGCCTGCAGGGTGCGCTCCGGGACGGGACGGCGGTCCAGCACGCTGAGCAGGCCCAGGCGCATGCTCTGGCGCTCCGACAGGACCTCCCTGGGGAAGGCTTCGTAGAACTGGATGGCTGCGCCGTACACCTGCGCAAAGCGGTCGACATAAATACACGTCAACTGCGATCGGTTTGCGCAAATCCACTAGAAAATCTTCAGTCTGAGTGATTAGGCAGCAGGGTGTGAAGTCAGCCAATCACGACGAAGGGATTTTTAGTTATAGATATTAATAAAATTCAAAACCGCCCCATTTTATTTTATTTTTTTTGGACAGTTCGGTCGTATTTTACTGAACTTTTTTTTAGGTCGTGCTCCTTCAAATGTTGAAATATTGATTAGGATTTACAACACATTTGCTGTGCTCAGAATGACTTGACACATCGGGGGGGGGGGGGGGGGGGGGTCAAATTTTTACACAATGTACCACACGAAAATCTCACAAAGTTTCACAAAAGACAAGTTCCTCATCACACAATCGAGTTCACAAAATTCACAAACAATATTCCCAAATGATGACACGCTTGACGTATTTAGTTCCTCCATTTTTTGTGAATGATTTCGACCGACACCACCCCCCCAAAATTCCACAGCGTTGCATTTCATCGTCGGCTCGTCAGCATTCACACTGTCGTATCTGCGACTGGGTGAGTGACATTGGCGTCGGGGAATGAGCTGGCTAGCTAGCTAGCTAGCCAGCATTTAGCCGTCATTTGGAGCTAGCTAGCCAGCTCCAAATGAGCTGGCTAGCTAGCATGCTAGCCAGCTCATTCCCCGACGCCAATGTCACTCACCCAGTGACATTGGCAGATACGACAGTGTGAATTTAGCTAGCTAGCTAGAATTTAGCTAGCTAGCTAGCTAGTCAAGTTCGTCGTGGCTGCCATCAGATTACAATTATTCGCACGTGAACGCCGCGGATGATCATGTGGACAAATGCTTGCCGTGAAGCTTGCGGGAAGGCGTTTTGCTTTGGCCTTAGAATAATTCAAGTTACAGTATTTGATGAATCGGTGCCGCTCGGGACGTAACGACATTGTAAATACAACGGTAACTTGGTCTAAAAATTCTGACATTGATGCCATGCCATAGAAGGTGTTGAACGCGAACTCTGCCAATTTTCCGAGCTCAACTAATTCATTCCTACCAATCAAGCCACACGTGTACATTTGGCCACTTTTTAAATTTTTTTTTACCGTAGTGGGCGTGGCCTCAATATACACAAGCGAAGAAGAAAGCGAGCCCACCTTGTCCCCGCTGGCAGAGGTGAGCACGAAGGTGGAGAAGACAGGCAGCCGGTATTTGGCGTCGGCGGGCCAACTCTCCAGAGCCACGCCCATGGGCAGGCAGAAGACGGGCACCGACTCGGGGAGCGGGAAGGCATCCTGGTCGTCGGCGGGGTAGCGGCTCAGCAGACCTGAGAGACAACGCGGGAGCTCTAAACGGGCGCTCCGGCGAATTTTCAAGCGCGGCCGCGCACTCACCCGCCTCGTAGACCAGCGCGCTGGCTTTGGCCGCCGCTCGCTTGAAGCACACGTACAGGGCGTGACCCCACTGCAAACACGCACAAGAGTTAGCATCGATGGCCCGGCGCGTCAGCGTGGCCGATGCATCTCACCATGCCCGTGTTGAGGTTCTTGTCCACACGGCTGAAGGTGTGCGGCGCTGCTTCACCCTTCCCAGGCAGCAGCACGCCGATGTCAGTCACGCCTAAGGAGTGCAGGCCTTGCGCGTCCGCGGCGCGCCGGTACGTCAGGAAGACACGCTGCGCCGCCGGGCCGGCGCCGGAACTCAGGTTGGCCGAGCGGCTGTAGGGTGTGGTCTCGATCACGTACCAGCCCGTCTTTGGCTGCTCCTTGCCCTCGTATAAGACCCTGAGCATGCACACCAAAAACTGAATTTGAATTTTTTTTGTTTGTTTGTTGTTGTTGTTTTTTTTTTTTTACTGTAGAACACAATTAATTTTATTTCAACTTTGGAACACAATCAAATGTTTCCCATGTTCTGGCGGTTGTTACGGACCAAACCAGTCACCGACTCATCATCAATTCAGTTTGTGCATTTTCTGCACTGTCAATTTGATTTTTTTTTAAAAAATCAAATCCGTCCATTAATAATAATAATTGAAAACTAAATAAATAGAGGGCGGCCCGGTAGTCCAGTGGTTAGCACGTCGGCTTCACAGTGCAGAGTTACCGGGTTCGATTCCAGCTCCGGCCTCCCTGTGTGGAGTTTGCATGTTCTCCCCGGGCCTGCGTGGGTTTTCTCCGGGTGCTCCGGTTTCCTCCCACATTCCAAAAACATGCTTGGCAGGCTGATTGAACACTCTGAATTGTCCCTAGGTGTGAGTGTGAGTGCGAATGGTTGTTCGTTTCTGTGTGCCCTGCGATTGGCTGGCAACCGATTCAGGGTGTCCCCCGCCTACTGCCCGAAGACAGCTGAGATAGGCTCCAGCACCCCCCGCGACCCTAGTGAGGATCAAGCGGCTCGGAAGATGAATGAATGAATAAATAGATCATCAACAGATGACTCAATAGAGCTCAGCCAACTTGGAAAAACATGCAACATCGGAAATGATATGCAATATTGATATTATTGTAATATTTTACATAAACCAAAAGAAATTACATATTTATTATCTGGTGAAATAATTTATTTCTCACGTGGCAAAATAAGTAGGGTTGACGTATCCTTAAATATACATGAATATTTGCCATACAGATATTGCACGGGGGAATATTTTTGCAATATATTGTGCAGCCTCAGAACCGAATACACCAGCCTTACTTATAGCAGGTGATCTTAACTTGACCTTGTGTCAATGCTTGACTATTCCTTAAATAAAATGTATTATTATTATTATTATTATTATTATTCACTTTAAAAGAAATGAAGAATATTGTAACTGAAGAAATTGTGGAAAAACAGAAGCAAGGTGCTCAACTCGTGACGACAGCCCGACAAGGACGCCGCGGAGGTGGCGGATGTCTTACCCGAGGTCAACAACAGGGGGCTTGTCGCGACCCCTCCGGTAGCAGAGGTACAAGCGCGGGTTGTTGATGAGGCCGGCGCTCAGCTCGGCCGAGTGGCCGCCCAGCGACTTGTCGATGCAGGTGAAGCCCTGGGGGACTTCCTCGCCCAGGCCGCGGGCGATCACCACCAGGTCCGTCACAGGATCTGCCGCCCGGCACGGCGGCGGCGTGGAAGCGGCCGTTCTGGCGTCGTCATCAAGAGGTCGCCAGGGTCCCGCAGGGTCCAGACCCGCCACCACGAAGTAGTCCACCAGCTGCGGGCATTTGTCTTCCGTCATGCCGCCGATGTGCCCGACTCTGCTTGCCGCATCGCATCACACGACAGAAAGTCAGGCTTTTGGGGGTATGTTTATGCGCTTTGGCTTTCGTAAATCTGCCCATTTGCCGACTTTCTGTTGGAACCTACTCATACTACTACAGATGTTATTTTTTAAAGCAATTAATCGATTCAATGAGAAAATAATCAATGAACCAATTAACAAAATAATCCGTAGTGACAGCCTTCAACTCATGTTAGGGCCTGTCATCCTTGAGTGGGCGTGGCCTGTTCTCATGGCAACGGACCCAGTTACAGAAGAACCTTGCAGGTTGTTACCATTAGTCAGCACAGGGGCCGGATGTGAAAGTACGAAATAGGAAGGATGCTGTCAGGTGTTTCCTGCTGCCATTCGAGTGGCATGAAAACACAAAAGGCTTCGTGTGAGCACGGTGGTGGCCATTTTTGAAGATGACTACAGCCTAGTAGGAAGTTTGCCCAAAATGTCATCACCTCACTTCCTCTTTACTTAAACTAGGTCAACGTGGGTGTTGGTTTCAGTGTGCATGTACTTGTGTATGCGCACACAGATTTGTGTGTCAGAGCATATTCGTCCACATGTATGAGCATATGCATGTATGTGTGCATGTGAGTGTGTGAGCATACGTGTGTGAGTATCCTATCTGTGTGTGTGTGTGTCTCATAAAAGTGTCTTTGTGGGTTTGATTGACGACATCATGAGCAGGTCACATGAGAGATCGGCAACATGCGTGTGACTATTTTTAACACACGCACACACATGCGTCACGTGTGACAAGTCAATCATGGCTTTATGTGGCGAAACCATTTGCAAAGAAAAGTACAACTATGGGAGCCTAACATACACACCATCGCGTGTATGCCATGGGTCACACACAATGATGATGATAGTGGAGAGGATGAAGATGGCATGCAGCTTCAGCCTCAGTGGGAGTTCCGTTATCGGACCGCATCCGGAAATAAACTAATGACGTCACAGATGGCCACCGCATCGCGTGCTAACGCGGGCAGACAGAACGACAGCGACTGACAGACCCGGGATGGTCGCAGGCAAGCGTCCTACTAGTTCCGTTATCGGACAGAAGCTGCCATCTGTTCCATCACGTCGGCCACACATGCCTCAAATTTGCTTGAAATGCGACAACCATTTGACGGCCGCCCACCGCACATCAGCAAACCATTGGGGTTCCTCTTTTAGACGCTGGACAGCGGATTGCTGACATGTTGGCCGCGCAGGGAGGGACGCGACGGACGGCAGAGGCGTGTCCGATAAAGGGCGTACAGCCAAGCGGAGCCTAGCCCCGTTATAGGCGAGCGCCGTTAAGCTAACGGCGCTGGCCTGCATTAGCCGAGCTTCCGTCTTTGCAGCGGTTACGTTTGGGTCAAATTTCGACTTGTGTTGGGAGCGACGCTACCTGCTCGTGCTTGATGCTTCGTCCGGCGGCAGAAGACGGCGACTCTCATGTTGCTCTCATTGGCTCCCATGTGACGTCCATGTTTGATCTGGGCCCCGGCAGCTCGGCAACACGTGTCAAGACACCCGTGCCGCGCCGCCACTTCCACTCACGTTTTTCAAAATAAAAGAGAAGGGGAAACAAATGGATTACGGTCTAAAACGCGGAGTAATACAAATTCCCCGCACATTTTTTTCTTAATTTTATAGACAGCAGGCACTCACCTATGGTTCAATACCAACTGAAATTTCCTGCATTTTTTTGTATCGTTGGGCGGGCGGGGGGGGGGGGGGGGGGTAATTTTTTTTCCCTTTTCGATCATGTGATTTTTGTCTCAAAAATCCAAAAAGTGTGGAAAAGTGGACCACCTCAAAACCCAAGGCAGGGTCGCCAAGGGTGCATTGGGAGTTGGCCCATCCAGTCGAGTGTTTTGTGAACGTGGAGAAGGCGATAGACTGTGTCCCTGGGTTTCTTTTATTTTAAAATAGTGGTACTTCTGCTGTTATTTTGAAGTAGCACTACTATCGTTTCAATATTTAACAATATTTTATTTTTTAATTTTAGTACTGTTTCTTTTATTTTGAAGGTGTGGTTGAAGTAGGAGTATTGCTGTTCTTATTTTGAAGTGATGCTTTTATTTCGAAATAAAGTTGATTTTATTTTGAAGAAGCAGTACTGTTGCTCTTGTTTGAAGTAGTGGTATAGCTGCTTTCATTTTAAAGTAGCCGGGCTGTTGCTTTTATTTTGAAGTAGTGCTTTCATTTTGTAGTACTGTAGTGGTACAGAGAGGGTGAGAGCGAGCTTCCCTACGTCTTTACTGATCTGGAGAAGGCCTATGATGGTACCCTAAGAATAAGTGTGCAACTGAAAGAGGAACTCTGCATTGGCATAAGTTTATTCAAATAGTACAGGACGGATTTATGAGGGTAGCAAAACCACTGTTCTGCTACCCTCATTAGGTGTGTTGTCAGTGTAGCACAAGAGTTGGAGGTGAAGGTTGGGGTGCATCAGGGATCTGTTCTTAGCCTCTTCCTCTTTGGAATAGTGATTGATAGACTTGAGTGATGAGGTTAGACTGGGAACCCTCATAGACCAGAAGAGTGAAGCTACAGGGAGGAGGTATAGCTATGGTGGAGGACTAAAAATGAGTGGGGTCACACAGTCCAGAGCAACTGTGACTGAGGGTGTGAAGAAATTGATTCAAACAGGTTGGCATAGGCAGAGGAAAATATTAGGGGTGTTATGTGGTGTTCGAGTCTCGCTGAGGATGAAGGGAAAATCTTCTGCAGTTGGCTATGATGTACAGATTTCAGACAGTGGTGCTGAAGAAACAGGAAGAAGCAGAAGTGGAGGCGGTGCAAATGAAGATGTGGGGCTTTTCTTGAGGAGTCACCAGGATGGAGCGGATTCCAAATCAGCTCATCACAGAGATGTATTGTACAAACTTAGACGTATTGGGGACAAAGCTGTTGCTTTAATCTGTAGTCATGGTACTGCTGGTTTTATTTTGAAATAGCAGTACTGTTGCTTTTATATTTATAGTACTGTATTGCTTTTATTTTGAAGTAGGTTTCATCTTTCAATGATTGGTCCTTTTTCTTTTCAAGTAATGTTTTCAATTTGCAGTAACGGCACTGTTGCTTTCATTTTTAAAGTAGCAGTACTGTTCCTTTGTTTTCAATACAGTTGTTGTGAAACAAAGCAAGTTTTACAAAAGTGCAGTCATATGAGCTATTATTTTGAAGGACCAGTAACGTTGCTTCCCTCTCAATGGAGAAACTTGACAAGTTCACATAAAGTTTATTTTCTGCAAAAAAGAATGTGAAGTAACAGTTTATAAATCTCTTGTTAGCTGCTTTGCAAACATTCATATGTACAAACACGTCCCTGCTTATTACAAATTATTACAACACGCGCATAAACGCAGTTCAGCCTAAAAGCACGAGCCCAACAGCGTTAAGAACGTTTGAGCAAACCTTTGTAAAAATGTGACAACATGAAATATGGCCTTTTTAGCTCATGGTAGGGGAGGTGCGCGCGCACGCGCACACATGTGTGCGTGTTTCAGAGAAATATGGCCTGTTGCTGATCACTCAACAGCTCCCCCACTGGCAGAGTTTCCAACTACATTGTTTCTGCCGAACTGATTGCATAAAACAATCGCGTGTGCACATGCATGCACCTTAGCTTGGCTCAAAGAAATTTTCCTTGTCAGCGAATGTGACTTTGACCTTATCCAACCAACACGCAAGCGTGTGAAAACTTACACTTCCTGTTCAAAGAGGAAGTTCTGGCATGATGATGACGGGACCGACTGAGACCGCTCCCTCACCTCGGAAAACATTCTTTTTTTTCATTCTCAAGAACTAAAAAGCTGGTCAAATGCGTAAAAATGCCGCGCTGACATTTATTCTCATCTTCTTCTTGACTTGATGAGAAGACTTCCTGCGTGAGCGCACGCCAGCGCACGCACATCCCGAGGAGCTTCCTGTCAAATTTCAGCCAAAAGACGGGTAAGCGCTGCCAACAGGGAATGTGTGACTACCTCGCCATTTACCCGCAGAAAAGCCACACTTGGGTGGCTCGCGACGATTTTGGAGGAACACCGACAGTCTGATTGGTATTGACAGACAGCGGGCTTCTCTTCTCGCCTTCAATTGCATAGCAGAGCAGGAAGTATGCAAAGTCCAGTTTCGGGTCCATATACGAGTATGCTCATTAGTCAGTACAATTCAGCACACAAGCAGACAAAAAAATTAAAAAATAAAGAGTCTTTAAAGGTAGCCTTTTTCAATTAGAGACACAACGATGCCGTCTGCCTACTTCAAAATTGTCTCAATAGTGAGGACAGCGACTGGACAAGTAGTTCATGGACCTGAAACGAGATTCAGTTAACGGTCCATGTATATTATTATGCTCTTCGCCTTCAGTGCACAATTAAAACACCTCCCTTACTTGCTTTTCAACTAAAAAAATAAAAGTCGTGTTTTAAATTATGAGATACAGTCAGACTGCGAGTGTAGTGAACTGACTCAACAGTGAGGCCTACAACCATCCTACTAGTATATGGACCTGAAACTATATTTAGTTCTCTATATTAAGGTCCACGCACTAGTATGCTTGCTCTTTCTCCTCACAATCAAGGCTACGTTCACACTGCAAGGCACAATTTGGATTTTTTTTTTGTGATGAATTACAGCTTTTTATATACTCGCTACAAAAACAAATGCGACTTCTAGTGTGAACGCAACGCGCCCGTGTTGTGACACATTAATTCATTCATTCATTTTGCGAGCCGCTTGATCCTCACTAGGGTCGCGGGGGGTGCTGGAGCCTATCCCAGCTGTCTCCGGGCAGCAGGCGGGGGACACCCTGAATCGGTTGCCAGCCAATCACAGGGCACACAGAGACGAACATCCATCCACGCTCACACTCACTCCTAGGGACAATTTAGAGTGTTCAATCAGCCTGCATCCTTATTGGAATGTGGGAGGAAACCGGAGCACCCAGAGAAAACCCACGCAGGCCCGGGGAGAACATGCAAACTCCACACAGGGAGGCCGGAGCTGGAATCGAACCCGGTACCTCTGCACTGTGAAGCCGACGTGCTAACCACTGGACTACCGGGCCGCGTTTTTTCCACTACTAGTGCAAAGAAAAAAAAAAAATGTGATTCGTAGGACACAGTGGTTCTTACGAGTATGCTGAATTGTCTTACGAGCTAGGACAAAAAGAGTGTATGAACCCGAAAGTAGGCATCAGGGATGTTGAGAACAACTTTTGGATTTTTATACAAGTAAACCCACTGTGAGCATTTATTCCACATTTGCCAATTTCATCAGTGCCGCTTTTACCCCCTGAAGTTTGATGCATAGATTGACAAGAGGGTGCGCAATCTTACATGACGGTCGTGCTCGGCAACGAATGCGGACTCGCATATTTTTTTTTTCCCACACTTGTTCCCACTAGAGATGTCTCCTCACCCTGTTTATTGATCCGTCGTTCCATATATGTGCGGGTGCGGCATATATGTGTGGAAATCCGGCAAAGAGCTCGAGTACTTCGAAGGCATGGGAATAAATGCTCAAAGGGGTTCATGGGTAAAAAACATGTCCGAATAGGGCAGATGTCCTACTAGTGAGGACAAGGAGTGCACTAGTGCATGGACCAGGAGGTGGACTTGGAAGGCTCAGCAGTTGGCCTTTCTGTCTTTTGATAGGCTGACGCTACCCGTGGCCACCCGGGAGAAAGTTCATGGCTGACATGTCATGTCATGTGACACGTCAACTGTCCAATTTGGAAACTTTCCATGGCAATTAAAGGCAATTGACGAGAATCCGTTTTTTTGAATGGAAGCGCTTACAGGAGACGTCAAGTCAAAAACGTTCTGGGTGACATTTTCATTCATTCATCAGAATACCGTGTACAGACGAGTGGTGTCGCACAGATCAGATTATTGTCCAAAAAGTTTTTGATTTGACTTCCCCCGTAACTGGTTGACTGCTACGGACGTTTTTATTGGTGAAGTGGAATCCGAGTGTTTCATTGCCCCGTTCGTTTTATGCTCAATAACTGTCCTTATAAAATGTACTTGATATCGCTGATATCGAAGTAGCTAATTTCAGAACCATTTACAAACATGCTCATTTTTAGGGCACTTGGACAACTGTGTAACATTTTAATTACTACTTTTAATTAAAGTGTTGTGTTCCCAAAGTGCAACGTTAACACTTGTAGAGCCAATTAGTGCTTTCTCCCATGATTCTTTGGAGAGTGACTTTTACACTTTTAATTCAGTATTTTGTCACCATACGACGGTACTTTTGTTTTTTCCTCCCCCGCAATCGATCTTGTGTGTTGATCCTACATTCCAGCCTTGCCTCCCTACGCTTGGGTCCTCCACACTCCACCGCAAAGTTGCAAATGTGAAAATATCTGTACATTAATGGCAAAAGAGATGTTGAAATCCTATTTTTTTGCATGAAAAGCTTGGCTTGTTTCTCCACTTTTGGGTTGTTTACGAAAGAGCTGATTTTTTTTTTTTTCTGGTGAAAGAGCCGAGTCTCTTTTTCGTTGTGGTACGTTCACTGCTTTTATAGCTTAACTCATTCAGTACGAGACAAATCTAGACCAAGTCTGAAAAGACGTTAAAAAACGTCTTTGGGTGTGAATGAGTTCATATTCTGCCTTTAAAAAAGGGTTCCAATGGAAAGTTTCCAATTTGACATCATTGCTAAATTACCCATCTTAACTTCCCGTAGAAATTTACCGGCCACGTTCCGGAAGCGCTTCACCCCTTCGCAACCCGGAAGGGTCAGCTGGTGAGTTTCGGTCTTGACCCCGCGGCGCGCGTCCGCTCCCGGTGTCTGCCCGCCGGCCCGCGCCGGAGCTCACTTGAGTCTGTCCGAGCGGAACGAGTCCTCCACGGCGGGGTCGGCCAGCATGAGGTCTCCCTCCAGCATGTCCAGGGCCAGAGCGCCCATCCGGAGCGGGTCGTCCAGAGAGTACGGGTCCATCTCGAAACCCGGCACGTGCGACAGGGCGCTGGCGATCTCTTTGGACAAGCCCGGCGGAGAGTCGCCTGAGGGTAAATACACGCGTCATGGAACAAAAAAAAAAAAGAAGAGAAAAGCTGTCCGTGGACCAAGACAGTTCCTTAAAATGTCCACCGAGCAGGGAATGAGCAAATGATGCTAATTTTGCAATTTTGACTCACGCGTCACTACATCAGAAATTTTATCATGGGCACTCATCAGTAAAATTTTGAACTTTCCGAAAACCTTCATTCATTTGGTACCACAAGTAAAGTGAATAAAAAAAAATATCAGGGCTGCAACAACTACTGATTATTTTAACCACCATCTCATTTGCGATTATTATTTGTCATTGTCATTATTTTTTCTATTAAATGGATTAAAAAAAAAAAGAAAACAGGTTTCTATTCTTTCATTCAAACATCGGAAAAGGTTTCTGTTGACGTTTGCTAAAAACAAAAACAATCGGTGTGCTTTCATGTGGAAGACAGAAATCAGAGAATGTTTATTGCTGAAATTAGAGAATTTCCACAATTTAAAGCCAAACAAGGTCTCGAAATGGTGATCAAAAATAGTTGTTGATTAATTAGATAATCAACTAGTCAACAAGCTGCCCGGTGGTCCAGTGGTTAGCAAGTGCAGAGGTACCGGGTTCAATTCCAGCTCCGGCCTCCCTGTGTGGAGTTTGCATGTTCTCCCCGGGCCTGCGTGGGTTTTCTCCGGGTGCTCCGGTTTCCTCCCACATTCCAAAAAACATGCATGGCAGGCTGGTTGAACACTCTAAATTGTCCCTAGGTGTGAGTGTGAGTGCGTATGGTTGTTCGTCTCTGTGCGCCCTGCGATTGGCTGGCAACCGGTTTGGGGTGGACCCTGCCTACTGCCCGGAGATAGCTGGGATAGGCTCCAGCACCCCTCGCGACTTTTTTGAGGATAAAGCGGATCGGAAAATGGATGGATGGATGGATTAGTCAAGAAGTATTCAATTAATTGTTGCACCTCTAATAGGAACCAATTAAAAGTCGACTGATGAGGATGACGATAACCACGGCAATTGCTAACATGCGTCACGCGACATTAGCAATGCGAGCCCGAGGGGACTTTGCCATCAATTTAATTCTACAGCATAAAATGTCAGACTCCAGAGAGGTCTTTCTTCTTATATTGCACCAACGAAACAGTCATTAGAACATTGTGTTTCAACTTTTGGGGGCATACAGAACACATGAGTGCAAAGAACATGTTGGACTGGAGTTGGCCTTTAAGACGAAAAACAAACTTTCTGTTTGCTGGCAACAGACAAATGAGACAATCAACTTGAGCGTTGCTTAACGTGTCGCCCCGAACTCACCCGTCAGGATGATGTTGGGGATGTTCTGGCGAAAATCGCCGCCGCCATAGTTGTGATTCTGATTCTGGTTCTGGTTGAGTACGGCTTGGTCTAAGGACTGCTGCAGCATCTGCGTGTCATTATGGCCGCCGCTCAGTGCACTGCGGCCCACGGCGTCACTCGGGCTCTCGGCGGGGAACTGAAGCACAAACATGCACAAGCGCCTCTGTCATGTGACAAGGAGGACATCATATGATGCGTGTTGATGTGACATGTGCTGATCATGTGACTTATGTCCATCATGTGACATGCGCTGGTCATGAAGCGTCGATCAGGGGATGATTTGAATCATGTTACAATTGCTTTATCGCATGCTGATCATGTGACGCATGTCATTTATGCGACATGCATTGATCATGTGATGCATGTTGCTCACGACATGCATACTCATACGCCACGCATTGATCACGTCTGATGGCTTGAAGAGGCGACCGGCTGGTTGTCAGCAAACGTGTCGGCTGTAGTTCGCGTGCTGCTGGTCCATCATGTCAATCATGACATGCGTGGGTCATGTGACGTGATGATTTGATTGCGGCATGTTACAATTGCTTATCGCATGCTGATCATGTGACGCATGTTATTTATGCGACATGCATTGATCATGTGATGCACGTTGCTCACGAGATGCATAGTCATACGACACGCATTGATGGTTTGAAGAGGTGACCGGCTGGTTGTCAGCAAACGTGTCGGCTGTAGTTGGCGTGCTGCTGGTCCATCATGTCAATCATGACATGCGTGGGTCATGTGACGTGATGATTTGATTGCGGCATGTTCAAGATGAGTGAAAATGTGACGGGCGTCGATGATCTGACACGGGCTTATCATGTGATGCAAGTTGCTCATGAGACACATTCACCATTTGAGGCGTTAATCGTGACTGACATGCGTCGGTCATGTGATCGCGTGAAGCATGTTGAGCGACACGTGTCAGTCGCATGACATGTATTGCATGTATAGATCTTATATGACACGATGGTGACACGCGTCGCCGTACCTGCTGGCCGGCTTTGCCGCTGAGCTGCATGTTTACGTAAGAGTCGTCCAGCAAGGAATTGAGCAAGGCATCCTGGGAAAACATCGCATTACCATGACGGCAAGCGGGCAGGCAACCAACAAATAGGCCAGTAGAGGTCTCACGTTGTACAGGTCGGCGGTCAAGTGCAATTGAGGGAAGTTGCCGCTCCTCTGTTGCTCCGCTTCCTGCTTGAGCTGACACTGGGAGGTCAAGGTGCCGTGGAGGTAGGGCTCCAAGGCGTTGTTCTTCACCAGTGCCGAGCTGACCTGAGAGCTGCCCGCCCGCTGCGGCTACACACACACACACACACACGCACGATGAAGTTTAGAGGAGGAGAACGTGAAGATGGATGT
Organism: Hippocampus zosterae; assembly: GCF_025434085.1. Taxonomy (NCBI): domain Eukaryota; kingdom Metazoa; phylum Chordata; class Actinopteri; order Syngnathiformes; family Syngnathidae; genus Hippocampus; species Hippocampus zosterae. The sequence continues at coordinate 5,757,196 of NC_067455.1, read as the reverse complement.
GATGAAAACGCTTTTTCCGCTTAGGTACCGTTCCAAAGTGCTGAGCGTTGAGCAGGTTCTGCGGCGGCGTCTGCTGGAGGCGGACCATCTGCGCTTGATGCTGACTCAGGTGGGGGGGCTGCTGGTGGGGGGCCTGCTGGCCCAGTGGATATGGTGGTAAGCGCTGGTCCAGAGTCAGCTTACTCGTGTCCAGGGGCACGCCCTAGGGGTGGGAAGTGGGAAACAGGTGTACGCATGTATGTGTGTCACCTCTGCGAGGGAGGAAAGCTCGGGTGAGAAATGCGCAAAAATGTGCAACTGAGGACAGCACACATTTGTGTGAGTGTGTGTGTGTGTGTGTGTGTGTGCGTGAGAGAGATTTGGCCTTTTCCGTGTATCCGTTTGTGTACATTAACGTGCATGCGAGTGCGCGCGTTACCTGCGTGATGGAGGACAGCGTGGGTGAGATGGTGGGCGAGAACTGCTTGGTGTGATGTCGCCGGGCGTCCCCGCCCAAGACGGGCAGGACGAGTGGCGAGGGTTGCGCCCGTCTCCGCGGTGACGTGTTGACCGAGGACGTGTAGGTAGCGGAGCCCGAGCTGTAGGCGGGGTTGCTGCTACCGGAGGCCGATTGGAGGGAGGAGCTGCTGAGGGACGAGTGCAGCGATTGGCTGCTGAGGGAGGAGGGCAGAGAGGGGGAGGAGCCCAGAGACGATTGCAGCGATGGGTTGCTGAGTGACGAGTGCAAGGAGGCGGAGCTTAGAGAGTTGCTGAAAGAGTGGCTGCTGAGCGACGACTGGATGTTGGGGTTGCTCAGCGACGACTGCAGGGACGGGTTACTCAGCGTGCCTCCCAACGAGCCCGGCACACCTGCGGGAGAGAAAGGGCAAACATGGCGGGCACCTCGTGTGAAACTTGCCAGCACATAAAAGCAAAGCACTATGACTTGCCATCTTTAGGGCATTCACGACAACAAGTGGACAAAATTCTACCAAACAACTTTGTTCTAAAAGTCATATACAGCAGTTCAATACCTTCTCCTCACCTTTGTTTTTCTCCCACACGTTCACAAAATGGAGACACTGGAGAGCACCAATGTGTCACGCAGTTCCAGGGCAAAATTTAAAAGCACCCCGTGTGACGTCGTGATGGTCGAGGGCATGTACGTGGTTACAACCAAATTACAAATTGGACGGTAGTCCTAATTGACAAAGATCTGGCCCCTGCGCAAGGCTAACGTTAGGTTAGCAATGTACTTGAACGTTCCCCTCAGTGATTTGCAAGACGTAAATTTGATCTGGTCTCAGGTCCTGCACGGCTTCATATTGGAGCGTAAGGTTTGTGTTACAACAATTACTTGACACGGTGCTATACAATTTCCCCATTTTCTGTCTTTATTTTTCCCCGCATTTTTTTTCCCCCTTTAACCAAATAGCTTCGCTTGCCTGCGCCTTTTCCTTCTCGCATTGTACTTTCCGTGAGTTTGTATGATGCAGAAAATTTGATTTTTGATTTGTAAATCCACTTCTTTTGTTTTGTTTTTTTTAGCGAGAGATCACGTGATTAAGGGCGGCCCGGTAGTCCAGTGGTTAGCACGTCGGCTTCACAGTGCAGAGGTACCGGGTTCGATTCCAGCTCCGGCCTCCCTGTGTGGAGTTTGCATGTTCTCCCCGGGCCTGCGTGGGTTTTCTCCGGGTGCTCCGGTTTCCTCCCACATTCCAAAAACATGCGTGGCAGGCTGATTGAACACTCTAAATTGTCCCTAGGTGTGAGTGTGAGTGCGAATGGTTGTTCGTTTCTCCATTGTGAGACTAATAAAGGTTTTCTTCTTCTTCTTCGTTTCTGTGTGCCCTACGATTGGCTGGCAACCGATTCAGGGTGTCCCCCACCTACTGCCCGAAGACAGCTGGGATAGGCTCCAGCACCCCCCGCGACCCTTGTGAGGATCAAGCGGTTCAGAAGATGAATGAATGAATGAATGAATCACGTGATTAAAAAGTGCCATTTCGATTGGTCGTGTAAACGTCCGTCTGCGCCGTTGCAATGGTGTGCACTTTCTTTCCCACAAATGGACATTTGAAATGGCAGCCAAATTAGTCGCAGATGGTCGGCAACTCATGTGCGGTTCGGTCGCGTGTGCCTTGAGTCAGTGCGCCTTACCGGCCTGATGATGAAAGGCGCCGTTGCCTCCCTCGGCGCTGCTGGTATTGATGCCCAGCTGGGTGAGGGTGGACGCCAGGTTGCCCGTGCTGCCGCCGGGGTACGTAGGCTCGTCCTGGTCCAGCGGTGTGGGCAGAGGCGAGGGGAAGTGAAGGCTGGACAGATCTGGGAGCGACCCGCTAATGTTGAGGGCCGGCGGGATGCCGTGTGCGGGAGCCGACGGTAGCTCGGGTGACATGAACACGCTTAACACGCAGACACACAAATGAGAGGGATGAAAAAAAATTGAACATCAAAGGGAAACGAAACCCCGAATTTGTTTTTCAAAAAAAACATTGCATGTGTCAGCAGTAGACGAATGCGCTTCTCAAAACACGGCGCTCTGATTAATATCACATTCGGGGAATCAGAATGAAACAGTACAATCAATCAGCCTCAGGAGGGCGCCATTACTGGCAATGTATTCAACCTGTCGTGACAATGAAGCCCCAGTAGAGGGCTCCCTGTTGTCAAACCGCTCAATTGCCCTGTGACAAACTCAATAGGGCAAAAATAGATGCTCATGATCAGGGATGCACGCTAGTGTGCATGAGCAACGGAAATTAAATAATACGCTCCAGTTAGAATGTGTCGCTGCACTTTTGCGTACTAAGAATACTGTAGGCTAGGCTAAGCCTCAATTCTGAGTCAAGTCAGCCACCACAACAATTTCTTCTAAGGGCCAATTTCAGAATAAAAACTAAGTAAGGCACTGATATGGCGCTTCCAAACATCAACACCATCTTGGTGCCCCCCTGTATGCAGGACATATGTGATGTTAGGGCAGTGTGCACGCGTGCGTGTGTGTGTGTGTGTTATGGAGGGGGTGCGTACTTGATGCCAGGAACTTCACATGACTTTGGTCTGGAGGTCATCACAGGAAACTGAATACATAAACAAACACAAATCAACCGCTGATTAATCTGTGTGTGTGTGTGTGTGTTTGTGTGCACGCATGGTGTTTAACCTTCTTGGCGTCCCAAGCTTTGTTGTGGATGAGCTTGGCATCATCCAGCACGTTTTCCTCAATGGGCGGGACCGGGTACGGAAAGACTAAAAAGGACAGACAAGGTTGTCATGGCGATGCTGCGGAACGACTCGGGTCCGGGGTGGGTGACGCCCACGTGCGTCTCACCGTTGCGTCTTCCGGCGTGGGCTGTGAGGGTGTGACATCCTGTGGCGAAGGGGTCACCCGATGGCGGGTTCATCACGCTGGTGTGGAGGGCTGAGTCAGAGTTGGTCCTGGTGGACCACACACACACACACACACACACACACACACACATACACACAAAGGCTGTCAGCGGTTCAATCAACATGCTCGACCAATCACAAGCCTGCATCTGACGCGGTCTCAATGCTCTGAAAGAAATGATGTTACCAAGGTGAGCGCAATGGCTGGTCGACACCATCTTACCTCCTACAGCCAACCAATAACATGACAACAGGAAATGCACGCCGGCCAGGGGCGTGGCGGAAGGAGAGAAAGAGAAAAGAGCGAAGGAGAAGGTGGCGGCCGTGAAGAAGAAGAAGAAAATCTATTCGGGCAGAAATTGAATCATCAGATAAGGGGAGAAAAGATGGGAGGAGGTGGAGGAAGAAGAGGAAGAGGAAGTGAGGTGGGAGGAAATGAGGTAGCCGAGGAAAAGGAGAAAGGGGGGAATAAATTAAAGACAAGGAACAGGAAGATGAAGAAAAAAAAGATGTGCAAGAGAAAGAAGGATGAAGAAAAGTAAGATGGGTGAAGAGAGAAGAGACGAGGAAAAAGAGGGGGAAGGGAAGTGGAAGATAAAAAAAAAACTAAAGTCCTGGGATGCAAAGGATGGGGGTGGGGGGTGAGAAGAGCCAAAAGAAGAGGAGCGGGGATAGGGAGGAAGAGGTGGGGGAAAAAAAAAGGTAGAAAAGGACGAAGAGGAGGATTCACCTGTTGAGCGCAGTGGTTGGGAGATGTAACAAGTGGCTTTTATCCCCCGGGAAGATTCCGGCGGACCAATTCCTTTTCACGATCGACAAGAACAAAACGTTACGTTACTGGGCTTCGCCCGCCCCGGCAACAGCGCGCAAAAGACACGGTGAGGTGGAAGAAGAGGAAGCGCGGGATGAAGTCAGCCTCAGGAAAAGCGCAAGCGGGTTGACGCTAAAGCGGAAGCCTCCGCTGAAAATCCCGTGAGCTAGCCACCGGTCGTCATGGGAGCCAGCGTGTTATGCGGGTGCGTGTTTCGTGGTGGTTAGAATAGCGGCGGGAAGAACGCTGGCAGACTCCCCAAAGAAGAAGAAGAAGAAGAAGAAGAAGGAGGAGGCGGCGGCGGGACACAAAAAGAAAAAAGAACAAGTGGCTTGCTAGCATGTTAGCGCTCCAAAGCGTCTCTCCAAACGTTTGGACGTGTCGGGAATCCCTCCCTAGCCACTTCATACGCACGCCGACATTGGCCAGGGCTGTTGCAATGTTTACTACTCAGTCAAGATTATTGATCCCGAGTCCACCAAATAAAAATCCCCACAAACTTATTTGATGAATCCTCACTTTCAGTCCTGTGGTCAGATTTAGTCCATCAGAGTAAAGAGAATAAAATAAAAATCCCTTTTTTGTGTTTCGGGGGGGTGGGTGGGCAACCCCGATGTGGTTCTTACATGGTTCTGGTGTGGCTCTCTGTGACTTTGAAGACAGAGAGGAGAAAAACAAAACACTAACTTCAACTTGTTTTTCAAACGTAATTCCAAATTTGAAGATTATGGTGGCATTGTGGCATTCAACTGTTTCAATTCAAAATATGTCCGAGAGTTGTCGGAAAATGAAAGTTTGCCTTAAAGTTCATGAATACGAGGACTCAAAAAGACGATTCAACTTGAAAGCAAGTTTCACCCAAAAGGTTTTTGTTACATACAGAGATCAAGTGTTGTGTTCTCTGGAGTGCTCTATTGATTCCAAAATTGCTCCATACGAGAGTTTCTTATAAATGTGCCCTACCTGGGGGGGACTTTTGATGTCAACAGAATTTTTTTAACCCCGTTTTTTTTTGGGGGGGGGGTGGCTTTTTGAACATTTAAGGTCGTCAATCCCTGCATTCCGAGTCATATTTTTTCAACTGTGGTGACAACAATATGAAAAAATATACATAAAATTATTTTTTAAAGCCTATCTTGTGCTTTAGGGAGTTGGGAACAATGAAGGATTCGGAACGCAGTCGCTGTGTTTGGAATCATTACAATCACTACAGGCGGCCTGGTAGTCCAGTGGTTAGCACGTCGGCTTCACAGTGCAGAGGTACCGGGTTCAATTCCAGCTCCGGCCTCCCTGTGTGGAGTTTGCATGTTCTCCCCGGGCCTGCGTGGGTTTTCTCCGGGTGCTCCGGTTTCCTCCCACATTCCAAAAATGTGCATGGCAGGCTGATTGAACACTCTAAATTGTCCCTAGGTGTGAGTGTGAGTGCGAATGGTTGTTTGTCTCTGTGTGCCCTGCGATTGGCTGGCAACCGATTCAGGGTGTCCCCCGCCTACTGCCCGGAGACAGTTGGGATAGGCTCCAGCACCCCCCGCGACCCTAGTGAGGATCAAGCGGTTAGGAAGATGAATGAATGAATGAACAATCACTACAATTTTTTTTTGTTTTTTTTTTTGTGGTGGGTCTTTGAGGGGGGGGGGTCTTTTAAGATATCCTTTATTTGTCCCACACTGGGCCAAATGTGTGGACCTCTCTGGGTCTACTATACCATCATGTAAGGAGTGGGGAATGAGTTAAAGATTCCCAACACAGCCAAAGGCTCCAAGTAGCAGCAAGATGGCCGCAGACAGTGTCCACGTGGAGACGCAAGGAGTGGGTGGGGGGTGTCATAGCATGTACCTTCTCCAGGTGGGGTCCGGGGGTGGCGACAAGTAGGCGGAGTTATAGGTGGAGTTGTCCACCTGAGGAGACCACTGTTAAGAAAACGTTCACATCACAAAAGTCTTCATAAGGAAACAAGGCAAGTCGATGCAACAAATGAATTAATTCAGCTTGATTCAAATCAATTCATTCAAAGCATATCCAAGCTTGTTTGGTATTAACCAAACCCCCCCAAAAAAGCTCAAATTTTTCAACGTCTTTGGGCCACATTCACTCCTGCTTGGAAATGTTCTTCCTCTGCAAATAATGTGAGCATACCCGCAAAATCACCGTCGGATTCATGACCGGTGCTCCGTCAAACAAGCAGCTGCAGTTTGCCTTCTAACCAAAATCCCCCCCCCCCCCCACCACCACCCTCGTCCTGACGAAAACACGTTTCAGTATCTCCGCCCAAGTTATTTACCAATTGGTCATTCCGTCTACATGGAGATGGCGTTTAGGAGGCTCATAATGATGACTTATATAACCCATCCCCAGAGTGGTTTGCTCTCTAAACACCACCGCTTGCGTTTCCGTGTGTATCCTACGTTCGCATACTTGCCCGGAGTGATTCCCCCCCCCCCAAAAAAAGTAGGACAATGTAGTCACATATCCCCATTTCTTTTTGTTATTCATCTCCGCAATTCTTATGTGACTGTGCGTGAACCACCTTGTTAAAAAATAGCTAAAAACACCCTCATTGACGACAGCAACACCGGATAACTACATTCATTAGAGAGCGAGAGAGGGGGGGGGGGGGGAATTAAGAGAAAGGCTGCAGACTTTTTATATTGAATGCGGGAACAGGACGCTGTGATCTGTTTGTTACTTTTTGTTACTGTTCCCAAAAACATGTTGTCACTTTGCACTTTTTCTTAACCCCCGAGAAACCTGACTGGCAGAATATTGTCTGTCAAGATATATTGAGTCTTTTTACCCCTTCGCCGAATATTTATGAACACAGCCCGAGTACGTTTTATTGATATTACATAGGATGAGAATGAAATGTTTTAGAATTATGCTTTATCAACATAATATCGGCAGCAAAATAATAATAATCATCTAACGTCAACGATATTATTATCGTGGTCCATCAGATTTAGAGTGAAAACGGCCACGGGCGGTAACATGAAAAGCACAATGGACAACTTCTTTGAAGTTCTAACCAATGCTCTGAAAGTTAGTCGAGAGAGTCCGGACCAGTAGAGAGACGCGCAGCCAAATGCACCGTCAGTGGATGAGGCCTGTTGCCATTTGCCTTTCAGATGTGAATATAGTAGAAAACAATTTGAGCTTTTCTTTGAAGGCTATTAGAAGGCCCTAAAAGTGCTTTGAAGGAGCGTAAGAAAGGATACTTGGCGGTTGCGGTACGGTCTGATGGGCGGCACGAAGCGACGTTCCCTGTGGACTCGCTCCACCAGGCCGTGATGACGCGTAGAGCGAGCCGAATCCAGCGACGGCGGGAAGGCGCCCTGCACAAGACCAAACACGCTCAAGCGGAGGGTTGCCGCAGCTCCAGCAGGGGGCGGCGTGATCACACTCACCTGCAGGTCCTGAGGCCCCCTGCCGATCTGGTTGACGTTGGGCAGAGAGCCGCCGTAGTACGGACCCTGGTTGCGGGCCAAACGGAGCTTCTGAGCCTGTAGCTGAACAGCAAAACACAAACACACTCTTCACATCGTTCTGCAATACAAGCCGTGAACAAATGCTAAGATGCTAAAGTTAAATTGCTCCATGTACAGCACTTTGTATGCAGCGATGGCTGTTTGAAAGTGCTCTAGAGATACTGTTGACTTGACTTAAAGTGGAAACGGTCATGACGATGCTAACAACAGTCATGATGCTATCTGCGCTAATTCACAATCACAACAATGGTAACATGGTCATGAGCTGTGGAGCAACATTAAACGGGCTAATTTTGCTTAGCATAATGTAGAATAGGCAGAGACAGTGCCACCGCAACATGGCTCAAGGCGGCGAAACGGGTTCACCACCCAAAAAGGCGCGATATAGGAACCCCGCTAACAGTCATAGCTGGAAATGGAGGAAAAACATGCAATTCTTCCATGCTGCATTTCTTGCTCCATGTGTTTCTCCTGTTATTACGGTTGCAAAGTCATTTTGAGTGGTGAGAGCAGCTCATTCAATGCTCGTTTTGCGACGCTATGTATCAAAAGATGAGCAACATGAACTACTGGCTTTCCCACGAGCTACAGTGGCTTTTGTTAAACCCAAAAGTCACCCGTATTCTGTATTTTTTTTAATTATTTATTTATTATTTATTTATTTTATTCTAAGTGCATTGAATAAAAAAAATTGAATGAGCATGGATATTCCACCAATCGGCATTTTCGACAAATAACAGCGGATGGGTCCTGCCAGAAAATAAAAAATATGAAACAATAATATACTGACGGGGAAGGGGTGCCTGCCCCTCCAATGGCTCTCAAACTCACGCGAAAAAGCTTTAACGACGAAACCAATGATGCACAATACTGAAAAGAGCCAGGTACCTGCAACCAGTGCTCCGCCTGCTTTGAGGACCCCCAACAACAACGCCTCCTCCGACAAACTCAAAACAGCACCCGATAACACGTCCCACCAACTTATCCCTACCAAGGTTGAGGAGAACCCTGCAAACGGTTAACCCCCGCAAAGCCGCGGGGGGTCCGCTGATATCCTAGCGTGTGTACTGAGCTGAGAGATTGTGGCCACCAGGTGACCAGCATGGTCTGTCCCAACCGACGAAAGGCTGGGAGTGGTCGTCACTCTTAAGCTCACGAAGTGTTTGGAGAAGCTGATTATGCCACATATCAAAAATTCCATCCACATCACCGTGGACCCTCAAAAGGAAGTACACCAACTCGAAGAATCTCTCCGCTGATAATGCCACCTCATTGGTGGTCCACACCATCCTCAGGAATGCCCACGTCCACCGGCTCTTCCTGGATTTCTCATCTGCTGATTCCATCACTGTGGAACTAGGTCTTGGACTTCACTACCACAAGATCACAGACTGTCATTATCCTTACAACATCTTCTCCTCCATCGGCCTCAGCTCTAATGTTCCCTCCGGGGGTGTGTGCTGAGGCCCCTCCTGCTCACATGACTACAGCTAATAGAGTCATATAGCGAAGTTTGCTGTGGTAGTGGCATGGATCACCAACATTCATTCATTCATTCATCTTCCTAACCGCTTGATCCTCACTAGGGTCGCGGGGGGTGCTGGAGCCTATCCCAGCTGTCTCCGGGCAGTAGGCGGGGGACACCCTGAATCGGTTGCCAGCCAATCGCAGGGCACACAGAGACGAACAACCATCCACGCTCACACTCACACCTAGGGACAATTTAGAGTGTTCAATCAGCCTGCCATGCATATTTTTGGAATGTGGGAGGAAACCGGAGCACCCGGAGAAAACCCACGCAGGCCCAGGGAGAACATGCAAACTCCACACAGGGAGGCCGGAGCTGGAATCGAACCCGGTACCTCTGCACTGTGAAGCTCACGTGCTAACCACTGGACTACCGGGCCGCCCGGATCACCAACAATGATTAGTAAAAGTACACAGAGGAGGTAATACATCAAGTTGGCCAAAGCAAAGATAACCTTCACCCCTTCACACACACACTCTTCACATTAGAGGAGCAAAGTGCAAGTGCCCTTCAGCTCCATGTGCCTGGGGGTCCACCTTTACGAGGACCTCACCTGGAACTAAAACACTCCCCGTCCCCTGAAGAAGGCTCCCCAACGTCTATACTGCCTTTGTAAGCTGTGACGTGCTGGACTGGGGAGCTGTGTTTCGAGGCGCTCAATCATGGTGCAGTGGACAGTGTCCTCAGCACCAGCATCACGCTGTTGCACAACGGCTGAACAAAGGCAGGGTCTTCAAAGGACGGTAAAGGTTGCTCAGAAGATCATAGGGAAGCCACCACACAACTACAGAAATCTTCACCAACAGATGAGAGCTATCTGTATCATCAAGGACCCAAGCCACTCCCTCGCCCATCTCCTCCCCTCAGGCAAGAGGCTACAGAGGACCTGGAGGAGTAAGTACAAGCTGAGGTTCCACAAAGCTGCTTCTTTCCACAAACTGTCGGATTATTAAACTCAAACCGTGTCCTGACATCAGCCCCACACCGCGTGTCTAATTCATCCCTGCAAGATGAACACTCGATTCTTATTGTCAAATCCAGAATGACCTTGTAGATAAGTGTAATTTAAGCCTCTTGCATTCTGATTCTGCTGTATTGCATCTTTGCACACAATTATCAATCTCATTTTGCTCTATTTTTATGTTTACAATTCCTGGGACTGACTGCGCTAAACTGGAACCCGGAATATCATATTTGGTGCCAGTCTGCCAGATCAAGTGTAAATGTGTGTTGGTATGACAATAACATTCCTTGTGGTAACAGTGGTTAGGTAACTGAGAGAGGGTGGTAACTATGGTAACTACGGTAACTATGGCGACTCGTCAAGCAACAATCCCAGTCGAACCACTGACGTGAAATTGCAAGTGAACTGCACTTGGACAGCGCACGTTCATCACTCTGAACCCGATCTGAAGTTCACCAGTGACAACGCGACTCAACGCGAATATTGACCAACTCGCTTATAAATAGTACATAACTCTCTCCAACGAAATGAACTAGCACTCCTCAACCACCTGGATAAGGTCTTTCAAATTCACAAACTAGCTAGATCCAATTGCTTCCTGTCGCAAAGAAAATGCGCCCAAAGTGACCATTTCCAAAGAAAAGGCAAATTGGGCGAGACTTCCGCCACAGCCGAACGTTTCAAGTAGTGCAGATTTCCAAGCGAGCCCAACTCAGCGTCGAACGGCGAAATTGAAACCCGACCCGCAACGCGAAAATCAGCTTCCGATCGGACGCTGTGCCGAAGGACTTCCGGCGTGGGATGACAGCTCGGTGAGTTGGTAAACAAGGCGACTAGCCGCCGAGGCTAACATGCTAAGCAGGCTAACGGCGCTCGGAAGCGCAGCGCAAGCCATTCGAGGCCTCGCAAACGTGCCACTAGAGAGCAGACACATTGACAGGCGGCTCTACGGTCGTTCCTCCGACGGGCTCCGACAACGTCCAGTGGGCCGGACGGCGCCGGGAGCCCGGCTGAGGCCTGCCTGCGCTCGCTCGTTCGTTCGACCACGTCCACCTCCGCCAGCGGTGGCGACGAGCTGGCAAACAGGCGGGCTCACCCTAGTCGACGTGATGTCCATCATGACCTCGTGGAAGGCGGCCGTCTCCTCGGCTTGCCGCTGCGTGTGCAGCGCGATCTTCTCGCTAAACTTGCGGGGGTTGCCGACACCGGCCGCCGGGGGGCCGCCGGGCCCCGGCGCTGGGCCGCCTGAGCCCGCAGACATGTTGTCGCTCGCTCGCCCGCTCGCTCACTCGAGACGAGCGCCCGCCCGCCACAGCAGCACGATGACGTCACTGCACCGGCCGCCCCGAGATCGCTTCCTCACCGCTCGGCTGGTCAAGAGGCCTCACTCCGAGGTTGCGCGCGCGATCAAACGAAGCCGTCGCTGACCTGTGACCTCCAGGCCGACATGGCGATCGCTTGCACAGAGATGACTTGCGACGTGCTCGCTGCGCTCGGCTTCGCCCTCTCACCACAAATCACAACCATCCTGTAATTTCTTCCGTGACGTCACATTGAGGACATTTTTCATTCAACACGTCACCGTGCCGCGGTTGCCGTGGCAACGCCTCCACAAAGCCATCAGCCCCCGCAAACAAACACGCGGTGACATATGACGTTGGGTACGGGAGAGTCATCTGTCATTCATAAGCTATCTCGGCTTTTGCTGGGACAAAGCATCAGAGCGCTACCTGCCGGCGTAGCTCTGCTACTGCGGCAAAGAGTCCGCTCGATTCTTCCGCTTTCTCTTTCAACCAGGAATCCATACCAAGAAAAAAAATGTTCAAGTGTAAGGTCTAACCACGGACGTATATATGAATGGACTAACAATTCCGAACGGACTAACAATTCTGCTTTAGTTTGAAACCCTTCTTATACTGCCACTTGATAAGCACGCCTAACTTGAATACATTGATTTCTCGGCAGCGATTTCGCGTTATTTTATGTCTCCATGTCGAAAATTACACCGTGTATGGCATACCGTTGTATCAGTAAGTCTGGTATAAGCGCTCCATGCACATTTAATCGATAAGATTGGGATTTTGAATGTTCTCCGAGTGCTCCTGAAAGAATCGTCTCCATTATTATGTTCTCAGAATCATCAAAAAAACAGAGGTTGTCAGTTCAGTGCGAGTGGCAACGTAATTTGACCGCACTACTGGCGCAGTCCTTTTTGATAAATCAAAGTCACGCTTTACATAACACGCCCTCGTCCGAGAATTCTCTAAAGAATAATCAGGTCAAGTGGAAAAAAGAGACGCCCGTCACTTGAATCGAAATTAATTACTTCGTTATTGGTTGCGCAATGCTAATGTCACACTTCTTTCTCTGACGTTTCCAACTGAAGAGAGATGTTACAGACGAAGAGGACCTCGCACGTTTCTCAACCGATTTCATCTAATTGACATCGAAATAACTATTTAGCACATGACACCAAAGTACACATTTTCACAGCAAAATTCCCAAATGAAGCGATATTTCACACATTGACCTCCCATATTTCTGGATTAGTCCAAAACATCCAAACTTAAAAGGGTTCATGACATTAACCAAATTTCCACCCAAAATAATCAAATTCCACGTTTCTTGAGAGATTCGAAACATTGAGGCTTCAATTCTGACATCGTACACTTTAAGAATCGAATTCATTTTACACCATTTCTGTTCTGGGCTGAAAATCCAAACTTCGATCGCTGTTCGTTTTATGTAAGGCGTGACTTTGATTTATCAAAAAGGACTCCGCCAGTAGTGCGGTCAGATTACTTTGCCACTCATACTGAAGCGCATTTCCGAGGCGGGGTAAAACTGAGCAAACTGACAGTTGAAATGAACCAATCGGCGAAGAGCAGACGTAACCTTAAATAACCTTAACCTCAAATAACCTTAACCTTAAATAAAAGATAAACGTGTCTTTTGACAGCTACTGGGGTTTTGGTGTCTTCATGCGTTTCTGGTTATTGAAAACGCATTTAATGCTGAATGATGTGAACAAACTTATCATCTTTTTGATGTTATAAAAGATTATTTATAACTGTGTTATAAATGATGATGGACTTCTGACGACAAGCAGCCAAAAAAAAAAAAAAGGGATTGCAAGGTTCGTTTTTTGAACCGCTGTGGATGGCGGGCTCTCCAGTGCCCAAAGAACGTAGTTTTGGCTTCCCGGACCATTTCTTTGCAGCTTCACATTCAGTTTCGACACAAACTGCATTCTGTTTCAAAAGAATGTCGTCATCCCATCCTATATGAATACTTGTCTGTCATCATCAAGACACGTGCGCAAAATAAACAGATGACTTTTAATGAGTAACAATACCACATCTCATCTTCATTGTTATGTTGTAAACATCTCAATTGCTTGTTTTTGTTGTCGTTTTTTAAAATTCACTCCCTCTTTCAGAGGAGCGGCGGCGGCGGTCACATTTTGACAAAGAGCACAGCGGTGACGGCGGTGAAACCCAACAGTGTGATGGCCACCTCGGCCAGGCGGCGGCGCCCGCGGCCTAACTGCCGCGGCAGGACCTCCATGAAGGTGATGTAGACGAAAGCGCCCGCCACCGCACCCTCCAGCGTCCGACGTGCCACTCCAGCCCGCGGCGACAGCGCGCTCTCCGAGAGGAAAGCGCCCGCGCCCATGCCTACCGGTGCGGCGGAGGCAAAAAGCAGCAGGCTGCCGAGCAGCGGTGCGCGCCGGAGCCCGGTGTGAGCCAGCTTGAAGGCCAGGCTGAGCGCGACCATGCTCTTGTGGATGGCGAGCGGCGCACACACCTGCGCCACCTCCCGGCCCCCGCCCAACAGACCAACCGCCAGCCCCTCAAACACCGCATGTAGGCACAATGAGGAGACCAAAACCGAGGCGCGCAACACGGATGGCGACGCAGGCAGCGGGCGCGCCTGCGGGTGACATTGGTCATCCACCTCGTAGCTGGCCTGCTCACCGCCGTAACCATCCACCAGGAGGCCCCGCCCCTCCTGGCCCAGCTTCCGCGGCTCTTCGGTGAAGGCCAAGAACAGCTGCTCCGAAACCAGAACCACGAAGAAGCCCATCGCCACGATGAACTCGGCCAGCGGGAACTGCAGCTGTGCCCCACGACAACAACGCTCGTTAAGGAAACACTCGATTCATTTCAAAAACATAGACAATAACAAAGGGAAAACCCTCAAAACAATACAATACAATACATGCTGATTTATATAGACAACAAACAATGTTTTGACAAATTATGTAAAAATCTACACCAAAAAAAAAACAAAAAAACATCAAAATCAGAACATAAATTTCAACATCCACAATCAAAAATTCAACCAAAAACTAAACACTGTCACAATAATATCAGAACTTCAAAATTAAAAATGGCCTTAAAACACCAACCAAAAAGTAAACGGCAAAAGATCATCAACAAAAAAAATTTTTAAAGCTGTCAAAATGTCATGAAAACATCTACACAAGAATCAAACCCTCAACATGAAAACAAAATTCAAACAATGTCAAAGCGTCCACATGGAAACAATCCTCCAAATATTGACTTCAAAGTTCAAAATCCAAACATCAATGTGAAAAACACTCTCCCAAAATCAAAACTCCAACTAAGTGTACGTTTGTACAGAAAATGCTTACCGTGAGCCCCGCGTGGGCAAAGGCGTCGTAGAAGCCGCTCAGGTAATCTGGGAGGAGGTCCAGCAGGCACGTGGCCAGGAACACGCCGGCCCCAAAACTGTTAATCAGAGCCTGTGCGCGCCCACGACACGCTGCCAACAACACGAGCGGCATCAAGGTGACAACCGGTGTCAATGACACCGTTGGCATGTAGGAGACGCGAAGCAGAAACGACGGGTGGCGTGAAGAACACAAGTGGGATGAGTGAGACGGAAACAATGGGGTGAGCTTCCTCACCTGGCCTGAGGGCGCAGGGCCCCGCCCCCTGCACCAGGCAGAGGGGCACCAGACCGAAGATCATCGTGACTGCCAGCAGGACTGCCAGCGCCAGCATCTTCGCTGCCAGGGCCGACATGTCATAGGACGACGTTCCCCCACGCCGATCGATGTCAGACAGAGGTGACGGTGTAAAATGCAGCGGCCATCACACGACACGCTCGACTGTAAAGGAGATGTCATGTGAGCCGTTGCAACCGGGGAGACGCGACAGGCGGATAAGCACAAGAATAAAGAACAGCCATTCACAGCCTTAAGTCACACTGACCCCCCCGTGCTTCCTCAGTCCACCTCCTGGTCATCCAGTCCATACTGATCTATGCTTTCGTTATCGTCTACGCATTAGCATCCATTGGGCTGCCCTGTATTTGTGTGTGTCTGTATTTTCATGTTTCCCGAAAGCACTTCTCTTGTCTGTTGAACTAGATTTGACACACAAGAAACCTGCCTTGGGACTATGGTTGAAAACTAGCATTTATGCTAAGTCCAGCGGGTTTACACTGTTTATTCGTGTGTTGATTAATGTGCATAGATAGATAGATAGATAGATAGATAGATAGATAGATAGATAGATAGATAGATAGATAGATAGATAGATAGATAGATAGATAGATAGATAGATAGATAGATAGATAGATAGATAGATAGATAGATAGATAGATAGATAGATAGATAGATAGATAGATAGATAGATAGATAGACGAGGTTCCCTCTAGTGGTAGGCTAATTAATCACTTCAGTTGTATTTTACTTTTAAATTGAAAAACCTCTGGATTAAAAAATAATCTATTTTCAAACTTTGATTTTAATTTAGATGGCCGTTGTTATTGAATCATTACTTAGGTAGATTGCTCTCTAAAATATTTTATTCCAGTTTTATTCTGAAGAATTACCGGTACATATTTTTGCCCTCCATTTTGACTTTATTCTCATGGCAAATGTTTTTCAAGTACTATGACAACTTCACTATTGTAACAACACCCCGCCCAAACTGAAGAATGAGAAATAGAAATATGTTGGTAATAGCAAAGACAAAACATTCGCGTCACTTTTCCGACCTTGCAAAAGAGAATGAGCGTCACCCGATCACATTGGAGAGGAAAATAACTTACGAGCAAAAGTCGCCGAATCCCAACGTGAAAACTCTGACCAAACTTTCAGTTGGGAAGTGAACACTTCCTGTCGCAATGTCAAATCACAATTATTGTGTTATTCCATGGTTGGTTTTCTTTTCTTCTTTTTTGTCTTGTCGTGTCCTCGTTGCTCCGGGAACTGTGAGTCAATTCCGATCAGCTGATTCCATTTTGATCGCGGAACATGTTAGTTCCCGTAGACGGGCACGGTGTTTCCGGTTGTCAAAATAAAATCAACTTGTCTTCGTCTCCTTTAATCGCTTTTATTGTTTTGTCGTTACCTCCGCGAGTATTGGCTTTCAGTGAAAAGATATTACTGTAATAATTTTTTAAAAATCACCCTCATCACTAAATTCTCAAAATTACAGTAGAAATAGAAAGTAGCAAACGACGAAAACTGAAATTTAAAAGACAATAAAGACAGTACAATCTACAATCTAAGAATTTAATTTTTTTGAAATGGTGATGCTTGCTTTTTTTTAAACAAAATACACAAATTGTTAATATTGTTACAGGTGGTTTTATTTTATAAAAGGCGACAAAGAGGAAGTAATAAATCTTGATAGCTTTTGACAGTAACATCCTTCCAAATTTCCCAAAAGTCTCTATGTTGTCATATATGATTTCAATATGAACTTCGCTTTTTGGATTCGACTTGATGAATCGATTCGATTCATAACATATCAGCCTCAGAAAATTTGCCTGACTTTTAATTGTGTTTCTTCAAACGAGCGCAGAGGGCAACAAAAAGTGCTCGTCTCCGATGTGAAGCAGTCGAGGGGAAGAAGACAACGAAGAAGAAAAGGAGGCGGAAACGAATTGACGCGAAGTTGGGCTTTCACGTCGATTGCAACAGCAGTTTTGGACTTTTATTTCTGTTTGGTGAAAGTGTTTGTGTGTTTCTTGTTGGAGTTTGTGCAGCACCATTGGACCTCTTTTGAAAACTTTGTAATGTGCAACCGCCGCATGTGACGGCACCTCAGTGAGTGTTTTGCTTCTTTGGGGTTGAATTAATGAGCGTGGTACTTTGACTTGTTCCAGTGGCATTATCATGGTTTACTTCAAATGTATGTACGAGCATGTAAACACCAGAAAACTGATCATCTCCAATAACATCAGAGTTTGAGGAGCTACAAAAAAATGTTCAATCAGTAAGAACACGTGTTACTTGTGCTCGTAGTGTTTGCTTTTCTTGCGCGGAACAGGATATCCTCGCCAATGTTTGCTCTCACCTGTTCTTTTCTGCTTTGGCTCTTGAGTCGTCTCTCGTTTTCGAGCTCTCTTTTTCATTTCTTCCCTGTTTTTTAATTGTCCTTATTCCAACATTCTTCCTCTCAGCTCGATTAGACGAAAGGTGTTAGAAATGAATGATGTCATGTATGATTCATAATATTCATGGCAACTCATTCACTGCCATAGCTGTTAACATTCAACGTTTACTCTCATTCGCCAAGTATGTTTTTAAACTTCCTAGTGAGGAAGAAGGTCTTGCCCCTTTTTTTCACTTGTCTATATTCTTGCAGTGACAACCACTTGCCAGTAGAAAGCAGTGTTGCATCACTCTGGGAAATCAGCACAGCTTTTGAGTTGAAGATAAAGGTGGAGGTCATATTTTCATGTCGCAAGGGAAACGATGCGAACAGATTAGAAGTTGGGCACGTGTCTGATGGAGACAGGGTTTGTGTTGTACTAAGTAGTAGAAAATGTGTGTCTCGATTGTGGGAAAAGATCAGCAAATGGAGTGAATAGCAAATCCCAAGTAAAAAAAGCCCCTCTTGACCCATCCAGGGTGTCATCATTTCCCCTGGTGCCTTAATTGTAAATAAATGATTCCTTTGCCACTAAAAGCCCAGTTTCATTCGTGTTTTTATTGCTTTATAGTTTGAGCAAAAATATTGGAATAAAAGTCACTGTGCCACTTCACGTCTTTGTTAAAAAAAAACATTTTTATGTCACAAAGTGTTGTTTTTGGTGAAACCAACTAATCTTCGAATTACTGATCACGCTTGTGTGGCTCTTGAAATATCAGTTCAAATGTTCTATAGTACAGTAACTGGTATTAAGGAGGACTCTCAACATTTGTCATATTTCCTTCAACACCTCTTCCAGGCCATGGATGCAGAAAACGCTCGTATCCACGGCGACACTGCATCACTCAGCTGCCAACAGGAAGTGGCCTTGACCCTCTCCGAGAGACGCCCGCTGGATCCCGTGAGCGTCGCCCCCGTCGAGTCATGTGATGTTCGCTTCCTATGTTCAGTCTCCGCCCCCTCCAACCCAGATGCTGAGCGACAGCGAATCAGAAGATGTCCTCCATGCTGTGGACCCCAACGACGTGTTTGGCGGCGGCGGGCCGTCATCAGGGAACGAGGACCTCATCCCACCCCGACCTGTTTACCAACTGGTGTATGACCTCAGCAGCGAGGAGGGGGAGCCGGCAGGGGTGGACGTCATCGCAATCCAACTCGGTGAGAACGTGTGACTCCCAACTGTGTTGGGAAACCCTCACCAGGCACAAATAGCACAAAATTATCATTGCCATTTTTGGGATCAATATTGGAATCTTTTTTCATTCATTCATTCATTCATCTTCCGAGCCGCTTGATCCTCACTAGGGTCGCGGGGGGTGCTGGAGCCTATCCCAGCTGTCTTCGGGCAGTAGGCGGAGGACACCCTGAATAGGTTGCCAGCCAATCGCAGGGCACACAGAAACAAACGACCATTCGCACTCACAGTCACGCCTAGGGACAATTTAGAGTGTTCAATCAGCCTGCCATGCATGTTTTTGGAATGTGGGAGGAAACCGGAGCACCCGGAGAAAACCCACGCAGGAGAACATACAAACTCCACACAGGGAGGCCGGAGCTGGAATCGAACCCGGTACCTCTGCACTGTGAAGCCGACGTGCTAACCACTTGGCTACCGGGCCGCCCTTTATTATTATTATTTTTATTATTCACTATTATTATTAAGATACAGTGGTTGGCCTGCAAGTATAGGAGATTTGTGTATAATTGATGCCTGTTATAATTGTGATGAAGGAATTTTTTTTTTAATTCAAAAAAATTCTTGAAATGGGGATATACTATAAAGAGTATTTACTTTAGAGAGTCTGAAATTCCAAAGACAGCCAGTTATTTAGTTAGACGCCATTGAGTGTTAGCTGTTTTTCAATTCATTTTTACAGCTCTCTGGTCAACCAAATAGTCCACGATATAAAAATACCAATCTAGTGATTGGGGAATTGGGAATAAGTGAGTGCATTCTAAATTATTTACTCGCTCCCTACCAATTTTTAACAGAGATACTATTGAAGTTGTCGATCTAAAAATCCCCCATGGTGGTAGGAAACGCTGAATGATTTGCTGTCCCTGCCGGAAGACGTTAAATGTCTTTCTTTCGCAGAGCCGTGGAACTCGCATCACTTCCTGTCTGACGCCTGTGTTGTCGGTGAGCTGCCGCTGGGACAAGAGCATTTCGGCGTGCCTGCTGACCAAGAGGTAAAAGTGAGCAAAACCCGTGTGCGTGTGTGTGTGTGTGTGTGTGTGTGTGTGTTTTCGATTTGTGGAAGGTATGTGTGTGTCTCTTTTGATCTGTGATCTGTGTGTGTGTCCATGTTTCGGACTTATGCTGTGTGCGTTAGGCGAGTGGCACTCTGCATCTGACGGCAGAAGAGGAGAAGCTATTGAGTCAGGAGGGTGTGTCCTTGCCCGATAAGCTTCCTCTCACCAAGGTCAGACATGTGTTGAACTTTTGTGTCACGCAACGGCAGCACTTCCCAAGGTGACCTTTGAACCGGCCTTGATTGACAGGCCGAGGAACGCGTCCTGAAGAAAGTTCGGCGGAAAATCCGCAACAAGCAGTCGGCGCAGGATAGTCGGCGCCGCAGGAAGGAGTACATTGACGGCCTGGAGGACAGGTGGCTTCACTTTCTCCTCAGCGACCAATCGCGGCCTCACGCTTGCTAATAACAGTCATCAGACGGCCACTCGCCGATGGAGAGTCCACACACTTAGATGGAGGCTTAATGGATAGATCTCGGCTAGCTAGTGCTGAAATCAAAGGAAACATCCTCATCACATTGACGCGTAGATCTATAGATCTTGTGGATGCAGTCGCTCAAGAAGTGGGAGATCATCTACAATTCATGGTTAACGTTTGAGACCGTAAATATGTCTCTAGAGCAGGGGTGTCCAAACTTTTTGCCAAGGGGGCCAGATTTTATGTGGTAAAATGTCGGGGGGCCGACCTTGGCTGACATTCTTTACATTGAACAACAATATTGTTCAACAAATTTTAGTAAGCCAGTCTGTTTCACGTTTCCATTTTTATTTGAATTTCAACAATCTTAAGAATTTCTTTTGGCTCATTTGAAACAGGAATTTGAAATATGACATATCAGTCAATATAAACACGGAGTGATGTCTTGTTAACTCGTGAGTGATGCCCTCTAGTGTCTAAATGCTATTACTCATTTAGTGAATGCTATTACTCATTTAGCCACTAGAGGGAAGCAGTACTCTATAAAACCTCACTCACCAGTCTACGAGCCCTCAGTCAATGCAACACGTGTTCCATTGCGCCCAACCTGCGGGCCAGACGGCACTGATTTTATGACCGGGGCCGAGGGCCGGATGAAATTCGACCGCGGGCCGGATTTGGCCCCCGGGCCGGACTTTGGACATGGCTGCTCTAGTGAAATAGTGTAGCTAGATGGATCTAGATTTGTAGATCTATGCAGTACGTATGTATGTAGATGGAATAGTCATGACTAGATCATTAACAACTAGAAGGAAGTTGAGTTCACCTGCACAGCAAACTGAGGTGTGTGTGCTGGCAGGGCGGCATTGTGCTCAGCGCAGAACAAAGATCTGCAGAAGAAAGTGGAGCAGTTGGAGAAACACAATATGTAAGCACACACATGCACGCTTGCTTACACATGCACATGTGTACTCACATGCGTGTGTGTTTGTGTGTGTGTGTGTGTGTGTGTGTGTGTTGAGGTCTCTACTGACTCAGCTGCGCCACCTTCAGTCTCTGGTCAAACACTCAGTGAGCAAGGGAGCACAGACCAGCACATGCCTACTGGTATGTACATACATGTGCATGTGGGCATGTATGCACACTCATTTTTTTTTTATTTTGTGTGTGTGTGTGTGTTAGATCATCTTCATCTCGTTGAGTTTGATCATGCTCCCCAGTTTGAGCCCGTTCAGCCGGCGCTTGTCTGCAGATGACGACGACCGGCCCACTGGAGGTCAGTATGCGTCCCGATTGTATCACTTCCTTTTCCACGCCTCACTTCCTATGACATCACTTCCTGCTTGCGCTCAGTCGAGCTGACTGTACATTTCTCTGTGATGTTTCAGTGCTTTCCAGAAACATCTTGACTGACTTCGCCTCCTCGCTGACACCATCCGATGAGACTCTCCCGTCGGACTCATCTGTGCCGTCGGACGTCAGCCAATCGGGAGTGGATGTCCAAGAAGCTGGGCAGAACCTTGAAGGCGTCCCATCTAACAACACGGTGCTACAAGGTGTCCAATCTGGAAATAGTTCCTCTGAGTCACCCGCTCAACTTGCTGCCAAGTTACCGCATGCTGATGAGATGTAGACACGTTGGAGAATCAGTGTCAATCTGCAAAGCCGGTTCCCCCTCAGCAGTCTTCTTAATTAATGAACTCTGACACTAGACTCATGAGAGACCTCTCCCTGAGTTACAAATGGCCAAAGCTCTGCGTCATCTGCAAACCCAAAACATGGCGCTTATCTTTCTGGCTGGACTCAACGTCCTCCACTTTCTTCTTCCTATTGTCATGTCATGTTGTAAATGTTGAATTAAATGTACAAATTGTTCGTTCAGACACTAGATTGTGCGTGTGGACCGCATTGAGAAGAACATGAATTAAAAAAAAACACCAGAGGAACAAAAGAAGTTGAGAACATTGAAAACGGGGATAAGATGGAGAAGATGTGCATGACAACAGTACAACGAGTATACGATGACCTGGAAGGATACAAAAAAGATCAACATGATAGAAGTAGAGCAAGAGAACGGAATGAGAAGATCAGCGTGAGATGGTTAAGGCCTTCATAAAAATGAGGACACCACGGCAGCGATTGAAGGAGAATTGGGCAACATTGAGAACATGGAAACACCGCTAAAAGACAAACATAACGTGAAAAGCGGGAGAAAATGAACACGATGAACGACTACCAAATGAAAACATTGAGGGGAAAACCCCCACAAACAACAGCTCAAGGCAAACGGCTGCAAGTGAACGAAATGTGAGGAACAACATGAACGCAAAACAAGCACAAAAAAAAACGGGACGCACTTTAGAAAGAAATGAGAACATCCAAACTACCGGCCTGCAGGTGCGTTAAAGAGCCACAAGATGGCGCCACGTCCTCACATACGCTGTTGTTTTTGGACGTGATCGAAGCAGGGAGGAAGGAATGAAGGAAAGTTTTCAGAAAAGATGGGTAACAACATAGGTAGGATGGTAGCCTGGTTGCTGATGTGAAGGTACAGCAGATGGGTAGAAAGCAAGATACAGATTGGCGCAAAGACGACAGCAGAATTTTAATAAAGAAGAAGATAGGTAAGTGTCAGGTTCATCTGTTGACAGTAGTAAAATAAAACACCACTCGATGAAGGAAGCAAAGACACCAAGTTCATTTTGCTAGCTAGAGAACGAGAGAAGATTTGAGGACAATCTCGCCCAACCTTCTCCGCAGTCCCCTCGCCCCTCTCGATTTTTTTTAATTGAGTACAGGAGATTTATATCATACTTGTTCCGCGAAATCTCGCGCGTCGTAGGCCATGCAAGGCAAAGACATTCTTGCTTACTCTTTCCCTTTCCCCTCTTATCAACCCTCAGCAGCTGTCATCATGCGTCAGTCATTGATCTGAAAAGGGTCTCCTGGTCCTCAATGTGTGCGTCCAAAGTCATCTTCACCCAAACCTCTTCACTACAGCCTTTAATATGTTCAACAAATGTATCACTCCTCACTGTAAACAGCCCCAACGGAAAAAGAAGCAAATATATGATGAATATATATTATTATACAGTCAATAAGACGATGGCAAGCTGGAAAGGAAGGAATGTAGGTAGGGTAGCAAGGTAGGAATGAACATCGGTAGAAAGAAGATATCAAGGTAGCTAGGTAGGAAGGAATGAGCGTGCTTGTCTGTTTTATTGATCCCAGGGGAAATGGGGAAAGAATTTGTCGACGGTCTTCTCAAGCGCACCCATTCTCCTTATTTTGTTTGTTGTTGAGCAAACAATAAAAAAATAATAAATCAAGTCCGTGCATCATTTGACACCATATCTTCGACCTACTCCATGATGATGACGATGAAGAAGATAATGAGCGTGTACTCGAATAATTACACACACAAGCGCATTAAATAATTGAGCAGGCAGACAACATGGGGCGCCTGCGCTCCCTGCGAGGACCGAGGCTACACACCACAAGGCCGCCTCGGTAACGGGACTATCTGATCCGTATGTGGATCGGCTCCGGACACCATCTTGACCTTATAAGCACACATTTGTGTGACCTTTAGCTAATGGCAACCTGGACGCCAAACTAAGCTAGTTGAGGCGTGCATGCGTGTAACATCTGCGTCGCTACAGCAACCGAAGCACCTGCCGACGACGAGCCGGGAGACACCACTGTGGCATATGGATGGGGACTGACAGGAAGTGTTATGTGATCTGTAGGTACATACGTGTAGTGTGACAAGAAGGTGAAAATATTTGATTTGAGAACAAGTAGTGATTTGGTGGCATCTGGTGGCATCTTTGGGCAAAGGAATTATGAATGGAAGACCTTCATTTAGACAAAAATAATGAAATCCTGTGGAATCTTGACACCAAGGAACTATTCTGGATTGATTTGAGGAGTTTCATTTTGATAAAGATACTGCCTTGGCACCATCTTGTGCCGTCTTGTAGTAAGGAGCTATGTTGGAGTTAGTTGAGTATTTTCTTTTTAAAAACAGTCATGTATCGGCACCTTTTTGTGATGTTTTGGTGCCAAGGAACTGTTCAAGTGAATTGGGGAGTTTCACACGAGAAAAGTAGGGCTTTGTCATCATCTTGGTTCGAAAGAGATATGTTGAAGTGAGTTAATGACTTTCACTGAGACAAAAATAGTGCTTTGGCAATAGCTTGAGGCATCTCTTGTCAAATCCTGGGTAGTTTGTGTTGTTTACTCGAGGGATCGTTTCTTTCACAGTGTAGAATAAATCAGTTGTTGTAGTACGACCGGAAAGTGTAATATGAGTCTACCTACTGGCACTGGGACATGTATGTAGTATGGGGGGGGGGGGGGGGGGGTGTCACGTGATATGCTGGCACTTGCGCGTGTATGTTGTCGTGTGACAGCACTGATGGGACCTTTTCCTCAATTCCGAGTGCCTCATTAATGACTGAACGTCCACAATCTTATCACAAAAGCAGTCAACGCGTTTCATTTGTTGGCTCTCAACGTTTATATGAAATACTAAAAATATAATGAAGATGATGTGTCGGACACTCGCACGCACGCTAAACTCACTCACTCACATCATTATATGGAAGGCATTTTGTATTCAAATAAAGAAGTGTCGTCAAAGCTTGTGGCCCATCGACAAGTACACGAGAGCGAGTGACTTGTCCATCATCGTACGATGTGATGGGGACGATTGATTGTAGGTAGATAACATCGTGTAATTATGAGCGTAATATTTGCTATTATGGTGAACAAATGTATCTTTTCTGAGCATCTCATTTCCTCCCATTTGTTGTTTATCTTTTCTTTTCTTTTTGTCGTGGCTGTCTCATTTCCTCCCGTTGACCCTCCTCCAGTCCAGTCCCTCCCTTGCTGGCTTCCTCCTGGTTTGCTGCTTGCCGCTGCGGCTGCTGCCTCCTCTTTAGCGTTGTTGGTGTTTGCGTGCCGCACTTCTCGTCTTGCTCGCGTCTGCGGGAGAACACACACACGACTGGAGACGGAGGACAAACAATTTGCCTTGACTTGACGCCGCCGTCATTCATTCATTCATTCATTCATTCATTCAACAGTCAGTCCTGGACTCATTTGGTTTGTTTACGGCTCTTGTCTCGCCGGCCGGCCGGATTTTCTTTTTTTTTTCTTTTATTTTCTTTGTGTGTGTTGTTTTTTTTCTGATATCCAAGTTGTGTGGAGGAAACACATGGAAATGATTTGGCCCCTGCGCACTAATTTCAGGAATAATTTCAAGTGGGTTTTTGAAAGTGGTTCACTTCTGCCAGCTGCGAACGGTTTCAGCGCTTCTCTGTTTGTCTCGTGTGTTCTTTCTTGAGGGTGATAGAGGACAATATTGCTTATGTTTTGTTGTAAATGTCAATAGAAATTGGTGGGGATTTGACGTCATCCTTGGCGGGCTACGGTTGTTAGCGTGTTGTTTGTGTGCTAGCTTTGCGCTAAAATCAACAAAAAGAGTAAAAATGAAGACTCAAGACCACACTCGTTGAGGTAAGAACAAAGTATTTTCTGTGATATACTATTTAAAAAATGTCAAACACGAAATGACGCAAAAGCTAAGTTTAATATTGTTATGCTTTTAAGGTGCACTTGGTTATCAACAAAGGCTATTAGTGAGGCACTAAACTCGAAAAACATCCAAAACGTTTTGTAATCTCATTTGAATCTTTTAAGACTTCACGAACACCATATCATTGGCTTTGGACACTAGCCAACTATGTCCAAATTTGGGTTGTTACTATATTTGTTTTCAAAAATACTAATTAGGGACGTGACAACAAAATTGAAATACCCCCAGCCCCTCCCAACACCAATGTCAAGGGAAAGAGTTGCAATAATGGATCAAAAGCATGTTTAAATTGTATCAATGTGTTCAGGATTAAAGAAGCAATGACATTTTAAGGGCTTAAAAAACAGGAAAAAATGTCAGTAACTTTCCACATTGTTGCAATAGAATGTACTGAAACTGAGTGTCTGTACGAAGCGGTGTGCGACTGTTTCGTGATAGTCCTAAATCAGAGCAAAGAGATGTATTTTGATTCGAGGTAACCTTGGGGAACCACTATGTCTGCCATAAAAACCATCTCTGCAGTGCGACACCAATCTGCATGTTGTTTGTTTGGCTACCAGAGTTTCCCACACCATTGTTGGCAGCCTGACACCGAGCTTATTTCGGTGGACGGCTCTCCTGCGTACCGCCCCACTCAAGGTTAGGCAGGGGTGTCAAACTCAGGTCTTGTACTGCATGTTTTCCGAGTCTCCCTGTTGCAACACACCTGATTCAAATGAACAGATTCAATGTCAGGCTTCCACAGCGCTTGCTGATGATCTGATCATTTGAATCAGGTGTGTTGCAAGTTGCAACACACCTGTTGCACACCTGTTGCAACACCCATGGTTAGGTGACAGAAATGTTGGTAATGTATCATGTTCTTTGGCAACATACAAATTGGATGTAACTTTGTTTACATGCCCCTTAAAACCCGCAAAATTGGTTGGGATAGGTCAATATAAATATTCCAATATAGCTATTATATACAGTATATATATATGTATATATATAGGCGGCCCGATAGTCCAGTGATTATCACGTCGGCTTCACAGTGCAGAGGTACCGGGTTCGATTCCAGCTCCGGCCTCCCTGTGTGGAGTTTGCATGTTCTCCTGCGTGGGTTTTCTCCGGGTGCTCCGGTTTCCTCCCACATTCCAAAAATATGCATGGTAGGCTGATTGAACACTCTAGATTGTCCCTAGGTGTGAGTGTGAGTGCGAATGGTTGTTTGTTTCTGTGTGCCCTGCGATTGGCTGGCAACCGATTCTGGGTGTCCCCCGCCTACTGCCCGAAGACAGCTGGGATGGGCTCCAGCACACCCCGCGACCCTAGTGAGGATCAAGCGGTTAGGAAGATGAATGAATGAATGAATATATATATATATATATATAAACATGTAAAGCTATAATATAGATGTATATACTTATTGGGCAGTCGAAGATGTGTGTGCGATAACAATCAAAATACTGAATGAAAATAATCCACTTTTAAAAACAAGGCGACAGAAGAGATTCCATTAAAATTGGAATAGAAAACACAATTTTTTAACAAGCCAGAAATAATTTTTCTGAGATGAGTGGAAAGCATGATGATGTCCATGAAAAAAAGGCAGAAAGAAGTCCGTTGCCACATACCTTACATTATAGCATTTTTCATACAACCCACCTGCCAAGATGAATTCGGACCTAAATGTGATGTTGATAATGAGTTGGCCTTTTTGCGTGACCTCAGGAGTTGGATGGCTCTCATTAATGAAAGTGAACTTATTAATTAGGCCATTCACTCATCAACCTTTTCAACGGCTCATTAACTGTGAGACATTTGCACTCACCGTTCTTGGACAGTATGAGCATCAGTCCACGAGATTTATGCCGGTCACCCTTTGTGGTGAGTCATTACTGAGATTTGTGGGGATACTTTTTGGAGACATTTATGAGATATGTCATGACACACTTGGAGATCTTTCTTAGGTTTGTGTGAAACCATTTGGGTGATATTTAGAAGCTACTTTAAGAGTCATTTGAGTGGTTTTGTGTTGCGACATCTAGGAGGTATGTTGATGAGATATGCGTTTCTGAGGTTTGTCTTGAAATATTTATGAGACATTGCGGAGACATTTTAATCATGGAGTTATTTTGGTTGGTTTTTGGGGCCACAATCATTTCTGAGATATTTCTGAAGTTTGTGTCGATGCATTGAGAGCAGTGAGGTTACGTGGCACTTGGCTGCACAAATAGATTGAACGGGGGGGGGGGGGGGGTAATTTTTCTTTTTTTGTAGCGCTGCATATTTGTACCAATCAGGAATAAATGACATCACCCCCCCCCCCCTATGAGGATTAATTTGCGATTAGGGAATATCCGTGACCAATGAATGCTAGCGTGAACCAAGCCCTGGTGAAAATAAAGGTCGGTGGCCCCCTATTTAGACTTTTGTGAGACATTGGTTTGTCTGGAAAAAAATTGGGAGAAATTTAGGTTGACCTTTGTAGGTATTTATGAAATTTGTTTGGATGTATTGAGGAGAAACTTGAGGAGTCATTTTTGGTTTGTGGGGGCATGTGAGGTATTTTATGAGACGAGATAAAGTCAAAGAAGAGTCAAGAAATTTATGGTGGTTGTGATGATAAATTTTAATTTGCGTGGGGATATTTAGGAGTCGACTTTATACGACGCCTATATATTTTACGAGATATTTATGAGCTTTGTGTTGCTGACTTTTTAGGAGACATTGATGACTTGATCTTTTCAGAGATATTTATGAGCTTAGTGATGACTTTTACATGTTTCTCCATAACTGTCCTAAAATGCTGTATGAACGAGGGCTCGGCGATATGGCGGAAAAGTGCATTAGGATACAAGTCATTCATATCAGTCGATTGTTTTTATTTATTTATTGACGTTTTTTTTTTACCTACCGTAATCAAAATCTTTAAAAGGTCTCAAAAAGTTTAAACGCTGAAACTCAATAAAACACCACCATCCAAAGGAAAAATAGCTTTCAAACCTGGCAGATTGCCAGCTTTGCTTCCTAATTTTTTAAAATCGTTTTTAATTATATTGAACGCAATTTCCATGGATTTTGGTTAACTGTCTGTTGCGATATTTATTGATTTTGAATGATTTCCCAGCCCTCGAATGAACTCCTTAAATCTGCTCATGATCTCAGGAAAACATCTCTGAAATGTCTCCACAGAAACCTTCTGCATCTCTCCAAATGTCTCATTAAAGTTTCCAAAATGCACCATGGCCCATAAAAGACATTTTGACATGTTTTATGAAGCATTTAAAGATCTTGATGAACTTTTCTTGGGGGCGTTTTCAGAGATTTGTGAAAAAAAAGAAAAAAAAAACATTTAGCAGACATTCTCGGGATATTTTCGAAGCTATTTCTGGCTTTGGTCTTGATACAATGAGATGTTCTTTTTTTTTTTTCATGTGTGAGACATTTTGTGAATCCTTTCTGTGCCATTTTAAGAGTCCGCGGGGTTCTTCTCAGGGTCATGATGATGGGTCCCCCCACCAGAGCGAGGAGGCCGCCATCCCACCGTGCCGTCACCCCGCTTCTGCTGCTGCTGGCGCTGCTGGCGCGTCCACAGCGGAACCTCGGCAGTGGTCAGCGGCGGCAGAACGTGACGCTGGCCATCATCCTCCCCGAGAGCAACATGGCCTACCCGTGGGCGTGGCCGCGTGTGGGCCCCGCCCTGGTGCGGGCGGTGCAGCAGGTCAACGATGACCCCGCCCTACTGCCCGGTGTGCACCTGAGCTACGTGTTCAAGAGCAGCGAGAACAAAGACGGCATCTGCTCCGAGTCTGTGGCGCCGCTAATGGCGGTAGACCTGAAGCTGGTGCACGACCCCTGGGCCTTCATCGGGCCGGGTTGCTCGTACACGGCGTCGCCTGTGGGCTTTTTCACCACCCATTGGGACGTGCCCTTGGTGACGGCAGGCGCCCCCGCCGTGGCCTTCTACGGCGGCGTCTACCCGTCCATCACCAACACGGGCCCCACCCACAAGAAGCTCGGCAAGTTCGCCCTGCGCATCTGCCAGCGCTTTGGCTGGCGCCGCCACGTCATGGTGATTTTCAACGACAACAAGGTGGACGACCGGCCGTGCTACTTTGCCGTGGAGGGCCTCTACGACGAGCTCAAGATGATCAACATCACGGTCGAGGACAGCGTCTTTGAGGAGAACCGCCCGCATATTGACTACGCGGAGATACTCGCCGACATACAGAACGAGAGCAGAGGTCAGTACTTGCGCCGCCGCTGCAGATTCAAGGGCCGTGAAATCCCACGCGTTACGTTCCAAATGTAAGAACGACCTCTACGTTTTCTTAAGGCTAACACCGATTGCGATTATTCAGACTCATCCTTTTGAGGTCTTGTGAGAATTCTGGATTGGATGACATCAACGTTGATCATGACGTAATCATCCGGACAAGTAGCGAGCTCGTCTCTATTTGTTTTTTACTCCCATTGATGGGTCGCTGACGGCCACTGTGTGATTTCCATCTCATATACACGAACCGATGGTGAAAGCTCACGAAACGGCAGCAGGTGATGGTGAACTGTAACAATTTTGCCCAACATGCCCCCCCCCTCATTACTCATGGCTTCAGCATCCTCTCAGCTGCCTGCGGTCCTATCGCTCTGCTTGTTTTTGTTAATCTTGTGCCTGCTTGTTAGCACTTCACTTTTCCAGAGGTGGATCTTCCGCCGTAGTTTCAGCAAAACTCTGCATGGCGCCAAGCTGCGTGTAAACCCGAAATTACGCGGCAAATGATTTAAAAATTGTCGCTTCAAGACATCGTGTCCTGTAGGTGGGTCTTCTTTGGGTGCGCTGGTTTCTTTAAAACAAAAATTAAACCACATGCTCCTTCTTTCAATGTTGATTGGCTGGAAAAGTAACTTTTTTGCTATCAGAAAAAAGAACGCAAATTCCACAAAGGGGAAAAAAGTCTGAGATTTTAAGTTCATATCACCCTGCCTGAGTTTTGAAGAAAGACTTCAACAAACAAAACAAGGCATTTTACAGCAAATCAACGCCGATCACTATTGCTGTACACACATGACTTGATCGCACACGCACGTGCGACGCGCCACCTTATTGACAGCAGTGCTCGGTGACTGGTGCGCACCTCCATTAGCGTCCACGTTTGCCGCAGGGCAGCTGCAGCCGAAACATGAGACGCGCCCCCCCCCCCCCCACCCCCCACCCCAGTTTCTCCATTAGATCGATGGCAGCCGCCAGCTCGGACCGCTTTGTATCTGCGCCGAGGTACTACGGGAACGCTAGCTAGCACGTTAGCTTAGTTCACAATTGCAAAATCAAGGAAGACATTTTAAGAAGAAGAGGAATTACAAAACAATCAAACGGTATCAGCAACAACAAAAAAAATACGTGGAATGGTTATTTTTCAAGGAATGCAAACATTTCAAATAAATTCAGCTCAAGTGACATTCAGGTATGCCTAACGTTAATCTCAACAAAATTTTACAAAACGGACGGAAACAAATAAGTTTCTCGTTATTTTTGTCAACTTCAATTGACGCGCGATTTGTATTCAGCTTCAATGAGCAAAGAGCAAATCAATCGTTAATTAGGTCTGTTTTTTTGCTTGGTTTTGCTTCGAACATTTGGACTTTTCTTCTTTTTTTTTCTTTATCTCATTAATTAAAAAATGTTTTTTTTAAGATAAGAAAACCTTTACTTGTCTCACAATGGATAAATTCCCAATTTACAGCAGCAAAATTATGAAAGGGACAAGTGGAAGAACAAAAAGTATATCAATAAATATTTATTATATACAGTATTATTTAATATAAAGACATTTTTAAAAATATTTCTTTATTATATTTTCGATTGCAAGCCGTGAGACTTTTTCTTTTCCAGAAGATAACAACTCAGTCAAATAATTCCTATTTTTGTGTCATTTGAAATTTTGCATGTGAAGTATGGACTTTAGTTTGGGAAAATTACAACAACAGGCATACGTTTGTCTTGGTTTTTTTTTTTTTTTTTGACTATGCTTCTGTATTTTCATGTTGCTCATTTGAGTGGTGTTTGTTGAGTCGGTCATTTTTGGGGCCAGGGGGGATTTTGCGTCAAGCGTTTGACAAGCACCAATGCACGCAAACCATATCGGCCATGTGACTCATTTCGGCTCAAAAATCCACCCCGAGCCTTAGATTGGGCACCGTATGCTACACGAGCGCCACGCAGTACACAATAAGTGTGTGTGTTTGCGTGCGCGCGCATTCCCAGCCGCCTCCCAACAGGACATTCATTAACCGAGGTCAGCAACCTGCGGCCTTATAAGGAAGCTGCGGCGGGCCTATCAGATGTACAGCTATTTCCTGACAAACACGCTCATTCCACTCGCCCGCTTTCTCGCCACCATCCTAACATTTGATTGTTATTTTCACAGAACTCCCAACATTTTCACTCCGCTGTCGGCGTCGCTTTTACGAGTTTACCGAGCAGCGAAGGCAGGGGGCGCACGCTAAATTCTTTAAGGTGTTCGTGTGAATACAATTTAAGCTCACGAGATCTAAATTTAGACTTTGTGTCTCATTAATGCACAGCCAGATGTTAGCGGGTGACAAGCGATTACACACGCACACACACACACACACAGAGCTTTCCGTCATCGCAGGAGTACGACCGGTGACCACATTTGGTGGAAAGATGACAAAATGAGGCACAATTGCAAGGCTTTTTGGGATTTTGGCTTATGTAGCGTATGACATCACAGCAGCTGCTTTGAATGAAGATTCTGAAAGCTGCTTTGCATAAACGGGCCCCAACTTTCTCTGCGACACATCGGGGGGCAATCGGGACCAGCTGCGCCGTTAATTTCAACAAGTTATTGATATCCCTCGTAATGCTTTCTATTTACTTATAGATGCCACAAGAAGATGGCAAAGCGCAACTTTTGTCCAAATGAAACTCCTTCACCAACTAAAACTTCCCTCTTCTCCTCATTTCTTCTTGTTGTTCTTTATTTTCACATACTTCCTTGACAAATATGCCACAGAATGGTAGCAAAGCACTACTTTTATCTAAATGAAGCTCCTCAGCTCACTTCCCTCGGAGCAAGACAGTGTCAAATTGTTTGATTTCACATGAATCGGTGCTCGGTAGTGCTGACCCAAATTTTGTGCGTGTGTGTGTGTATTCATCTCTGTCTGGAAAAGCTGCCAGAGGTCTGAGGTCACTTCCTTTTTTCAGGGTGGTGGGTGTCCTTTGACTTTTTGAAAAATGATATATAGTCAGCAAATCAAGGCGGCCCGGTAGTCCAGTGGTTAGCACGTCTGCTTCACAGTGCAGAGGTGCCGGGTTCGATTCCAGCTCCGGCCTCCCTGTGTGGAGTTTGCATGTTCTCCCGGGATGCGTGGGTTTTCTCCGGGTGCTCCGGTTTCCTCCCACATTCCAAAAACATGCATGGCAGGCTGATTGAACACTCTAAATTGTCCCTAGGTGCGAGTGTGAGCGTGGATGGTTGTTCGTTTCTGTGTGCCCTGCGATTGGCTGGCAACCGATTCAGGGTGTCCCCCGCCTACTGCCCGAAGTCAGCTGGGATAGGCTCCAGCACCCCCCGCGACCCTAGTGAGGATCAAGCGGTACGGAAGTCAACAAATCAGAGCATAAATGTCAATGTCACACATTTGCCACCCATTACAAATGCTATCACACACACACACACACACACACACACACACACAGGCATGCACGCAAACGTGTGTGTCAGCCATAATGTGCCAAGTCATTTTTCAGTATTTTCTATTTTCTGAAAACAAGAAAAAACACAACTTTTAGAACACACATTGGTATTTTTTATTGGCAAATGTCACAAAATGTCATGTTAAATTCATCCTGCCAAGATGGCGAGCGTTGATGCATGTCACAGTGGGAGGAGCTTAACTAATTCAGGTTTGTTTAGGGGTGCACTCTAGCTTCCAGTGTTTTAGCCGTGTGTGTGCGTGTGCGTGGCCGCTTTTACTGTTGACTTCCTGCCAGTGGAACAATAGAGGCGCTGGAACAGGAACAGCAGCAGCACTTGTGACGCCGCTCCCGAGACTTCCTGATGCACGAGAGGAAGACGAGACACGGCATGCACGCACTACCACACACCAAATACACAACAAATACTACAAGAACGCTCACCAAATGCGTCACTCAGCACTCAATAAACGGCAGTGGCGGGCGGGGACATTGGGATATGAGCCTTCACCGGGGACTCAAGTGAACTAAGCCACCGCTTAATAACAACATCATGTTGCAAAATAATGTACAAAAACCTCAAGAGAACTCCCTGGGGCATTGAAGAAGAAACGGAGGGATGTGGCGCATTTGAGGTTTGGAGAAACATGCTCAGCTTGACCTTCCAATACATCACCTCCAAACAAGTGCAATATGTCACTTCGCTCGAAGTGTTGATCAAAATTAAAAGCTTGATACAATACACGGTACTAACCAGAGACGCCGATGCAGACCTTCTTTTGCAAGATAGCTGTTCCATGCTACTCTGAAAGTGGCCCGAAAAAAAAAAGATTTTGTGGCTTGCAACAAACCTGCCAGCACCGTTGTGACCTCACACAGTCCATTTTTTTTCTTGAAATGTGCACCTTGAAAATCGAGTTCAGATCATGTGCACCATCTTCCCCTGCTGTAAATCAAGCGCACATCAAAGTTAACTCAACCAGTCAGATATTTCGAAACATCATCTTCCGAGCCGCTTGATCCTCACTAGGGTCGCGGGGGGTGCTGGAGCCTATCCCAGCTGTCTCCGGGCAGTAGGCGGGGGACACCCTGAATCAGTTGCCAACCAATCGCAGGGCACACAGAAACGAACAACAACAAATTTAGAGTGTTCAATCAGCCTGCCACGCATATTTTTGGAATGTGGGAGGAAACCGGAGCACCCGGAGAAAACCCACGCAGGCCCGGGGAGAACATGCAAACTCCACACAGGGAGGCCGGAGCTGGAATCGAACCCGGTACCTCTGCACTGTGAAGCTGAAGTGCTAACCACTGGACTACCGGGCCACAGTCAGATATTTATTCTGCGCAAAGGAAACTAACTGTGTGTGTGTGTCTTCCTCAGTGATGTTCGTGTGCTGCTCGCCCGACGTGTTCAGGAATCTGATGGTGCACTTTCGCCGCGCCGACCTTCCCCACGAGCAATACGTCTTCTTCTTCATCGACGTGTTTGGCGAGAGCCTCAAGTCGCAGCCCCGGCAGCCGTGGGCACGCGGCGACCCCGACGACGCCGTGGCCAAGGAGGCCTTCCAGGTAGCCCCGCCCCCCATCCCCTCCCCTCTCGTGGTATGCTTCCCCGTCACCTTTTGCTTTCTGTCCACTGACGCGCTCGGACCACGCTCAACATGTTAGTCCCCACTGCTGCTGCCCTACGTCACAAGTTGTTGTTTCGGTGACATCAAGACTTGTGACGGATGCGTTGTTTACAGGCTGACGTGCGTCACACGAGTTATGTTCACTAATGATGCCTGTCATACATGTTGTTGACGCACTGACGTGTATTACGTGGTGTTGTGTCATTTTCATGAAGATGTGTGTCTGATATGTTGACAGGATGATGTGTCTCACGCGTGTTGTTGCCTTCTTGACATGTCTCGCGAGTCCGCAGTGACATGACATGCGTCATACGTGTTACGTTGAAAAAATGACAGGCATAATGACGTGCGTCATCACATGTTATGTAGAATGATGTCTTATGTCCGTGTTGTTCACAAGACGACGTGTCACACTTGCTATTCTGAATAATGACGTCTGTCATACATGTTTACAAAGTGTCATCTGTATTATGACATTGCCGTGTGTCATTCGTGTCATTGAGAGGATGACGTGTGTCGTACGTGTTGCTGAAATGGTGAAATGATGACTTATTTCATACATGTTGAAAATATGTCACGTGTTGGTGTCTTGTGTCGTTGACACGATGATGTGTGTCATGCGTGTTGCTGACATAATGACACAGTGTCAGATGTGCGATGACAGGACGCCAAGTGTCATACATCTTGCCGACGTGACATGCGTCACACATGTTGCCGACTTGATGACATGTCCTCTGTATTGTTGCCTTGTTAGCATGATGTGTGTCATACATGTCAGGTTGATATGATGCATGTGCGTCATGTGTTTTGTTGCCCTGTTAAGGTCGACACGTGCGCCATACATGTCACTGACATCATGGCGTGCGTCATGTGTTGTTCGTTTGTCGTCATACATGACATCATATGTGTATCTGTCTTGTCTCGTTCACATGACGCGCCTTTTCTGTCATGCGTGTTGTTGTCAGAGTGTGAAGATCCTCACATATCGAGAGCCTCAGAACGCCGAGTACAAGAACTTTGTGGAGAACCTGAAGGTGGACGCCAAGAGGATGTTCAACTACACCATCGACGACTCGCTGGTCAGTGTGGACACGCACGTACGCACAAATAAAAATAGACCTTCCACGCCGCGCTAAAGGCTAAGCTAACATGCGTTCATCTCCATCCAAATGTTGCACTGATTTTTACAAGCGGCTGCTATCAGCCACTTTGCTCTATGCGGCAATACACATAATCACATTACTGCACTACCCTGTGTCCCTTATCACACACACCCTGCGTGTGCGTGTGTGTGTGTGTGTGTGGCATGAGCAGGTTGTCTGCTTGTAAAGCCAGTTAATCAGTTGCAGACAGCTGAGAGACACTAATGAGCTTAGCTCTCCCTCTCTCTCTCCCTCACACACACACACACTCGGCGAGCGTAATAAATGTCAGCAAACACTAAGTCATATTTGAGTGGCGATTGTGTATTTGTGTTGTGTATTCTCATGTGTCGTCAAAGCTGAGAAGCCAACAGACGTTGACTTGGAGATATACAACAATAAGGCGCGACGCGCTTCAGCCCAATATCAATAATCAGCCTGGGTCGTGCCAGGCGCTGCTG
Organism: Hippocampus zosterae; assembly: GCF_025434085.1. Taxonomy (NCBI): domain Eukaryota; kingdom Metazoa; phylum Chordata; class Actinopteri; order Syngnathiformes; family Syngnathidae; genus Hippocampus; species Hippocampus zosterae. Next base: position 5,720,409 of record NC_067455.1, on the reverse strand, counting down.
ACAGAAATTGGTGAATCATGTAAGGACTGAAAGTTTCACTTTAAGGTGAACAAATCACAAACCAAATGCAAATCATGAGAGGGAGATTTTTGGGAGAGTTTGACCACTTCCAGATGTTTTCGGTATATTTCAACATACTGACAGTCGTTTCCTGACACGGATGTACGCACCTATTGGTCAAGCACATTTTTCATGGTGGTGCTGTGGAGGCGGATCTCTCTCTCTCTCTCTCTCTCTCTCTCTCTCTCTCTCTTGCTCTCTCTCTCTCTCTCTCTCTCTCTCTCTCTCTCTGTCTCTCTCTCTCTCTCTCAGCTTGGCTAGACTGAAATGAAAACAAGCAAACCGATGCCGGCATTGGATTCTGTTTTGGTTTGAGAGCAGCACAGCTTTTGAGTCGAAGATCAAGATTAGCCGGTGAATCTAACATCAATTAGAATTGATGCCCACGAAAAAAAACTTTTGCTTTTCTACACACAAGCGGCTCAAGTGAAAGGTGTTTGCATGACGCCATCTTTGTGTCTTCCAGATGAACATCATCGCCGGAGGTTTCTACGACGGCCTGATGCTCTACACGCATGCGCTCAACGAAACCATGAGTGCGTCCGGCACGCGGCCTCCGGGGACGGTGGTCACCCACCGGATGTGGAACAGAACCTTTCACGGTCCGTTTGACTCTTGCCATTTCAAACAAACACCTTCCCTTCTTTCAAAGCACCTTCGTGCAAACTTTTGTCTTTATCATTTTTGACCAGCTACAAATTAAGAAATCTGAATGTAACGGTATGATTTCAGAAGACTTATGAAAAAGAAGTATTTTTTAAGAACATGTAAAGTGAGACTTAGTGTAACATTGAGATGTGTTTCAGTTTTGGGAGCTAAATTATGCATTAGTCTTCATAATGAGTTTAAATTACATCTCAACTCACCGTAATTTTTATTTCCTTTGTCAAGTCAAAGTATTGAGTAAAAAAAAAACTGACAGATGGGCTGCCATTTTGAAAGTAGCTAACCTAAGTGTGACTCGAGTGGGAGTCATTCTGAATGAGAGCAGCACAAGAGTGGGAGTCGTTTCCACCAGGAGTGAGACAGGACAGGATTATTTTTTATTTTTTAACTGATTCAGGTCTGGCATGGGCCGGGTTTTTGTGCGAGTGGGGATGAGAAGGCGAATGAAAATCCACCCTTGTGTCTAACACACACACACACAGACACACATCCACACACGTCAGGTCAGACTTGCACTTGCCCCAATTACTTTGTCAGGAACAGGCGCGTGTGTGTGTTCTGCTTTATTTGTCCTTCATTCCTACTCTTTATTTTGGTTGGTCATCCATCAGCGTGTCATCCATCATAACAATCACAAGCTTTGTTTGAAATGTCTTCACAGTGCAAGACACACACACCCTTCAGCGTGTTGCCTCTCAACACACTCACACAAATTGTTTGCTTTCCCAGCAGCGGACACTTGAGGATATGAAGTGGACATGACAGTCGAGGCGTGTTGGTGCTGTCAGTCAATGAGTGGGCTCACTGCACTTCCAAAAATTGCCTCAGTTGATTGATTGAATTAAAATCGGTGTATGTATTTCAAACATGTGTTAGCAAAAAGAAAAAAAAGAAATACAACAATCTACAATATATATACAATGGTGCCTTGAGATACAAGTTGAATTAGTTCTGTGACCACGCTCATAAGTCAAAAACGTCAAATCCCCCTTTCCCCTTGAAAGGAATTGGAAAAAACCAAAATTGTTGCGTGCTGTGTGTGAAGGGACAAAAGGAACGCCCCATCGTAATATACTTTCCAGAATGACGTCATCCTAAAATAGAATGCAGAAGTTGCCACATATATACATCAATTGATTGCTACTCCTTCCTGTGTGCCCGCCTTGCTTAGCCTCCTGGGCGCATAATAAAACAGACAAGCACTTTAAATTCATGCGTGCAATACTGCGTGAATGCAACAGCCAATGGTGGTGTCCTGCCTCGTGGGAGTCATAATTCTGCCCCAATGCCAGGGTCCACGTTCACAGGCCGAATACTCAGAAGACATTTTCAGCCGCATGACGGCAATTCCGGCGCCACTCAACCGCACTCGACCTCACTTTAAGACTGTCCGAATTTGCCACGGTTTATTTGGTCCACGGAGGCTACAAGAGGAGGAACCTTTGAGGGCCTCGAAGGAACCCAGCCTGCGAATTGTCTTTCTCGTGTTTGGAAACTATTTGCGGTCGAGTTTCAGTGGGCGTGGGCTCATGCGGCCGTAAATACGGCCTCCTGAGGACGCAGCCTGTGAAATTGGGCACAGCCCCTTTCTCTCTATTCAGTGTGTTAAAATAGTTGCTACAGGAGGTATTCATTTGAACACAGGTGTATTCTCAGAATTTCATCTGACTTACTTTGATACTTCATCTTTTAGCCTTCACAAGTGCATCAATATCAGGCGTCAAATCCTCAGTAGCAGCCTATTGTACGATGTCATTGAAGTAGTTGTCAGGCCCCCCCCTAGTGGACCAAAGTAGCAACAACATTAGCTTTTCTTGAAAATTAGCCGTGAATGTGTTCTCCATCCTTATGGGCCGGATTGGACCACCGATGGGCCGGTTTTGGCCCGTGCCCTGTACCTTTGACACCACTGTTAAATGTAGAAAATGAGGTGCGCAAAGATGGTGACACGTTGGAGTGTTTTCTTGGCAAAGAAATATTAGAATATTAGATGTGCATGTGACAATGTCATAGTGTGGCCCGGTACCGCACCTAGAAAGGCAGGCGTGAAAGCGCCATGCTCTGTCTCGGTGCTCATCTCTTTGTCCTCCCTGGGGGACATCCATCACGCCAGAGCGCCCGCCCGCCCACCGCTGCCAATCTCATTGTGCCGTTCCGAACAATTTGTCCTCTCGGACAAAATGGACAAGAGCGGGTTCAGACATGTCACTTCCTGTTAGCCGTCGCATGTAATGTTCCTAATTCCTTATCTTTTGATTTACACGCCGCTGTTGCCAGGCAACAGGTCTCAGGTTTACACTTGTGACTTTTTACTCCTCATGAGCGGCACACTCTGCAACACTTAGACAACACTGCTTCACAAGAAAGAACAAGACTGTAAGAAGAAAAAAAAAAGACAATAACGGGAATCCATCTGATTTTCGACTGTTCCACAAATGCAAATCTTCACGATTGAGAGACAAAAAAACAAATTGTGACTTCTTGCTCATCATCATGGGCTCACTTTCAATTGGGTTCCAATATTGGATACTTTTCAGTGTTACAATCTCGGAACACGTAAACCAGCGCACATGCGCAGACATTCAAATACAACTACACTAGTGTTATTTAAGGACAACCACAACATGAAAATGTACATGACGGCCAACTACACATTCTTTCACTTATTGAATTGATTTATTTCGATTAGTGGTCGCCATCTTTTCGGAAGCTTTGAGCTACTTCTTGGGAACTGATTCATACAAATGGGTTCCAAATAAGAAATGTGATCAAATTACCTTTAATAATGGTATTTTTAGGGCCTGAACGACTTGGCTCATAACTCTTTTTAAATGGTCAAAAATTAACACCCCCCTAAAAAAAATGTTTGATTATGTTTAGTTATTTCATTTTGTAAACATTAGAGAGAAAAAATAACTACATTCAAACATTCCTCCAAAATAGGTGAAAAATCTGGCAATTTTTTTGCCAGTTTTCCTCTGCATCATGTTTATTGGGCAAAAAATAAGTGATTTTATTAATTAGGTTTTTTGGGGTTATTATTCGTCCGATTAATCGTGTATCAGAATTGTATTCTGCCAATCATTACTATCAGCACCAGGCTGTTTATTTTAATTAGCAGTTAATGACATCCATTTATGTGACGACGCTAATCATGTTCATGGTTTCTCATAATAATTAGAACGCATAAATATCTATATGCCACATTGTAGTCCTATAAATCTATGCCAGTATTCATCTTTTCAAATGATCACAACAACAACATTCCTGGGAAATCATAATTATCCCATCACTGCTGAGCTATTTCTAGAAGAGGCCTACCCGCTGGCTACTCCATGTGGCCCTTGGGGGCAACACGCTGGTGAGCCATGATTTAAATGTCCCAAAAAACAAACAAACATGGAATTGTTTCACTTGAAGGATTTGGTGGTCATCCAGCCTGAGTGTTGATTACCCAAGTCAGCTGACCTTCAATCCCACACTAACGTGTGTGTGTGCGTGTGTGTGTGTGTGCGCGTGTGTGTGTGTGTGGGACATGATGATGTGTTCAGGTGTCACTGGAACATTACAGCTGGATGAAAATGGAGACCGAGAGTCCGACTTTGCTTTGTGGGACATGATTGACACCAACAACAGCGCATTCCAGGTACACGCACACAGCAACACTTCCTGTCACTCCTCAGTGTGTGTGACAACAAAAACAACAACATTTTGGGAAAATTTAAAACACCAGACGAAACACCAAAAAAGACCAAACAAAAAAAAACGAAATGTGCAATTTTGTTCTTTTCACAGTCAAGAACAAACGCACACAAAAAAACCCCAGATTATATTCTCATACATTAACGAGTAGTATAAAATAAAATCAATAATTATTCTATAAATATTTTAAAAAGGAGTCTGATTTCCTTGTGCCTCCAAAATGCTTTTTTTTAAAAATGTTTGCACCGTTAACTTTGTATCATCAAAAAGATCATTCGTCCAAATAACAAATAACACTCGTGTGGGTTGATAATATCACAAACTTTGCTTCTGCCCGCTTATTTTCGTTTGTTTGTTTGTTTGTTTGTTTTTTTGCCATTAGTGAATCTCCCTTGAATTGCCTAAAACAAAATTTTCTCCACGTGCTACTGCCAACGCAATCGTCATCATCATTCCCAACTGCCAAATGACTACAAGGGCTTTTTTAGATGGTGGACAAGCTCGTTGACTCTCCTGGGACGAAAGCGTTACTGGAACCTTACTAAACGAGTCCTGTCCTTGCTCGGAGTGAAGAGTTGTGAACGTTGCGCTTGATTCCAGATGGTGCTGGTGTACAACAGCTTAGATGAGCAGCTGACGGCCCTTCCCGGAAGGTCGCTGCACTGGCCGGGCGGAGTTCCTCCACCTGACATTCCCGCGTGCGGATTGAAGAACGAAAACCCCGCTTGCCACACCAGTAAGTTGCCCCGTTCAGCCGCTGCTTGCCAACCGGTGTGCACCTGCGCATGTTCTTCAGATTGATTTTTATTTGTATCAACAGAGACCATTACCATCCACCAGATGGTGTCCATAGTGGTCTTCTTCATCCTCATCATGACCCTGACAGTCGCCGTTTTCATTTACAGGTGAGGAATTTTCTTATAGATTCCAGAAAAGGAAAGCAAGATCAGTCCCAGAGCAGCAGGCTACAAACCATTGGAACGCACCAGTGTTCTTAGTATTGTGTGTGCGTGTTGCTTTTGGAGTGGGGGTGGGGGGTAATATCTGTAATGTCTGATACGACTGTCACGTTGTGAGGTGGTGGTGGACCCCAAAAAGCAGGCAGGAGAGAGGAGCAGGGTGAACTTGACGAGTTGTATTGATAAAAACACAGAGAAAACGAAATCCTAAACAAAGTTCTAAGAACACAAGAAATTCAAAGTACCGAAACAAAACCATGACTGAAGCAAAAAACTAACAGGAACAGAACCATGACAAAAACAAACATGACCAAACACCAAGTGGTCGTGCCGGTATTCCTTTTAAAGCAAGAATTACATAACGACCAACAGGTGTACAGCTGCAGGGAGAGCCCTACAGTGCCACCTGTTGGTCACAAACAGAATCACGTCAACGGCGAGAACCCAAAAAGATTCTCGATGAATCTATGAAATCAATTCCAAATGCATGAAGGCGCCAGCCCTGCTTAGAGTCTCGCACACGTGTTGTGTGGTTCTTCCTGGATGGGTTTGAATATTTGTCGCGCTCGTTGTGGCCACTGCAGGAGGATGAAGCTGGAGAAGGAGCTGGTGGCTCAGCTTTGGAGGATCTCCTGGGACGACATCCACATGAGCAACCTCGACAAAGTGCTCCGCAGCGGCAGCAGGATCACGCTCTCTCTGGTCGGTCTCATCTTGATCGCGCCGCATGACCGTAGCCCGAGCCCTAACCGCGCTTTCTTTGTCCACAGAGAGGCTCCAACTACGGCTCCCTGATGACGGATGGTCACGTCCAGGTGTTTGCAAAAACGGGCTACTACAAAGTAAGTGTGTGCTTGTCGCGCACCCGGCATCATCGGTTGATCATCGATTAGGATTTTTTTTTTCCTTCCCCCTCTTGCAGGGAAACATCGTGGCCATCAAGTACACGAACAAGAAACGTGTGGAGTTGAACAGGAAGCTCCTGTTTGAACTCAAGCACGTGAGTATCGACAAATTCATCCTAACGAGTGCGAGGTCTCTGACATGTAACATACAGTCGTGGATTGTGGGGATGTAACTGTTCAAAATTCTCGCAATGATGTGACGGTTTCAAACGAGAAGCATGAGAGATACCGTCTGGCTTGTGAAACACTGCCCCCTGCTGTCAACTTTTGCATCAGCGATGGAAAAAAAACGTGGTCAGGATGTTGGATTGGCTCTTGTTTGTTTTCAAGATTTGTTATTGCGCAAGCAAAGCAGGTGGGCACCCCTTTAATTGTGACACCCCCCCATGTTTACATTATTCATTGAATTAAGAAAAAATATATCAAATTGCTTTTTACTTGAAGCAATTGACTCTCATCGGAACATTTGAGCATGATTACAGTCAAACCTCGGTTTTCGTCCATAATCCGTTCCAGAAGGCTTTTCGAAAACTGAAACCACGCCCTTTTTAAAATAAAAATGTTTTTTTGAACACATCTGCTCACAATGGAAAGCAACACGAGGAAGCGTCACTTCCTCGTGTAAGGAAGGCGAGAGGAGTGTAATGGTGCATTCATGTACGCTCAGTGTGTTCGAGAACTGAAATTTCTTCGTTATCCGAGGCATAAAAAAAACTCAATTTTTGGTCGAGAACCGAGATGTTCGAAAACCAAGGTTTGACTGTAGTTTGTCTTCCGTTACAATGTGTTAATTTTCCACACAATGGCATTTTTTTTTTGCCATGACCTTAATAACATGAAGATATTGTACTGTGAGCATCCCAAATACATTGCGATGATCTCCTACCATATTGAGTGGTCCTAGATTGTAACGATGCTGTTGACGAATGCAGATGCGAGACGTTCAGAATGAACATCTGACCCGATTCATCGGAGCGTGTATCGACCCTCCAAACATCTGCATCATCACCGAATACTGCCCCCGAGGCAGCCTCCAGGTACTCTTTTCAATCTCTTTCTTTGCATACCTTTCAATGGTATATACTTTGTTTGTATCACCTCTCGTGTCTGCATCTTGTGAGAGTGTTTCTCTCCTTACCTGTCTCTGTCTGTTTGTGGGCGTTAGGACATCCTGGAGAACGACAGCATCACCCTGGACTGGATGTTCAAATATTCTCTCATCAATGACATCGTCAAGGTTGATCGTTTTCTCTCACCGTCCGCCAGGGGGCGTTGTTCCCGTGATCACAGTCTTTGTTGATGCGCTTAGGGCATGGTGTTCCTCCATAACAGCGTGCTGATGTCTCACGGCAAGCTGAAGTCGTCCAACTGCGTGGTCGACAACCGCTTTGTGCTGAAGATCACCGATTACGGCCTGAGCAGTCTGCAATCTGAGAGCCAATCGGCAAAGGACGCTCACGCTTACTACGCGCGTAAGTGACACGTCGTGTGCTTAATGTCGGCTTGTAGCTTCAAGTGAAGACGGGTTTCTGAATGTCTTCGCTAGACCTATTTTACTGGCGACGTCGTCCAAGCAAGCTCGATCGGCTCGGGCCACCTGGACGCGCGCATGACGTCGTGTTGAAAGCTCGTATGTGATGTCATCCCACAGAGAGACTGTGGATGGCCCCGGAACTTCTCCGGCTCGAAGTCCCTCCTCCCCAAGGCACTCAGAAGGGCGACGTCTACAGCTTTGGGATCATCCTTCAGGAAGTGGCGCTACGTCGGGGAGTCTTCTACCTGGACTCTGACCCGCTCAGTCCTAAAGGTGAGAGTGCAAGTCCGCCGTGGGCTTGGGGCGAGGCGGGCCGGGCCTTCTCAAAGCGCAGGCTGACCTTCCCGTGCAGAGGTGGTGGACCGCGTAGTGCTGGGCGAATGGCCGTGTTTCAGACCCATGGTGGACCCGCACACTCACAGTCCCGAACTGGGTCAGTTGATGCAGCGCTGCTGGGCCGAGGAGCCCACGGAGAGACCCGAGTTCAACCACATCCAAATGCTGTTGCGCAAGCAGAACAAGTAAGCGCGTGCGCCCCGTTTGCTTGCTTCTTGACCAAGCTGCCGTCGTTGTTGTTGTCGTCGTTTGAAAGCCCCTCCCACAAAATGCTTTCAACACAATTGAACGAGTGGCGACTGCTCTCAAAGGGCGCTAGACGTGCATGGGCGTCTGCATCTTTGTGCGCAGGGAGTCCAGGACCAACATCCTGGACAACCTGTTGTCACGCATGGAACAGTATGCCAACAACCTGGAAGAGCTGGTGGAGGAACGAACACAAGCGTATCACGAAGAGAAACGCAAAGCCGAGACGCTCCTCTACCAGATACTGCCGCAGTCAGTACTACACGCTACACCACATCGCATGACACAATACTAGGCCACCCCAAATAACACGACACACTCCACAGGCCAAACTCCACACTTGATTTTCAAAACAGACAACAAATAATACGGGACTCTTGATAACGTCATTGCTCGGTGGGCCATACATTGCCCGGCCCTCCACAATACACACACACACACACACACACACACACACACACACACACACACACACACATTGCATGCAACACAGGACAGGACCCACAGTATTGTATGTGTGTGTGTGTGTGTGTGTGTGTGTGTGTGTGCGCACTTGCAGCTCAGTGGCAGAGCAGTTAAAGCGTGGCGAGACGGTCCAAGCGGAAGCGTTCGACTCGGTGACCATCTACTTCAGCGACATTGTGGGCTTCACCGCAATCTCCGCCGAGAGCACGCCCATGGAGGTTAGTACGTGCTCGCCCATGCGCCGCTCATCGCGCCCCTTTCAGCGCTCCTCAAAGGCTCCCCGAGACACGTGACGGGCCGTCTTTCCCGTTAGCACTTGGAAAGCTGCTCTTTTTGTCTTTCGCCTCCTGTTTTGCAAAGAAAACGCGACCCCCCCTCCCCCTCAACAAGGTGCCTGCGTGTGTCTCCAGGTGGTAACGCTGCTGAACGACCTGTACACGTGCTTTGACGCCATCATAGACAACTTTGACGTTTACAAGGTAAGGGTGCGTGCCGCCGTCGCCGCCGCCGCCACGGCAACAAGCGTTGACGTCGAGTGGCGCCCCCAGGTGGAGACCATCGGCGACGCCTACATGGTGGTATCGGGCCTGCCGGTGCGGAACGGGAGGCTGCATGGCCCCGAGGTTGCGCGCATGGCCCTCGCCCTACTGGGCGCCGTCACCACCTTCAGGATACGACATCGGCCCGACGAGCAGCTCAAGCTCAGGATCGGCATACACAGTGGTCAGACACACACACACACACACAGCAGTTTTTAAGGCCCCCCTCAAGGCTAATTGAAGGAGACATGCACAATGAATTATTGAATGTTTCTATCTACGTAGTTGTGTCAAAAGGAACAAGCAAGTCAATCTTGAGTTTGCCCTTTATTCCAAAATGCACCTCTGTGTCTCTCGTAGGTCCGGTGTGTGCGGGCGTGGTGGGTCTGAAGATGCCTCGCTACTGTCTGTTCGGCGACACGGTCAACACGTCATCCAGGATGGAGTCCACTGGGGAAGGTCAACAGATCTTTACATTTCCTTGTTTTTGTCAGGACCGTTTTTTTCCCCTCATTATTCTTGAGAAGTTTCCGTCGCTGAAGTACATCTTTGCTGACATGAGCTGCTTGAAGTAATAAAATGGCACTCAACGCAACAGAGAGGAGCTCATGTTGCCAAATGATTTGTCAACTTTTCTGAGCCCGCTCGCAAATATTTTTTTCTCAACGTGAGCAGCCACTCGAGGTCCCGCTGAGAAACAGATGAGATACACCGGTGCAATCATATAATAGAAGCTTCGTGAAAAAGTGGTATCATGGTCATTTTCATATGATTCCATTTCAGATAAAGGCATTTTAGGAGGTATTTAAAAAAATTGAATCTTTGTTTTTAATGTGCAGTGGTTGTGGCATTTTGACAAATTCATCATCACCCCCACATTTTCCTGTCTGCTGTTGTGCGAATGCAAAATGGCTGCCTCATCCTGGCACTTCAGTTCAGAGATCCTCTTTAGTGTATTTGAAACATCATCATGAGGCTGCCTCCAGTAGCAGTAATGCTACAGACAGCCTGAGTGACATTTATTGAGCATCATGTTATTTAGGATGACTTTAGTATGATTGAAAATGACCGCTACACATGTCTACTTGAATCTGATATGTGTGTATGTGCGTGTGTGTGTGCAGCATTAAAGATCCACGTATCATCGGCCACTCGCGACGTCCTCCAGGAGTCGGGCCGCTTCCAGTTGGAGCTCCGAGGGGACGTGCACATGAAAGGCAAAGGACAGATGACCACCTACTGGTTGCTGGGAGAGAACGACAGCCAGTGACTGCAGCAAGAGGGCGGGGCCACGCCTCAGGTTGTCCAAAAAAAAAAAAAATACATGAGGGAAGCTACAACGCATTATTTCTCGGTGGCAAGGCCCCGTCCATGCAAGCAGGAAGTGTCAGATGGTCACCTGACTGCAAATTATGACTTTTGGCCCATTTGAAGCTCTCAACATTCAACTCGATCAGCTGTCAAGATGTTCTGTGTCGTGTCGCGCGTCCACTAGATGGCGCAATGCCTCGCTTGCCACATAGCAACAAGCTAATGCTTAAAAAAAAAATACAAAAGAAACGAAGGAGCTTGACGGCAAGTGAAGTCAGATACGGCAGTGCCTTGAGATTCGAGCTGTTGATCATTTGGACAATTTTTTTTTTTTTTTTTTTTTGCTCAATCGTGCGGGCAGCTATTTGAGTGGCGTCAGGTGACTCTGCTCAACTCACTTCACAACGACACAGCTTTAAAAAGAGGCTTCAAGCTGTTTGTTCCCATGCCCGGTTGAGGTTTACGTTCAAAACAAACACAACATGAAGACAATTATACTTTGTGAATTTCAAACGTGGGTTCAAGTTCAGTATCACACACTATAAGGTGCCAAATTGCACACTGTAGTGTGATAAATTTTAAGGTGGTACATTTCTTGTTTTAATGTGATGTATTTCACGGTTTGACGTCACTTTTTTAATGAGCCCCCCCCCCCCCCCCACCCCCCAGTATTATGGAGAATACGCTTCAGAAAAAAAACAGCCACAAAAATTTGCCTGATTGAAAAAATCTTATTTAGATGAATGCTAACAAACAATACAATGTGCCAGAGCTAATAGCATCGACGTATACTATAGCGTTCAAACGCTTTCAGCAACAAACGTTTGAACAAAAACAGCGCGGCAACGTGCAGACACAATATAACACTGTTCTATCATATATTCTTTATCCTCTCCAAAGAATAACTTGGAGCTTGGAGCAATGACTGCCTCATGTCAAGCCATTGATTGCAGCAAAACAAAAGTTACATTTCTTTCAGTGCCATTTAATTCGGTCATTGCTGTAGATTATTATTTTTTTGTGGGGATGGGGCAGTCTGGAGAAGATGAATGGTGTTTGAATTTATTTTAATTGAGAGTGATTATTTGTGATATGACCCCCTTGAGTTATGAGCATAGTTTCCAAACAAACTCAACTTGTATCAAAGGCAGCGCAAGGCATGGGCTAATATTTGCTTTTAACGGGATAACCGTGAGGAAAAATGTTGCTGTATCATTCAAATTACAGCTCCAAAAATTTTTTTTTTTTTTACATTGAACACAATTTCATTTTGTTTAAACGTCAGTCAATATCTGTTAAAATAAAATCAACATAAACATTGTGTTATGTGGGTCAGTGTCCCATCACTGGTGACTGGAGAGCTATTTTTACAACATACCTAGAGGCCACTCGTGTCATTGGGGCTAACAAGTATCTGCTGGAACCATGAAGCTTTTTTTTTTTCAAACCCTGCACATTAATCAACATAGCTAAAAGACATCAGTGAAGTTTGCGCAGTTGCTCTCTCATCTTCCTCCCTCCATGTCTGAGAAAGAGAAAAAAAAAAGTTGCTTGGCCTCCCGTCAGGACCTTCAAAGGGTGTCTCATTTAGCGATCTCTCTATTGAGCCGTGCTAAGAAGTGCCCTCAAAAAGCAAGACAAGAGTGTATTGCCTGTGATGATGGGGGGGTCTGTGTGGTTGTCGAAACCTCAACTCTTTATAACTACGGCATAGTGGTCGTCGGCCCAAAGCGCTGTGTTGCAACAGATGAACTATCATGACCTATTCCCAAAGTAAGCACCGCAAGTGGACTTAGTTGAAAATGTTTATTGAAGATGCACGCTAAAAAAAAATCAAAAAAAAAAGAGAAGCAAAGAAGCATCCAGCTGATAAGGAAGAAGCGTCCAGTCGATGACACGCGGGGGTCTTCTTGTTTTTCATGTGATGAGCTGCACACACAAAGGTACAACTTTTAACACACAAGTCGAGCCTTGAGCGGACGTGCACGTGCGACACTCACAGACTTGACGGACTGTTTGATGAAGTCTTTCCTGCCGCTCAGATCGTGATCGGGATACGTGTCGAACACCTGAAAGGGAACAACGGATGAGACCGAGGGCGCGGCCGCGGGTCGCGGCGGCATTCGTTCGCGAGGAGAACGCACCCTCTGGCAGATGTGCTTCATTGTCCACTGGGCCAGGTCGGCGTCTTTGAGGAGCGTGCACACAGTCTCCTTCAGCTCATCGTCGCTCGGTGCTCGTTTGATCATCTTGATGAGCGGCTCGTCCTCGTCCGATGTGTCGTCGGCTGCCGTGGAAGCGAACGTGAGGTATGTTAAAATTCAAGGGCCATGTTGCGCTGACACCACTGCTCTCACCTGTGTTGGTGTTCTTGCTGCTGCTGCTGCTGTCGGCCTTCTTGGTCTTGGGCGCGGGCTTCTTTTTCTTGGCCTGACAAACAGGAAGTGATGTCACACAGGCAAACGGATAAAGCCGCAGTATGGTGAGTTCTTCTGTCTTTTTTTTTTTTAAACCTCATTGATGTCCGAGTCGTTGTCAGAGATGTCTCTCTTGACCCGCTTCCTTGGAGGTGGAGTCTTCTTGGCGGGAGTTCTGGAGGGCTTCTTGGAGGACATTGACAAATTGAAAGGCGTGCACATGCCGGGTGAATCATTGATTCATTATTCCTTTATGGCTAGAAATACATTTTGATGGAGTGGACCAAAACTGGTCCACTAAAAATCCCATTATAGTGTTGGGGGGTGGGGGTGTCCATTAATGGTTTCAACCCTCAGTCGGGAATGAGTGAATGATTCTCAATGTTGAATCGCTTGAATCGGATTTTTACGTACTGTACTGTTATGCGACGCTTGCGCTGAGACAATTAACTGAATAACTGCCTGTGTTGACAATGACTTCAAATTTGTGGTCTACAGTAGACCTCCACCTGTCTGCTGTTCCGCATATGCGACAGCACCTTTACTTTTTTTTTTTTAGATAGTTCCCCTGCTTTTATTTGTCCCCTTCAAGATTTAATGAGTGTCGATTTGTTGCGGTTGGCCCTGGAGTCTATTCCCATGATTAGTCGGGAGGTCCTCGGGGTAAAACAATCCATCTCGTAATGGCAAGTAATTAAATAATTGACAGAGGCGGGCAATTGTTTTCGTACAGTTGTAAACGACGTGTTGTCGTTGATGCATGGGCACAGACGACGCATCCAATAACAGCCGACCGAGTCCAGCTAAACAACCGTCTAAGATGGAAATCATTGACTCTTTCCCAAATGACTACAATTTTTTTCTTTTTTTTAAGCAGACGACTACATAGTTGATGAAACGATTCGTTGAACAACAGTTAATACAGACCAAGTCATTGGCAGTCTTGGGAATCATTTTGAGGTTTTTGGACTGACTGAGCGGGGACCGACTCAAAGGCAAAAAGGAGTCGTCGACTCATGACTAGAATCGAATTAAATCCGTCTGTGTTGGAAATCGTTGACTCATTCCCGACTCGCTCTCACCGTGTGCATTTTGATCGAGTGGACTACGAAGACGATGAATTGAACGACAGCTAATATAACCAAAGTAGTCCAACTCAAGGAATCGCTGCTCGATTGGTCCTCTTACCTGGTCCTCTTCTTCGTCCCGCTCCTCATCATCATCATCCGTACGGGACGACTTGTCTTCCGTGTCCGAGGCTTTGCCATCGGGTACCTTATCTTCCTCTTCCTCCTCGTCGCTGCTTGAGTCCATGACAATGGCTTTGGACTTACTCGGCGCTTTGGACTTTTTGGGGCTGGACGAGGACGACGACGAGACCCGTTTCCTCTTGCCGTCGCTCTTCGTCTGCTTGCTCTTGGCGCCCGAGTCGGCGGATGTTTTCTTCCTGGACCGCTGCTTCTTCTTCACGGGAAGACGCTGGAACAAACAGAGGAGGGAATGAGCGTGCCCAATCGCAGGTCACATGACTTGACTTCGTTGGTCAAAGTTGGGAAGGACATGACTGGACAAGTCTTGTTTCCATTTGTCCTGGTCTACGAGACGGTGTGCACATTTACGCAAGTCTGTTTTGACTTGACCATGGTTTGTCCATGGTTTTGTTTTTTTGTTTTTTTTGCTTTGACTTGCGAGCAAACATTTGAAATATGAGTAGTGTCTAGTGCCATTGGACTCAACAGTTTGGGATACGTGACCAAAATGAGGGGAAATAACTGTTGAAAGCAAGGCTTGACACTCTTCTTAGACTTTGCTGTCAAAGTAAACATCAAACATCTTGTGCATTGCTATGATTCATGATTTGAGCTGTCCCACCACTAATCTTCCATCTGTGCTAGTCCGCTTGACTTTTTAAGTCGACAACATCTCACTGATTTTGACGCATGGACTTGGGGAATCCCGTTCGAGTTTAGTGGTACGAGTTTCCATCTGAAACTTGTCAGCCAATGGGAGAAGTCCATTCACGAGCGCCAAGCAAATGAGAAAAAAATCAATTTTTACCCGTTTACTCTCATTCAAAGGGATTTTGGGAGCAGAATTTCGATCGGCGAGCATTTGAGCCAGGGGAAAACCCACCTGGACTTCCAACTGTCAAGTGACGACTGGACTTGTTTGAAACTTGACAGTTTAGACTTGAGACTTAGCAGTCACGCTGCAACCCGGAAAGAGCAGCACAAGAGCAATCTTGTGCTAGTGACGTAGCAGTCGCTGACCTTTCCGCTGTCCTTGGGCTCTACCAGGAAGGTCATGATCCTGTCCACCAGTTCTGACTGCGTCCCTTTCTTCCCCAAGTCCAAAATGCTACAAACCAGCTTGAGTTTGGCGTTGGTCAAGTGGGCGTTCCTGCAGCAAGCGTCGGACGAGCGGCGCGGTTAGAGCGAGCCAGCACCGGAGCCAAATGTTGTGAGCTTACTTGAGAAGTTTGTCTCGCTTCTTGAGGTACTCCTCGCTGCCGGCGGAGAAAGGGAAACCGTTGAAGAGGCGCAGGTTCTTCTTGACACTCGCCATCTGTCAAAGCACACGCGTCAGAACTTTCTCTTTGACAATTGAGAGTGACCAACGAAATGGGAAGGTCCGACCTCGACACTCGGCTAAAAACCCTTTTCTCATTGGGCAACATTTACACAATCTTGTCTTTTGGTCACAAGAGAACCTGCACGAGCAAAACAACGTGTCTCCGACTTGTTCTCATCTTTAGTAACCAATCAGGACAACATGACCAATTCTGACCCAAAAAGTCGAGAGAAAAAAGGAAAGCAGTCAAGCAGAAGAGTGACTTTGACCAGCTGTTTTTGGTCCTCAAAATAAAAACCCGTGAACGGGCTTTTGGTGTTTAAAAAAAAAAAACCTCTTTACGGAAACGCAACGTGCGCAGATCGGACTCACTGAACGGCGCACGGTGAACATTTCGACATGGCCTTTTGCTACTTAATCCATCTACGACAGTGGTCACCAACATGGTGCCCGCGGGCACCAGGTAGCCCGTGAAGACCACTTGAGTAGCCCGCCAGTGCCTGGACATTGTGATTTGCTAGTAGAAATTATGATTTAAAAATGCAAACATTGGCAGTACTGTGAGACATTTCGAAACACGATCAAAGTCTGACAATTTAAATCATCAAGTATTAAAAATAACACATCCTCATATTATTGAAGGTATTTTGGACAAATATGTTATTTCAGACGTGTATCAATTTGGTAGCCCTTCACACAATCGGTACACATGAAGTTGCTCTCACCCTCAAAAATGTTGGTGACACCTGATCTACGACATCATCTTTGCTCACAACGCGCACACAAATTCTACTTCTTCCTCCCTTTTTTTTTTACCGTTACCTGTTTGGCGGCTCCCATGGCTCAATTTGTACGAATTCCAATTTCTCTCCATCACAACTGATCTACTCCAAAACTATGCTGAGTTCAAATCGAAAGTGATGCTAGGTCGCCCTCTGCTGGCATCTGTTAGTTACTACACCACTGAAGTTCAATTCTTTGGCTCGTGAAATGATCCGATAAAATCTTTGGCTCGTGAAATGATCCGATATTGATTTCAATCTTTTGATACCACCTCAGAAGAAGTAGAAACAAGTAATTAAGTACTTGTCGACAGGCAAAGTACACCCCACCCCCACTGGACTTTCCTTACCTTTCCTGGCCGCTCAAACAAGATGGCGTGCAGTGGCTTAAGTTCTTCGGACTTGAGTTTGCCGATCTGGAAGTTGATGCGCGGAATGTCTCCCAGCTTGTCGCCGCTTCCTGCACGCGCGCACACGGCATCAGCGCCAGCGTGGCCATGCTTTGGCTGCGGCAAAAGGCCAACGTACCTTGTGCGATGGTCAGCTCTTTGTGTTGGGGCACCTGCATGTCCAGTCGCTCCACACTCTTCTTGGTGCGCTTTCCCGCCACGCAGAGCTCATCTTCGGACACCGGCGCCGGATCATGTTCCCCCAGCTGCACAAGAAGCCCGTCTTTTTGGCTCGCCGTGCTTTTCTTGTCACCCGACTTCTTGTCTTCCTGCCACGTCTCCGGACGCTTTGCTGTTGCTTCGGGCGATGAAGCTCGCACACCTGATGCTTTCTTTGCCATGTAACTCGTATCTGAGCACGCACATCAGAACCATCATCATCATCATCACCACCATCATCATCCTCCTCCTCCTCTATATCTACGTCTTGTTTGATAGCGAAGTACTGGTGATCAATTTTGGGATGTGTTGTTAGTTTCATGATGACGAATGATCATCGTTGTGAATTTTTTTTTTTTGCCTCCGAGCTACTCGTTGTTGAACAGCAAGTTAGGGAAAACTACATCAACATTAAGCATTGTAAAGTTATGTTAGGTTCACCTGTAAAAGTTATAGTTTATTTAGGGGTCAACATGAAATTTCAGCTCAGAGCTGAGTCATGTATGTACAGTACATGTACGTAATCAAACGTGTGTGGTCCATCACGTGATCGTATTTTCAACTTGCTCATTGAACGACGGAAATGTGCATGACTGCAGATGGCGCCAACATCCAAAATTGCATTGGGACAAATTATATTTTTTTGTATGTCTTTTTTTTGTTTTTGTAAAACGCCGTGTAAAGGTCTTGCTTCAGGACTGTCAAAATAAGATCATGTAACATTAAGACGTACGTGATCTCATTTGTTGTCATTCAATGAAATTCACCTTGCTGATAACGACACGTTCTTGTTCTTGGCGTGTTCCGATCGACGTGATTATATTGTCTATTAATTTGGACTGAACGGGAGTTAGACTGACTTGGCCTTGGCCGCCGTGTATCGTTTTATGTCTTCAGCCTGGCTGCTAACACGTTAGCTTCGGTCCCCTGTATTCAAGGTTCCGAGTTGGCGCTCGATTCAAGACAACATTTGAGAGGCCTCCGGAGGCCGTCAGGAAGTCGAACAAAAGTTGGCTTACATGGACTGGACGTTGTTCTTTGTCGTATTTTGTTTGCGTCACTGTGTGTAGCGTCGTACAGCTCTTGTTGTCGCTCTTGGTCTTTATTTTTCCGTTTCATTCCCCATGGCGGGTACTTAGGGGGCGGGGCTAAAACTGCATCCTCGCCCCCGATTTGACACGAGAGCAATGACGTATAAGTTAGTCTTCTTCGAATACCGAAAGTGGCAGGGCGCTCGATTCGCTCCTGCCCCCAATAGGGCGCCAGCGATAACGCATCAATAAAGCGACGCCTCATTTCTCTTGACAGAAAGTCCGACGTTTTCGAATTTATTATTTGCCTTTCTTCTTACGCGTCACTCGTGTGCTGCTCAGTCAAACCTGTCCGGCAACAACAACAAACATTTTCTTCATGTATTTAACAATTTTGTTGAGTCAAAGGAAATGAGCAGATGAAATTAACTTTCTTGCCATTCTTCACGCAACACACGTCCTTCATTTTTATTTTGATCTTATTTCAACGCAGCTGATTTCCCCCACCCCAAAACCAACGACTCAGTTTTATTTTTCCCAAATGAGATGTTTTTGTTTATTTTTTCTAAACCCATCACTTCTTTGTTTTTGTTTTATATCGTCCAAAACGATTTTTATGTGATCTGCTGTGTGTCGTTACATTGGATAAGACAAACACAATATCTAACGTCACTCAACTCATTCTACAAGCACACACCCAAAATACACACATACATAATAGGCTGCATACAGAAAATGCGTCAAGGAGCCCTCAAGGACTACATGAGTAACCTGTGGGCCTATTGCAAAAATAGCTCACCAGTGATGGGACACTGTCACTCTCCAAGAATATTGTAGAAGTGATCATTTCAAAATGTGAACACTGGTATAATAAAGTCTGGCCAATTGAGATATATCTCGTGAGCTGGAATCCAGTTGAGATTTTGTGTGTCATCCCTAAAACATTTTAGCATGCTTGCTGGCTGCATCCAAGACGCCATATTGTCCGTAGGTGCGTGTGCGTGAAAATCGATAGCCGTTTGTCTACGTTCCCTGATACTGACAACCAATTTATTGTCTGTCTGCCTGTGCCCGATGAGAGCCTGGTGACCAATCCATCATTTTTCTACATGTCTTGACATTGACTGTTGGCCAATCCACCGTTTGTCTAAATGTCACCAAGGTATTCATCTCTCTAAAGAAGGTTTGCTCGTATGATTGTCATGTTCCACGTTAGCGGGGCGGTGGGAAGGTTCACGTGGCGAGCGCCCTTCCCAATGGACAAAA
This sequence comes from Hippocampus zosterae, assembly GCF_025434085.1. NCBI lineage: Eukaryota > Metazoa > Chordata > Actinopteri > Syngnathiformes > Syngnathidae > Hippocampus > Hippocampus zosterae. The sequence continues at coordinate 5,701,011 of NC_067455.1, read as the reverse complement.
CGGGAATGTTGTCATCAATGGGAACGGCAAAAGAATTGAGAGCGAAGCAGTCGGCGGCTGTTTATTAACGATTGATGAATTGGCGCGCTCTACACAGAGACAAAGGAGAACTTCAATGCTTGAATTCACCGAGCCGAACCCACTCGCTTGAACCTTGAACCGTAAAAACACACAAAAGAACACATAAAAGAACACAAAGGCGTTCGCTCCTTGGCCGCGTCGAAACGTCTTCCGCTTCTCAAGATTGTCGTCGATCATGTTGATTTAATCATCATAAAGAATTATCAGCAATCAGCCCCCCCGCCAAAAAAAACACATTCTGGTCATGTGACATCTCCTCACTTGGTCATCTCGGTGTCTTTGTCCATGTCCTTCTGAAACAACAACAAGATCAACTTGTACCTCTGCTGCTCACACATAAGAGCTCTTCAACTAACACGGAGGATATTTGTCACGTTTGTCACTGCTAACGTGTGTCACCTGACAAGCGACATACTTGGCTTATTGACATGTAACACCTATCCTTGTGACATGTAACGTGTGATTTTTTTTTTTCAAAATACACACTGTGCTCCCCTAAGGAAGCTTTGTCTATGACTGTCCCAACTTCATGTTTTCTTTACATCTGCGAAAACTGTCAAAGGCGACCCGGTGGACTCACACTCTGTAACCCCGGTTGGTCATTGACAAAAAAGCTCTTCTGATTCTGATGTGAGGTGTCCTATTGATGTGTTGACATGTCCAACTGATGTTTTTGTGATCTGTTGCAGTGACGTGATGGCGTGCCATATTGTCTCGATGACAGTACTTAGTCACATGACCTGACCCAGTGTCACATATTTCCCGACAAATGAGGTCGGAGTGTCCGAGTGACGTGATACGTGTCCATTTGACACGTGAAAGGAACCAGGTGCTTAAATGACCACTCCTAAGGACACGCGGCATGTCCGGTGAAATGTTTATATGCCGTGCGGCGTGTACAAAATGACCTCTCCTGGTGACATGTGTGATGCGCTCGAGTAATCTCGACATGTTGACATGTGGCATTTGACATGCATCCTCATGACATGTACCACTTGCAATGACATGTGACACGTATGGGGACTCACATAGGCGGGGGCAGAATCGGCAGTCCAAAGTCGAGAGTGCGTGGTGTACAGCGGGATGTCGTCATGATGGTTGTAACGCCCCCTGTTGCAGCAACACCAAAATATCTGCCAAGAAGAAACACCATAAGTGGAGGAGTCCTCACCGCCCCATGCTAAAATATAACCTTCCATCAGGGGGACATGGGGGGGGGGGATTCCAGAATAGTCAACATGTACAAACATGTACAGTACATGATCAAATGAGCCTACAGATGTCACTCTATGTAGGTGTAAAAAGCAGGACCGAAAAGGATTTGACATTCAATAATTCAGTAATTCACCCAAAACTTGACTGAGCTTCCCGAAAATCTAAATAAAATAACGGTTCTTAACTTTCTGCAAAAATCTGCAGCTGGAAACCCTCACGAGGCGCCTTTACTGCCATTTGTATGTATTATTAAATATTTTTAAAATGATACGCTAACCATGGCCATGAGCATGAGGAGGAGGAGCCCGAGGAGCAGAGCACCCAGAGCCAGAAGAGCGATTCCCCAACCGGGAACGTTGGCACCACTACCCGCTGGGATAGAGGTCTTGCTCGCAGCGCCCCCTGTGGTTACGGAGGTGGCGTTGGCGGATGTCGGCATGGATGTCATCATGGCGGTTGTGCCATTCCCGGTCGTGTTATTGGCGCCAGTGCTGGCGTTTGTTCCTGCGGAGACAGGAACCGTGGTGTACTGTCCGGTGTTGTTTGGCTGCTGCTTGGTTGTCATGAGAACTGTCGACATGTTGGTCGACGTGCCGGCGGCCGTTCCCGGGCTGCTCGTCGACGGCGACGGTGGGACTGTTGTCGTGGAAAAGCCTCTCATGATGAAACACACTGCAGTCATGTTGACAAACATCAAACTTGCAACTCACACGCATACAGAAACGCAGCTTGAAGTGGGAACTTCGTCCTGTGAGCTGACCTGTGATCCACATGGCGAGCATCGTTGTCGTCCACATTCTTGTGCTGTGTGTGCGTCTGTATGCATGTGCGTGTTCTCTTTTCAAGCAGACACCTGCGCAGAGGCGGCGCCAGAAAGGGGTTGGGGCCACACCCCATCACACCTTGCAGAAACACAGTATGGTCATGTGGTTTGTTATGGAAGCCCCCCTCCCCCTCAGGTGGATATGTGGGGGGCCATTGGTCCCACCCTCTGCACGCCCCTGGTCCCCTTGGTCATCAAATTGTGAGCGTGTGTCTGCGCGCTTATAAGTTACAAATTAAGAGTTAACAGTGATGGACAAAAAAAAGCAAATTAAAATAGAAAAGATTTCCGTGAAGAATACAAAACCAAAAAAACGGCAATGTTTAAAAAAAAGAAAACGTTGACTGATCGATATGACATTTTATGTTTTCCAAACGTATTCAAGTAAACAAAATATAGCGAAAATGCGCCTTGGTTTTAGCCCTTGTTGGTTAACGCAAGTCATGAATGCGTTGTCATAAAAGGGTTGTTTTATTTCAAACGTAGCCACTGCGGGTCGATGGGAAATGTAGTTCACTTACATTGTGTCGCCTCTAAATTACGTCTTCAAAGTGTGAGATTCCCGCCGGGCGGCGGCTGCCAATTTATTCGACACACTACTTGCTCGTCGTGGGTTTTCGCTCAAGGCAGGCTTCCGGTATCTGAGGTAACGTGTACTTTAATTTACTTTTCTTTCGGTTCTGTGAGTTGCAGCTCAATACACCGCGAGCATGACATCCATCTTTCATCGCTAAGAACGAATTTATAAGGCACTCAAGGATTTTCTCTGATTTCGAACAGCTTCTGGATACTGTGGCAAAGTTGGTTATTGTTTGCTTTGTACATATTTTGAATTCAAACAAGTCATACAATTTGAGAGTGTTTCGTTTGATAAATAATGGATTTGTTGGTTCTACATAATTTCAGCGGTTGATAATTTGTATAGACATAACTCGAAATATAAAGACGAACAGAATTTGATATAAAATATCTATATAAGTACAATGAAAAATCCATCCATTACTACTACGCTGCTGTGTCCTCATAAATTTGTGTGTGCACTCTTCTACTTATAAATGTGTGTACCTGTGTTTGTGACAATGACAGGCATCAGATTGCGCTTTGATTTTTTTAATGTGATTGAAGACAGAATTGATCAGAAAAAAAATCATCATGGTTGTTTCCATATTGTGTTTGGATGGCGAGTGATGACATAACACCGCGGCCGTGACGACATCACGGGGGGTCGTGTAGACGTCATGGTCAGTTGTAGGCGTCTTTGTCACTCTGCGATTGGTCGTGCGGCGCATCTAGCGGGAGTTCAGGGTCGAACGTAGGCTCTGACCCCAGTTGGCCTGTGGACATAAGGAGGTTTGGTTGAGAGGTCGCCTGAGTGTGATGGGTCGCCGTGATTGGACCGACCATTGGCCATGAGCACTTTCGCCAAATGGTTCCAGAAAGAGCAGCTCCTCTCGCGCAGGCCTTGCTTCTGGCTGAGGGCAGGGCTTAGCACCAGAAAGGTGGGCGGGACCCCAGAGGAGAAGACCGGTCGCCAGTGGGGCAGAGAGGCCGCTGGCCATGACGCTGATGGGTTTGGATCGCTGAGGGCAAGAGAAAAATGGCCACATCGTAAGTGTGTGGTCCCGTGTGTCGCCCCCCTTCACTTTGTCTGTTTGTCAGACAGGCAGACAGACGAACTGTCAGCCTGTCACTTTGTCATGTGCTTTGTATTTGGGTTTGTCAGTCGGTCAGTAAAGTAGGCGGACAGACGGATAGATAACAAAAACGTGTCACTTTGTCTGTTGGTCAGTTAGTTAGTTTGGGTGTTTGTGGCGATCTGCGTGTTTGTCGGTTTGCATGTGGTTACCCGCTCCTGACGAAGTTTGCCACGTAGCTCATGACAGCTAGCGAGAGGCGGCGCTCGGCTTTGGTGAAACGCAAGGAGCCGATTGTCTGATGAGGAGCTCCGAACAGTAGCTGCACGTCCAGTGGGAGCGAAAGGTCAGCCCTGCAAACCGGAAACGGACCTGGTCATGACCACAGATGTGAATGGCGGCCATCTTACGTTGCCACTCGCTCAGACCACTTTACTGACTCCATTACTTTCTTCTACACACTTCGGATTGTACGAAGAAGTCTGGAAGAAGCGTTACTTGCACATTTCATCGGGTACGAATACAATTTAAAATTTTATCTACTCAAAGATTTGTCTGCGTCATGCTGTCAAAACCATCAACAAGGACATAAAATGAAAGCAAAGCCATCAAGAAAAGAACTTGTCAGTAACAGTGGCAACGTAAAATGGCTGCCCCCTGGCTTCATATACAGTCAGGAATGGCCGTGGTAAGCACTTGGCACCTGCTAGCGCTCGCCGGCTGGTGGTACAGGAAGACCTTGGCGCCGTTCTTTGCGTAGTGGTTGGCCATTCGCAATGTGGGACAGATGATGAACTGGTCTCTGCAACGCACGCACATAACATGCATTTAGTGTAAAAAAAAAAAATAAAGCAAACAATTTAAATGCTAAGATGTTGCTAGCATCAAGTGAAGTTTGATGATGATGTTAACCATTTGGGATATACTGCATGTTTTTCTCATGCTAACTAATGCAATTAAGTTTTTTTTCTTCTTTTTCAAATGTCCGCAAGTTGTCTTTGGCCATCTAAAAAAAAAAAGAAAGAGCCGCATAAAAAACATATACGTGCGTTCGGACCTTGTGGCGTTGTCAAGTGCGCGTGAAAAGAGGTTGTATCCAGCGGGGGCGGAGCTATGATCCAGCGAATAGAACCAGGTGGCTGCCTCCTTGAGCAGCGAGCTTCCTGAGGCTCCGCCCAGTGAGCGGCTCAGCGCTTCGTAAAATGCTGTTTTACCGCCACCACCGCCGGGGAGCACCGCCGCAAAGTCCTGACAGCACACACAAAACCATGTACTTGTATCAATGTGTGTCCATGCTTCAAAATGTGTGAGTGTGTGTGTGATTCTCCAGCACGCCGTGGCTTCTAACCTTGATACTTTGCATCCGGGCTAGGATTCCATCATGCTGGGATGTTCCGAGGAGCAGGTCAACTCTGCGCAAAGACGCCGGCGCACCTCCATCGTCGGCGGCGGCGTCTCGGTGCCGCGTGGGCGACCATGAGCGGAACGGCCCTCCGGCGGCCAGCATCTGTAAATGCAGGAAGTTTTTATAAGGAACGACAACATGGCCGCCAGCGTGCGACGGGACTCGACGCGAGGCGCTGCGTCAGTTCGCGCACCTTGGTTTGAGCGGCATTGAGCGCCTCCACGGGCGCCGCTCTGAGGCACTCTAACATGCGCTCGTCGTCGTCCACGGCGCAGTCCAACTCGGCGGCCAACTGCAAGGTCAGACGTCTGGCGGCTGACGGCGGTTGGAACGTCAACGGAGAGAACAGCGAGCCGCCCTGCGCGTGACGCATAGATCAACGGTTCACGTCAATGACGTATGCAGGTATAGACGAACACAAACGGGAACAACACTTGGCATCGGCACCATCCATGAGTACCCGATGCCTTAAAATAAGACGATACGATATACCTGGTATCCCACAAACAAAAAACACGCATAAATAACAGGTACAAACACGCAAATCATACATACATGTTAACACACACACACACACACAAATACCACACAAACAATCACACACACAGATACACGCGTGTGTATAAAAGCCAGGACCCACTTTCCCCGCCCCCTATTTTTTGAATCTGCCATCAGCACACACACTTAGGACTGACCATAAGCAGCATGCGGTGGAAAAGGGGCGCGGGGCGCATGAGTAGCTGGCTGATGATGTCAGCGCCGCCACGCTCTGCCCCCACCGTCACTTTGCTCTGGTCCCCGCCCAGCTCGGAAATGTGGGCGTTTACCCAGGCCAGAACCGCCTCCTGGTCTGTCGCACCCCAGTTGCCGCTCGCGACCGATGAACCTGACAAGCCGTGCGTGCACGCGCCGAATGCAACCACATTAGCTCACATGTGTTTTGGTGTGTTATGCATGTGGACATTTTGTGTGTCGTTGTGTGTCTCTATGTGTTGGTGTGTGTGTGCAGACCTGTGCTGAGGAACCCGAGGGCGGCCGTCCTGTATCCGGCCGTCACCACCAGCAGGTTTCCGACCGCGGCGAGGGTGGAGCCGTCCAGGGTGGCTCGGCTTTGATTGGTCGGGGGGTTGATGAAGAAGACCAGCACTGGGACACGCCCCCTCTGACACAGGCACGGAAAGGTCAGAGGATGTCGTGTTACTTCGTTGGTTGAAAAAGTCGTCAGTCACCGTGGCGACGGGCCTGAAGACGTTGAGGTAGAGACAGTCCTCACTGGTGTCCACCCGCCCTGGTTGGACGCAGGCGGACCTGAGGGACGCACACGTATGTCAGCCATTTTGAGGGCGGCCATTTGGCGCGCTCGCACTTACCGCACTTTGCTGGCGTCCCAGGTCCCCGTCCAATCGGACGGCTGTGCGCTTCGATAGCGCAGCGATCCGATCGGCGGACGAGCGTACGGAACGCCGAGGAACTGAAGCACGCGCTTCCTGTCTGAACCCAGCGCCGTTTCCACGACGATGCCTCGGAGGGTGCCGTGACCGGCGATGCCGACGCTTGTCACAGTCGCCGGCGACGAGGGCAACACTGATCATGAGGTTAACGCACATGTTATTAACACGCAAATATTTTTTTTACACATAAACAGGTGATTTAACGTACGCACAAATATCTGGGAAGAACAAACACACGAACATGTAAAAACACACACACATACACATGCGCCATGTATGAATAAGAGCCGCTATTGGTTGACCTTTCCTCAGGTACACTTGGGGGGCGGGCTCTCGGACCACCAGCCGGCAGGAGGGAGCGGGTCTTTTGGAGGTGGAGGCGGAGCTTAGGCCACAAACGGCGGTGTCGGGGTAAAGGACGCAGCGTGTGGCCGAATCCTGCTCGGCCAATGACACGGCAGCGCAGGACTCCGCCTCCTGGCAGGCTGAAACGGTAAGTTGGCACATGTGAAAGTTGCATGAAATCTTTCAGCACAGACGCTTCGGCACTGCTGGCATATGAGCCCCCCCCGGCCCCCCCTGTCGCTTCCCCCCCCCCCCCCCCCCCCCCATGACTTGGGTTGCCTTTCATATCACTCCCCAGCCAATTTCAAATTCCCCAAGTAGTCATTAGGGAGTGAGCATCGGTTACCATGGAGACACCAGTCTCTGGTCCGGGACGGATCGCCGGCGATGTCGCGGCTGATGTGGATGACATCATAAGAATGCGACGACGCGTCCAGCAGAAGCGAGGAGTCGGGCAGGAGACTCCACTCGTCCATAGACACTGATTCATCGCAACACGTTAACGATACAACTCATCGAGGGTCGGCCAACCTGGGGCATATCTTACCATTGTTTTTCAAAGTTGGCAGGCTGAAGGCGGGGCACAAGGCTGGAGACAAAGTCCACTGATTGACTGAAAACACACACACACACACACACAGTGTTTACACACACTGTTTGTGTATGAGGTGTCCGTGTGAGGTTTTGTGAGGGCGTTACCAGGTTTTTGGTACCAGCCAAACGGTTGCGGCGACGTGCCGACTCCACTTGCTTGACAATCTCCAATGGCCCAAGAGCTCTGATGGTCTTCGCCGCACGTTTGAATCCCGAGACTGATCAAAGTCACGCACGCGACACCCGTGGTCCCTGCACACACACACACACACACACACACAGGCAGTTACATTTGGTAGATTTGCGTGATGTGCATTGCGTGTATGTTACATCGGTGTCCTGTTGCAGGTCTGTCGCGTGCTAGCCGTGTGTTGTGTTTGATGCATGCTTGTTCGGAAGACGTTGTGTGTTACGTTGCTGTTTTGTGTTGCGTGCGTCTGCTTCACACTTGTTGTGTTGTTCATGTTCATGTGTCATGAGTTACAGGTTGTCTCATTGTTTTTTTTTTTTTGTGTGTGTGTGTTACATGTGATAATTGTGGAACACTTTGCCACATGTTGCGTGTGTTATGTGTGCGTTATGGTTTTTTTTTGCAATGTGTTTGTTGCAGGGCGGCCCGGTAGTCCAGTGGTTAGCACGTTGGCTTCACAGTGCAGAGGTACCGGGTTCGATTCCAGCTCCGGCCTCCCTGTGTGGAGTTTGCATGTTCTCCCCGGGCCTGCGTGGGTTTTCTCCGGGTGCTCTGGTTTCCTCCCACATTCCAAAAACATGCGTGGCAGGCTGATTGAACACTCTAAATTGTCCCTAGGTGTGAGTGTGAGCGTGGATGGTTGTTCGTCTATGTGTGCCCTGCGATTGGCTGGCAACCGATTCAGGGTGTCCCCCGCCTACTGCCCGGAGACAGCTGGGATCGGCTCCAGCACCCCCCGCGACCCTAGTGAGGATCAAGCGGTACGGAAGATGAATGAATGAATGAATGTTTGTTGCATGTTTGTGTTGGTTACATGTGTGTGATACCAAATATGGTGCAAATGATCGCTACCATCTTTGGAGTCTGTGATGAAACCAAAACCGCGGCAACAAGCATCCTCATCACAGCGCCGCTCACAATCCATGAACCTATAAAGATACATGTGCGTCACATATAAAATGTGTGTGTGTGTGTCTGTGTGTGTGTGTGTTACCCTTCAGGCAGCGGTGTGTTTGCGTTCACGTTAACTCGATTGCGCACTGAGTAAGTCACCATCTTCTTGAAGGTAACTCGCTCATAGAAGCTCTTCACCGGACCCCCCAGATCCACTACACGTACACACATGCACACACGCACAAAACAAAAAAAAAACTGTGTTGTGGTGAGACGTCATCATCCATGAAATACAACAGGCATACCCTTCTTGCTAAAGGCATTTTTTGGCTTCCTGTCCAGCAGGGGGCGACAGGGGCGTCTGAGTGGCGTGTCGTAGGCACCGCACACGCGACTGTCAGGAAACAGGAAGCAGCTGAAGAAATCCGCCGAGTCTGCGTCGTTCAGCTCGGCCACCGAGCAGCCAGGCTCGCTCTCACAGCCTAACACCAAAACACAAGGTTTGTGCGTGTGTGTGTGCGTGCACGCGCGCGTGTGTGTGAGCACGCACGGGTGAGACACTGTTGCAAAGCATTCTGGGAAGTGAAGGTCTTCTTGTTGAGCAGGAAGGACAGCACAGGAAGGGACCTCCGAGTGTCCACCAGCACGTCCTCTTCGGACAGTGATGTGAACTTGTTCCGCACCGACCCTGCACACGCGTGCACAGTTGTCATCCACAAAGACGCACTCGCAAATACGCACACGCACTGAAAGTACTTGAAATGTACAAACCATCAAGAGGCTGAGTCAAGTCAACGCTGACTGCGCAGGAAGCATCATCTGATTGGCCTGTAGAAGGAGAGGAAAGGTTATGTCACAACACTTTAGTGTTGGGTTGTGTAAGGACAACGTGGCGCTCTACCAGTCGTCAGGTAGATGGCTTGGAAGTCTACGATGGATGACTGGTACTCCTTGCCCGCGTTGGAAGCAGGAAGTGCTGACTCAGCTGGTGGCCATATGTCATATTTGTTTGTGTACTTGGATACATATACACACACACACACACACATTCAGTCTGCAGTCGCCGAGTCTTTCTTGTTCTTACTGATGATAAATTTCTGTCCTCCAAAGTCAAACAGGAAGCTGCGCTGCCGCTTGTTGTAGGTGAGCCCCGCCCCACAAATGCGATTGGCGGCGCCTCGTCCAATCACGTCCCAGTCCTGCCTGTCGCACATCAAGATGGACGGTGCCCTCATCCACCCGCAGAGCAGAGAACCTGAGGTGGGCGGGGCAAGAAGCTCAAGATGGACAACTCGCTCCGCAAGTCACGTTGCCGTGGTAACGTACTGCCGCTGGACAACACATCGGCGCGCAAAGACCACACTACGCAAGCACGGCAACACGGGTACACACAAATACACGACAACAACCACACCACAGTACGCGTCGTCTCACGCTCGAGACGCACACTTGATGCCGTACCACCGTTTAGGCTGTTGCGGTTGAGGATGAAGCCGTGGCAACAGTCGTCGCGGCGACAGCTCAGCTCACAGAAACGATGAGCGTCGGCCAGCGAGGCGTTGGCGAATACAGACGTGCGAAACACGCCAGACTCCGCCTTCAACATCGATGACCTCCCAAAGCCAGAAGTAGACTCCGCCCCTAAAACACAGCTGACCGCCTTAACACGCGGATGCTCGTACGCGTGCTACCTGGTTGCTACGGTTGCTTACCAATCTTCCTGAGGACCAGCACATCAGAGGCCCCGCCCCTAACCCTCACGAAGCACCTCAACCAATCAAAGAGCTCGGCCTCACTGTTACCCAGAAACCCTTTCACCTGCACCCGCACACGTACACCATCAGTGTTTAGTGTGTACGGGTGTGTGCACGCGTGCCCGCGTGTGTACCTGGTCAGAAGTGTTGCAGTGCGTGTTCAGAGTGTGTGTGCTATACACTTCGCACTGGCCGTCGGACAGCGCCGCATGGTGGCAGGATGTGTCCACTGCACACGCTGGGGGGACAAACGACCACACACGTGACTGCACCACACACACTCAACTCATGTGTGTGTGTTTTACCTTTAACACATGTTCTGAGGTCAGAGGTCATGCGCCGAAGAACTTCTGTGTCTTTAGCTCCAAAGATGACCTCTGACCTGGGGACTGCCTGAAACCTGCTGAGGACTACACATGCAAAAACACACACATTCACATACGGTACATGCACATACATTAAAAAAAACGTAAATCTTGTTTCTGATTGGTTGACTTTTCTTTGTCACCTGAGCAGTCGTCATCGGTCAGGGGCAAATTACTCTTGGTCCAGTCAAGCTCCGCCCCCTCGCTGTTAAAGCAGCTCCACCTGCCGGACAGGAAGTCAGACTGAGCCGGCAGGAAGTCACCCCCTTCAGAGCAGCGAAGGCCACGCCTCTGACAGTCTGTCACGCCTACACACACGCACACACATTAGAGTCCGCAAATAATGGTTGACAGTCGTGCCGATGATTCGTAGCTCACATTGATTGATTGAGAAGGCTCCAGGAGATGAGGAGGAGCCTCTCGGACACCGGTTGCATAAATCCGACCCCTCGGTGTCTTGATAGGTTCCCTCGGGACACAGAAGACACGCCCCCTCAACAGAGTAGCTGCCCGCCGGGCAAATGACTGCGCACAAAGATGACGTCACCGGGTTGTGGTGTGGCGGTTTTAGTTCAGTCAACTGTGAAATCCACGCTACGTGATGATGTCATCAATGGACTCACTGCAGCCTTCGCCATCATCACTTAGTCGGTAACCGTGGGCACAGCCCACTCGTGGCGTCGTCGTGGAAACCAGCTGTGGTCGTGAGGTGACGTTGATGTGCTGAGTAACCAGACGCTCAAAACTCTCCAGAAGACGTGAGACGTTCAGGAACGTTGCTAGTGCGCCGGAAAATATCACATGACGTCACAGGAAAAATGACGTGTCGCTCTCATCACCCATGTTGACTCACCGATGTCACGAAGCGCAGGCAGTTCAGAGGTCGGGAGGTCAGACATGACGGTGGTCCAACTGACCGTAACGCTCCATAACGTGTTGCCATTGCAACGCACACGCAATGAAGAGGCGTCACACAGAGACACGCTGCGCCCCGACATGGGGAGCTGCACATGTGCACAAACAAAAGGCAATATTATTCGCTGTGTTGCTGTCATATTTGCTTGTGTGTGTGTGTGTGTGAGATTTGACCTGAGCTGAGCAGAGCCCCCTGCTGGTCATGTCACGTAACAGCTCTGAGTGCATCGCTTGTGGGTTTCGACAGGGCGCTGTAAGTGACCAAATATGAGATGTCCACACGCGCTGAGGAGGTACACTCACTACACACACACACACACACACATACACACCATAAGTACTACACACACAAGGAAAGCTTTGAAAAATTTGTTCAGTTTCAAAAGTACTCTGGCAGGCTCCAGGCAGGGGTCGCAGGTCTCCATCCCACCGGCGACCGATCGTGTCGCAGGTGAAGCTGCGGACGGGAAGCGAGTTGTGGTAACCGCGGTGACACACCAGATCGCAGCTTTGGCGGCCATCTTGTGCAGGGCGGCACACGAGGGCGCCGTGGGCGACGGCGGCTGCGGGGCAAGCGTCAGGACCTGGAGGACACAAGGTCACAAGGTGCACTTCTTGTCATGTGTAGTTGGTGATGCTAAGCTGGAACTAGATTTCATTGAGTAAAATATTAACCGCGCGCTAGCATGTTTGCTGATGACTTCCTGTCATGTCCACAAAGTGGCTCTGGACTCAAACCGTGCTGTATATATACGATTCAACACAAAGCTAAATAGGTGCGAGCTTATTAGCTCACTTCCTGAGATGTGGCTACATCGCGCTTTGGTCCAATGTCAACTTATCTAGCACAATGCTAATTATGTAAACAACACTGGCAATGTAATCTTGGCTTCGACTCCGTGACCACTTACGGTCACAAGACGGCATGCGTCCCGTCACTCTGAGTTCCCGGGTTTCCACCACTTCCTGTCCATCCTCAGATACACACCAACAGGAAGTGACATCGCACTGAAGAGGGATAAAGGAGCCGTCGGGATGACATTGGAGACCCTGAAGCTCACACCAGCTGGGACCTAAATGCAACACAGAAGCATGATAGTGAGTGTGTGTGTGTATGTGTGTGTGTGTTTGCGCGTGCGCGTGCGCGTGCATACACGTGAGCTGGCCATCAGGGCCCGTGGAAGCATCCTGCAGCCTCTCCCCGCTCACAGGGTGGACACACCAGCCTGCGGCGCCCTCTGTCTGGAGCACGGAGAAGCGACCATCCTGTTCGCAGTCACAAAAACACTTCCTGTCACATGCTCGGCTCAGGTGTGTGTCTGAATGTGTGTATGCATGTTTAACCCTCGTAGTCCACCGCTTGCGATAAATGTAAAATTATGTCTTTGAATCAAAGGCAAAGGCATTCGGAAAAACACGAGAGAGCTGAAACGTATGGGGGGGTTCTAAGATGGCCTAAATTTCATGACGTCTCCGGCTGATAATTCTCAGGCATTGCAGCAATAATAAAAAAGGTTTTGATTCCGTAATCTTCACAATTTACATATTTTGCACCATAGAGACCCATTATAATTCATATTTTTGAATGCATCGTAAACCTAATGTGTAAACATGCATTTCACGCGATTTTTACGTCAATCGCTTTGTTTTCGCTTGGACAGGCGTACGCATGCCACATTGGTGGGTTGAGGTCATTCCAGTTGTGCAACCTTTAGGTGGCGCCAGAGGATTGCAAATGAGTTTGCCTTTTTGCAGGAGGCTTCAAAACAATGCATTTTACATGAACACGTTCGGTCGGGATTGGATTGTTAGTAGGGCTTGGGTGGGACCTCCAGACACAATTTTTTTTCCCTTTTAATAAAAACTATATATGTATGGATAGCACAGATGCCTCTGAACATTTTGAGTGTTTGAAAAAAAAAAAAGAATGTTTGTATAACACAAAATACATCATTACAAAAATTGTAAAATGCGTAACTTAGGGGTTTTTTTTTTCATTTGAAGGACCCACGGGTTAAGTGTGTGTGCTTACCTTTTCACACTGGGGGCTGTACCCCGAGTCATTAGCCGTGACGTCAGAGGCTTTCGTCCAACCAGAGAGCAGCGTGTGACTCTGAGCTCTCTGACACCGTGTGAGACCTTCACCACACACACATACACCACAACAAAGATTTTTTTCCCGCTACTTTTGTGTGCGCGTGCGTCTTTGTCTGCAATTGTGTGTGAGCTCACATTTGACCAGAGGGAGTGATCGATCGCTCAAAGAATCCGGAACATACTCGCCATCTTCATCAACACACCAACACTGACCTGAACACACAAACTCGTATGTATATGTGGGTGTGTGTGGCCGACAGAGAAAGAAGAGAGAGAGAAGGACCTGTGCTATGGTAACACTGCATGGGCCGCCATTCCCAATCGTTGTCACACTGCGGACTGAACGGCTGATAGGCAAGAGGTCCTGCAGGCTGCAACGTCTGCACGGCTGGAAAAACAACGAGGATCAGTACATTTACCGTCGAGTTTACAATCCAGTTCACACGTGCAGTAAAGTCACCGAGTACTTGTGGTATTAATTGTGTAATATTTAGTGCAGTGGTTGATGGCCTTGTAGGTGGACGGGACTCACTGGAGGAGGCGGCCAATCGCAACGCAGCTTTGGAGCGACTCAGAAGCCAATCGGACACCTGCAGCGCCTCCTGCGATTGGGTCACCTGCAGCTCTTCCGGGATAAAACCCAGACTCTGTGCCACTTGGAATGCGTATCCGGCGGGGATTTGGGAGGAGTTGGAGAGAAGCACCGCTTTGCTCACTTCCTGTCTGAAGGTCGCCACTTCCTGTAATGCTCGCGCGCACTCGCCTGTGCCATTTTTTGCGGGACAGGAAGTCAACAATACTTTCCAAATAATCAGAACAATCATCTACGATTTGGTTTTCTGACCAGAAGAGGGGCGAGAATTCTGAGGGCTCATGTCTGCACCTAAAAGACAAGAAGAAGCAGAGGAAGGGGTGAAGGAGAGGACAAAAACAAGGACGGTGTAAGGGAAGAAGAACAAATTGAAGCTGGCTAAATGTGATTCGTGACGTTACAGGCCAAGTGGCTGTCCAATGAGGGTGCAGTCGTCGGTGTCCCCAGTTGGTCCACACAGAAGCACCCGGAGGGCCCGCACTGCAGAGACGCGAAGCTTCCGTCCCGCAAACACGCCGGAATGTGGACGTTGGCCCCTGCTGCCATCTTGTCCCTCACACGCAGAGCCGCCGCTCTCTCGATCTCGCAGCGAGACAGACATCGAGGCCGGACACCACGCACCCGCGTCCCGGCGACCTCTTGGCCTCGCGGGTTCACGCACCAGCACTCTCCTCCCTGACACTGAACCTCTCGGAAGGACCCGTCTGACATGCAGCTTGGAACGAAGACGGACCCCTCGTCGTTTCGGTTCTCGGTGGCGGCGCAGGAATGGAGGACGGGCGTCAGCACCTGGAAGAACACGGCAATCGCGTAAAGATATGGCACAGGAAGGTGAGCATCCAGAATACTCAGCACATTGGTATCACATTTTAGCATTAGCATTCTCATGACTTGAGTTTAACCGTTGGATTTTCATTCCCATTTCATTGACTGCAGCTCACGATAAATACTGTCATTCGCTACACACTGACTGTCTACACTATTGGCACACCACAAGGATCCTTCCTCGGCACCCTCCACTTCAACATACAGCCTCCTATATTTTAGTGTTTTGTTGCGCTTGGGCTTCATGCGCACACCTGACGCAAGGAGGCGGATTCCGACACGCTCAATAAGGTGAGTCGGACACCAGCCAAGAAGTCTTGGTCCTCCAGGGCGCGGCTGACGGCAAGGACCAGCTTCTGATGTCGCTGTTGGAGCGCGTCAGCATTCAGACCGCCTCGCGTTCCCACCGCGCCACTGAGGTTGAAGCTGGCTGCGTTCTTCAGGAACTTTCCACCAAACAGGAACTCCTGCAGATGACGAGGAGAGGAGCCGGCCAGAGCCTCCAAAGCCCCGCCCACTGAGGGGAAGAGCCCGTGCATGACGTCCACCATGACTGACAGGAAGGACAGAGGATCCGCCTCCACTGGAAGGAGAGCCTCTAAAGGTCGTAAGAGGGCTTGACAGGAAGCCGAGTGTCCCGCTGAGGAGGTGGCGGGAAGATGAGCTTTGAGAGGACCCGAGAACAGGCGAGACAGTGACGTGCGACGAAGCGAGACGCAGTCCTCAGACGCGGCATCTCCTTTTGTAGACGACAAGAAGAAAAACAGAAGAGCCAACAACAACAGATATTTTTTATGGAAGTTACACCTACAGACAAACTGAAAGATCACTTAAAACTTAAGATCCTGGTTCAGTTCACATTTAGCGACTCACCACAAACCAGGAAGTCTCCCTGCTGAAGAGTCCCAGGAAGTTCCGCCCCCGTGGGGTCCACGCACCAACACTGCCCCCCCTGCTGGCACTGCTTGGAAGCGAAAGCCCCGTTTTCCTGGCAGGACGGCACAAAAACATCGGATGTCGCCGTAGCCGACCTCCGTTCCTCCTCGCACGCCGAAGGACCTGCGGGGATCAACGCATTGCTCGGAAAGGCTGCCGCACTCTGAACGACCGAATTCGGAGATTGCGAGAATGTGATTTCAGAGAAATCAGCGATTTTATCAACTCGCCGTCTCTGTCCAACTTGAACTTACATCGGAATTGTCCGCTGACAGCAAGACGAAGACCCAGCATCCTTCTGTGAAGAACCTTGAAAACGGTCGACTCGGCGAACGAACGAGCGACACCGATGCCAGAGAAGGCGGAGTCGTACACGTCGGACAACAGGAGCTCCACGCCTGCACCAGAACATCAGCAAACTTCACCATCTTCTTCATCATCGTCAAAGGGGCGGGGTTACCTGTGTCGGATATCTCACGGCCCCTGCTGTCGGAGCAGAAGCAGTAGGCAGAAACCAGCGGGAAGGCCTCCCGGAAAGATTTGAATGTGGAAAAGGCTTCTGGGAATCTATTCCGAATCGGACAAATGGCAACCAGCGAGAAAAACGAGACAAAGTCGTAAAAAGACAAAAGTCACACAAGATGCCATTTGCCTGTTCATCGTTAGCATAAGATGACGTGCGTAAGCTTAGCGTGTGCGTTACATGCTAAAGGCGTGCAGCAGGTCCATCTCTCGCCTGTCAGTCATGTTGACGAGTTGACACTGAACGGGAAGGAAATCGCCGTCCTTGGAGCACTGCGGCGGCGAAGACCAAGACGATGACGACGAGACGGCACTGTGGAGGCGACGACGAGAGAGCGCCGAGCAGCTGCCGGGGCCTGCGGAACGTTTGGATTCAAAAGTGTAAGCGTCTCCATGTCCGTAGCAATGCTTGTGTGTTTGCGCGCGTACAGTTTTGCGGTGTCCCTGTCTGTCTGGTCCCGTATAGCTCCATGCCGTCCTGGTCCACACACCAACACTGCCCCCTGCTGGAGTCACACTGCAGCGGAAGGAAGTGACCCGAGGGCGAGCATCGCAAGGACGACTGAAGATGGCACGAAGACGCACCTGATGGCAATGGGGACAAATGCGTACTTTTCAGCCTGTGTCGCCTTTGGCTAGCTAGTCAGTCATGTGACCATCAGTCTTACACTGTGGAATGGATCCGTTGGTTCGGGTCCCGGGCACTTGTTGTCCTTCAGCGTCAACGCACCAACACTCTTGGCCCCGCCCACTGCACTGCACGGGCCTACGCGAAGACGCACGCACGCACTTGCGAGTAATGACGTGATGAAGGGGAAGGTAAGGAGTTCAAGATTTTATCCGTCATGATTTCAAGATGATTTAATGGTGCAATGCAGTTCATTGTGCTGCTCCTTCTGGTGTGCTTTCCTTCACCACAGGGAGGCAGTATAATACCGTCATGAAGGAGGATAGACTTCCACCTCTTCTACTATGTAAGTTGCTGTTTGTCATTTTTTTTTAGAGGATAAAAGAAAAAAATATGCCTGTGAGCATTGTTATATTCTCAGTTTACATGTGTTGCTCCAGGCCTTGTGTTCAAATCCCTTTGCTGAAAGAGTTGTAAAACTGCCACTATCGAGGCTAATATTAGCATGCCAATTTACCGAACCCTGTTAGCATTAAGCTAGCAGGCTGTTCTGAAAGGAACGTTTTGTTTTAGAATGTACATGTAATACCCTTTTTTTAAAAAGGTTATTACACGAGTATGCTTCAGTTAGGAGCTGCAAGAAGCGGCGTAAAGGATCTTTTTATCTTTTGAAGACTTGTTCAATATTTGCCAAACTGCTGCTTGTTGTCAGGTGAATTCCGTTGCCACCACACTGCGCTCGTATCTCAAGATTGCGCTCGTCAGTTGAGGCAGAAATTGTTTGGCATCCGGCAGGAACTCGGGTGTCCGTACACGAGCAGCGGGGCCGGCCCGCCAAAGAAATACCTGAAGCGTCCGTTTTGAGTGCATTGGGGCCTGGGGCCGGGTTGGCGAGCTGCGGCCCTTGCGGCCTCGCATGGCGTCACCGTCGAGTCCAGCTGATACTCTACACCGCATCAACAACAACACTGTCACGAAAAGGCCTCGTCACCACGGCGATATTTCAACATCTGGAATGAGCCTTCAAAGACCAAATGGGTGCATGTGGTTGTAAACAAGGAGCCTCACCCGAAGGCCCGGCGCAGAGTGCCGGCGATTGGCATACGAGCAGCGCCAAGACGACGGTCAGCAATCTCCCCATCGCGGTCGTCTCTCCGCCAGTGACGGCAACGACGGCCCCGGCCGCTACTTTTAAGGCGTCGGGAGTGCTGAGTCAGCGTCCTTGTACGTCTGTCCCGGCGGCACCGAGAGTCGCCGCTCGGGCCGCGTGACGTCTCACCATTGGACAAGAGGTTCGGAGGACCAACTTGAGATTGGATGAGGACTTTTGAAGAGGACGATGAAGAGTTCCAGAGGCGAGCATGCGGAACCTGTTTGTTTTAGGGCACTCGGGTCGAACTGGCGACCACACGTGAATTTGTGTTTGGGGAGCCAAGCGCTCGTTTAGTGTGACTCGTGGATGGATAGGCAAGCTTTCATTTAGTGCTTCATAAGTCAACAGAAGGATTTTTCAATTCAATGCGGCATCCTTGTGCCTGAAGTTAGCTGTTCTAATTTTTCCAGGTACAGTGAAACCCCGCTATGCGACCACCTCATTTAAACGACCACCTTAAAAATACGACCGGTTTTGTACGGTCCCAAATAGAACGCCTATGTATTGTATTGTATTGAAACCCTAGAAATGAGACCACCCCGGAATTCAGAATTGCGACCGCGATATCCGGTCCGAGGAAGCTATCGCCTCATAATTGCGACCAGGTGTGAAAATGGCAGCAAGCAAGAAGAGAATTGATTTGACCCTACAACAGAAAATGGAAGTTATTCGAGCCAGTGAGCAGCCAGGATCGAGCCAGCGAACATTGGCTGAGCGGTTTGGAGTTGCAAACGCTAGCTCTTCTAGAAAACGCCTGTGCTACCGAAGTGACTACGACGACGTGGACGAGCTAACTTGGCGATGGTTTCAGAAAGCGCGCAGCCAGAATATCCCTATCAGCGGACAGATGATCCAGGAACAGGCACGAGAATACGCGAAGGAGCTTAAAAAGGACGAAGTCTTTAAAGCGTCCAACGGTTGGCTGGATCGTTTCAAAACAAGGCACAACATTGGAGGCGCTAAGCTGTCAGGAGAGCGAGCCAGCGGTGATATGTAGTTTTTTTTTCTCTTGCCTTATACATACATAGACTATTCAAATGCTTAAATTTCTTTTGTGTACAATACAGTTGCATGTACAATCCATCATTTATTACTCATTGTGTGTACATGACGCTACAGTATATTGTTCCATGTGAGCCACATTACTTCTGCATTATCATTACTGCATGCCACTTCAGAAATCAGACCACCCCAAAAATAAGACCACCTTGAGCAGTAACATAGGTGGTCTTATTTCTGAGGTTACACTGTAGTTCAGTTCAGTTCTTACGTTCAGGAATCTACCGAAAGCCCCGCTCGCTTGTTGGCAAGAAGGAGAATTGCATCTCTTGCTTGGATGAAGTTAACGGGAAGTGAAGTGTGGTCGAACATTTTGTTGCGACAAGCAGGCAGTCAGACGGACGCAACGGGAAATGATGTCATGACAAACAACTTGCTGGTCTCCGATTCCGACTTTATTGAAACTCGTCACTTCTGTCGACTTGGGACACCATTTCCTGTGTGCTCAGCAATCACTGGGACGGGCGTGCTACAGACGAGTAGACGACGTCCTCTTGCGTCGCCGCCGGCCTCAAACGACAACAGCGCTTCAATAGCAACACAATTGTGTGGCTGAAGTGTGTGTGTGTGTGCGCACATGCGTGTGTATGAGAGATACCTGTTGATGGCCTTTGGTTTAAACTGTACGGCGGCATAATTGACTTCGTCTGTTCTCTGGTCCACTTCCTGTCCATCTGGACCGGCTCGCTCTCCGCCTGGCATTGTGTTACTGTACACGTTTTCACCTGTCTACACACACACATACACACATGTACACTTTGTATTAGGTAGAGAGTTGTCCCAGGTGCATGATGGGAATTCCAGCGGACTCACCTCATGCTCCTTTTCAGCAGATGTTCCATCTTGACGAGACGCCGGTCGACGGTTCCTGCTGGAATGTCCACCACATGCTAACTGTCCTAATGCTAAGTGCAACCATGCTAACGTCTACCGCGGGGACGCACCGTTTGACGAGGAACACGGCGATGGCAACGACAAGGAGCAGGACCATCAGTAGGCCCAAGGAGATGCTGAGCGGCACTGCAAAACGTCCGTCTTGAAAGTGGCAAAGCGGATCCGCACAGTGATGACTCGGCAAGTTTTTCGTGCGTGAAAACATAGAGGGTGAGAACGCGAGAACAAGGTGGTACGTGTGCATCTATGTGTGCGTGTGTGTGTGTGTAAAAACCTTTGAAAAGGAATTCCACAGTAACTTACCCGCCTGGTGTCGTTCCACAGTCAGCCTGAAGGGCGGCGACATGGTGTCGGCACGGTCGTCCAGGGCGCAAGTGTAGTTGGCCGACTGTTCCGCCGTCAACTGGAGGGCGGGGCCGGACTCTGTGAGGGCGTGGCCATCACGGTACCACTGCACGCTCAGTGTGTGAAAGGAACACCGAAACGTGCAGCTCAGTGTAACCGTAGTGCCTTCGCGCACACGCCCGGGGGAAGAGCTCTTCACCATCATCGGATCACCATCTAGAGGGGGGCAAGGTTACCGTAGAGATGGGATGCTTTGTCAACACTTTGGTGAGGAAACGTCGCCGATGTTTTTTTTACTCGGCAAGTTATATACTGTATGACATTCGAACATGTGCATGCGTGTGTGTGATTTTTGTCTGCGTGTGCAAAAAAATCCACCACGTAAGATTTCATAACTGATATCGTGGAGCACGCGTAAATCAAGCTACGTCTGGATAATGTGGAGGGCAACTCGAGTGACATAACGGTCCTACCAACGACGGTGACGCGCACGCCGTTGAGGCCAGTGTAATGTCCGGCGCGCTCATTGGCTTCCATCCGGAATCGGAAAGTGGTGCTGTCTTGCTTCTGGATGTTGTGGATCTCCAGCGTGCAGTTTCTCTCCAGGTCCCCTTGGTACAGGTAGCGCCAGTTGTTCTTTGACGAATTGCTGTCGTACACGGACGGCGTGATCCCATGACAGATGAGGTGATTGACGCACCACACCACCCGAACCACTGGCATGATGGCCGTGAAGGAGCACAGAAGCGTCAGGGTGGAACCCCGCACCGCGCACATCTTCGGCGATGAGTACCTCACCCGCTCCTCCGCAACTGCTGAACCTGAAAAATAGCACTCTACAATATTCACCTTTCGGGTTAAAAAACCCAAATCATGACGTAACTTATGAGAATCCAAAGAATGGAACTGTTTTTGCTTCAGTTCAATGGACATTGAGCTGCTCGTTTGGGAGTATGCGCCTTGGCCACCGGGGGCAGTATAATGCAAACATAAGATAAGATATCCTTTATTCGTCCCACAATGGGGAAATTTACTGATATAGGTCCCGAAATTGTGGCTCTTTTCAAAAGATTTTTTTTTTATCCCCCGCCTCCCCCCCAAAAATCTATAAGAAAGGACATATCATCGCTAAGCTTTTTCCACAAAAATCATGAGTTGGCTCTGCAACAATAACAAAACTGAAACATCCACAAATAGTTTATCCCAAAGAACTAATAAAAACTATATATGTATGGATAGCACAGATGCCTCTGAACATTTTGAGTCTTTGAAAAAAAAAAAAGAATGTTTTTATAACACAAAATACATCATTACCAAAATTGTAAAATGCGTAACTTAAGGCCTTTTTAATTTTGAACACACAAGGGTTTTTAATGACTGCATCTGGCTCGCAGATAAAACAAAATATTCTCGCTTGTTTAATCCATCCATTGATTTTTCACTGCTCGTGTCCCATTCGGGGCTGCAGTTGCTGGACCAATTTTAATTGGATGATACTGGCCAACATAAGCCGTTGCTGTGGAAACAGGTAAACTCCCCCTTTTGAATTCGCTCAAAGTTGATCCTAAACGAATACAAATGGCGAAAAGAAAAAAAAGATGACGAGAATGGTAGATTTCAGAACGAATGGACCGAAGGATTCGCCTTTGTGGGGGGAACAGGTTCTGCGGTGTCTAATTTGCTATGACAAAATACCACCGATGAAACGGTCGAATGTAAAGCGGCACTTTCACACGCGCCATGATACGTTGGCATCAAAATAACCGGCGGGAGACTCCAGAAAGGAAGCGTGCAAGCGAATTAGCAGGGTGAAAGCTAAGCTAGCCACCAACAACGACCCGGCGAGCTGACTATAATTCCGCTAACTTTGCTTCACCATCGTGTGGAAAGGAAAACCTTCACGTTAATGGTGAGTATTATAACAACATTATTTTAAAGAATACATTCAGAGGCTTATTATATTGCCAAAACGACATGCTGGAGCAACATCCTGAAATACACACACGCACGCTTGATCCCGTCGACGTCAGTCACTCACCTGCCAGAAGCAGAAAGACCAACGCGCTAGCGTGTGGGAGAGACATGATGTGAAGGGACGAAAAGACGAGAAGGAAATGAGTGGTGAGAAGAAGCGTGAAGAGAAGTTGCACTCGTCCTTCCTCTTTTCTTCTGGGCCGAGCAATGTCAAGCAGTGGGGATGAAAAGCTCGGCACTGTCGTGACGACTCATCGCGTGTAGAAACTTTCGTTTGCAATTGTTATTTTTAAACGTTCAGTTTTTGTATTTTGTTGCGTAATGAGATTTAACTTAGCTCTCACTCTGCCAGTGTTGTTTTACTCAACGGCGATGATGACAAAAATATTTTGGTGACCTTTTTTTTTTTTTTTGAGACCGCGACAGGCTAATTACTGCCCTTTTAATGGCCACTCATAACAAAATGCAAAACGAGACTGGTGGAGAACATAAGCAAGTCTTATTTCAGACGTTGCAGGTTGTCAAAGGTAATATGACAACAACGAAAATAATCAAAAGTCTTCTGAACAGCGGCCTCGACTCGCGTGCCCTCCCACCCCAACCCTTGCGCCGTCCTCTCCGTTGTTGTGTCGCGTGTCACCAGTTGAGTTTGTTCCAGAGTTGCGCGCTAACGTTGGAAGACTGCGGGACCTCGATTTGACTGACCCGAAACTGACAGACACCGGATTTATCGGACAAAAAGTCGTCTGCGGTCCACTCGAAAGGCTCCTTAACGACGGTAGCTGTCAAATCCTGCTAGCTGCAAAACTGGCGGCCATGTCAGCATGAGTGACTTCCGCCTTCAAGGTATTGAACGTTAGTATGCTCATTAGCTTAGCATGGCCAGATGCACAGACCTCCCAGAAAAGAAAAAAAAACTGATGAAAATGAAGGGTAGTTTCGGTATAGTTCTAGTTCGTTCCATTAAGGCAAAATCTAGTTTGGTAATTGTTCATTTTTGTTCACGAACATCTTTTTTTAAATGTGGTTTTAATGATTTCATTTTCATGAACTACAATCTCCTTGACGAAAGTGCACGTGTGACTGAGTGGGAGCGTTGCCCATTCACAAGTATCGGATCCCAAAGTAAACATTAAAGTTTTGGTGATTGCACAAGGCTTTTATTGAACAACAATGACACAAAAAAATACCCCCCCCCCCCACAAAAACAATAATTTAAACAGATACAGCAAATTGGCACAGTGCAAAAGGAGCCTGAAGCTGTCAGGGGGGGAGTACTTAACTGAATGGGGAAGGGGGCGGGGTAACACCGCTATCTGTATGACACAAGCAGAAAGAGGAACAAAAAACGAAATGACGCATGCTAATGTAATCAATAAAGTTGATTTGGAAAAATCAACTGCATTGATTCAGCACAACACGTTCAGCAAACCTTTTTCATAATTTCCTTTTTATATACAGTATAATATAGGTTTCTAATCTTTTAAATGATGTTTTGCCGTTCGCAGTCTGTGTCTCCCTTGGGTCGCCATTGTCGAGTGATGTCACGTTGAAGTCGGTTGTCGAACTCCGGGTCCTTTTTTTTTTCCCGATTTTGCAACCCGCAACTCCCATTTCAAAGGGCCGTTGCAGTGCACTTTTCCAAATTGGAATTCGGAAAAGTCCCACCCTCCTCAAAGCCAGCAGAAGCAATTGACACACGCAGAGCAGCACAGGTGTGCGTGGGAAGCTCCGCCCATCACCGACAGCAGCTGTGAAAACTCATAAACACTATCAGGCAGGCTCACAGCGTCATGACGCTGACGCCATTATGGAATTGCTTTGCGCTCAGGCCCGCTTCCTGTTTGTCTGGGCCGCCTTTCTTCAGCACACGCCGTCGCGTTCATGTACACGGGTTCACACCCCTACACGTAGGGACAGATGCAGGATGAGGCGAAGAGTTGGCCTCGATGTATTACGCGGTGTCAGCAGACTCACCTTCTGGTCCCGTCCCGCGTGTTTGCCATCGTGACGAGACGCCGTTCGACACTTCCTCCTGCGATGTCAAATGCATGCTAATTGCGCTTATGCTAACAGCTAGCATCAGGCCAGGTGACGTACCATTTCACGAGGATGAAGACGATCGGAACGACGCCGAGCAGCACCATCAGCAGGCGGAGGGAATTGCCGAGAGTCACGGCAAAATGTCCGTCTTGAAAGAAAATCGACATGCGAAAGACTGAGGCAAGTTTTTTGCGCATGAAAAACAAAATGAGATGACCGAGTTTATGTGTGGTTGTGTGTATTTGTATGTGGGATACATGTGTGTTGGTCTGTTTTTTGGTGTGTGTGAGAGAGAGAGACTGTTGTATGTATGCGAGTGCATTTGTATTTTCGTGCATGTTTACATGTGTGAAAATATTGATAAGAACAGAAGAAGCGAAAAAAATGAACCTGTCATTTACCTGGTTGTTGTTGCTCCACATTCAGCCAGAAGGGCGGCGACATGGTGGTGTTACGGGCAGCCAGGCCACAAGTATAGTTGGCTGATTGTGCCGCTGTCAGCCAGAGGGTGGGGCCGGACTCCGGGAGAGCGTGGCCGTCTCGATGCCAGCTCACCGCCAGACCGTGGAAGGAACAGTTGGAGACGCAACTCAACTTCACCGCAGCGCCCTTGCTCACGCGGTCGAAGGCGGAGCTTTCCACCCTCATCGGATCGCCATCTAGAGGAGGTCATTGAGAGAGGATGGATGCTTCGTTTGGCAGAAAACAGTGATGGCCTCTTTCCAAGTTCCCGAAACTCGAGCGGCACGCGACTTGGATGCTTGTGTGACATTTCTGTGTGAGTGAAAAATCTCAAGTCACGGCTCAAATTGTAAATGGAAAATCTTGTAAGTTGAGGCGCCCGTAAGTCACGGTGCATCTTTATGATGCATATGGCAAAGAGTCGAGTGAGGTGAGGGTCCTACCAACGACGGTGACGAACACGCCCTGGAGGCCGGTGTAATGTCCGACGCGCTCTACGGATTCCATCCGGAATCGGAAAGTGGTGCTGTCTTGCTTCTGGATGTTGACGATCTTCAGCGTGCAGTTTCTCTCCAGGTCCCCTTGGTACAGGTAGCGCCAGTTGTTCTTTGACGAATTGCTGTCGTACACAGACGGCGCGGTCCCATGACAGATGAAGTGATTGACGCACCACACCACCCGAGCCACTGGCATGATGGCCGTGAAGGAGCACAGCAGCGTCAGGGTGGAACCCCGCACCGCGCACTTCGGCGATGAGTACCTCACCCGCTTCTCCGCAACTGCTGAACCTGAAAAATAGCACTCTACAATATTCACCTTTCGGGTTAAAAAACCCAATCATGATGTAACTTATGAGAATCCAAAGAATGGAACTGTTTTTGCTTCAGTTCAATGGACATTGAGCTGCTCGTTTGGGAGTATGCGCCTTGGCCACTGGGGGCAGTATAATGCAAACATACTGAAATAGGTCCCGAAATTGTGGCTCTTTTCAAAAGATTTTTTTTTTATCCCCCACCTCCCCCCCAAAAATCTATAAGAAAGGACATATCATCGCTAAGCTTTTTCCACAAAAATCATGAGTTG
Source organism: Hippocampus zosterae (assembly GCF_025434085.1). NCBI lineage: Eukaryota > Metazoa > Chordata > Actinopteri > Syngnathiformes > Syngnathidae > Hippocampus > Hippocampus zosterae. Next base: position 5,674,732 of record NC_067455.1, on the reverse strand, counting down.
GCTCTGCAACAATAACAAAACTGAAACATCCACAAATAGTTTATCCCAAAGAACTAATAAAAACTATATATGTATGGATAGCACAGATGCCTCTGAACATTTTGAGTCTTTGAAAAAAAAAAAGAATGTTTTTATAACACAAAATACATCATTACCAAAATTGTAAAATGCGTAACTTAAGGCCTTTTTAATTTTGAACACACAAGGGTTTTTAATGACTGCATCTGGCTCGCAGATAAAACAAAAGATTCTCGCTTGTTTAATCCATCCATTGATTTTTCACTGCTCGTGTCCCATTCAGGGCTGCAGTTGCTGGACCAATTTTAATTGGATGATACTGGCCAACATAAGCCGTTGCTGTGGAAACAGGTAAACTCCCCCTTTTGAATTCGCTCAAAGTTGATCCTAAACGAATAAAAATGGCGAAAAGAAAAAAAAAGATGACGAGAATGGTAGATTTCAGAACGAATAGACCGAAGGATTCGCCTTTGTGGAGGGAACAGGTTCTGCGGTGTGTCTAATTTGCTATGACAAAATACCACCGATGAAACGGTCGAATGTAAAGCGGCACTTTCACACGCGCCATGATACGTTGGCATCAAAATAACCGGCGGGAGACTCCAGAAAGGAAGCGTGCAAGCGACTGAGCAGGGTGAAAGCTAAGCTAGCCACCAACAACGACCCGGCGAGCTGACTATAATTCCGCTAACTTTGCTTCACCATCGTGTGGAAAGGAAAACCTTCACGTTAATGGTGAGTATTATAACAACATTATTTTAAAGAATACATTCAGAGGCTTATTATATTGCCAAACACGACATGCTGGAGCAACATCCTGAAATACACGCACGCACGCGTGATCCCGTCGACGTCAGTCACTCACCTGCCAGAAGCAGAAAGACCAACGCGCTAGCGTGTGGGAGAGACATGATGTGAAGGGACGAAAAGACGAGAAGGAAATGAGTGGTGAGAAGAAGCGTGAAGAGAAGTTGCACTCGTCCTTCCTCTTTTCTTCTGGGCTGAGCTAAGCCCAGAAGAGCTAGCTAATTACTGCCCTTTTAATGGCCACTCATGACAAAGTGCAAAACGAGACTGGTGGAAAACATTAGCAAGTCTTATTTCAGGCGTTGTAGGTTGTCAAAGGTAATATCGGTCGGTGAAGGCCCTCGTTATCGAGGAATGCGGCCCCCAGGACAAGGCGATGGCTCCTGGTGCTTATGTCTCCGATGACTGTGGAGGCCCAGTCTTCCCCGAAAACCCCGCCCGCAGGATTGACAGAAGTGGGTTGGGAGGTCGGGCGGTTGCAGGGCCCTCTCCTTCCTCCGCGCTCGCCGCTCCTCCTCCGCAGCGACGCGTCGAGTCTCGAAGACCCGGACCCCGCCCCACAAAGCCCCACGCCAGGCCACCCGATCCGCGGCCAGGTCAGCCCACTGTGCCGGGGGAATCCGGTACCGTTGAAGATGACCCTTTAGCTGGTCTTTGAAACGTCTTTTCGGGGCACCGCGAGGACGGGTGCCCTCCAGCAACTCCGCGTAGAGGAGCTGCTTCGGGAGACGGTCATCGCTCATCCGCTGCACGTGGCCGGCCCACCGCAGTTGGGCCAGTGTGATCATGGCCTCGATACTCGTGAGGCCAGCCCGTGTGAGAATCTCATTATTAGTCAATCTCTCCTCCCAGGAAACGTTGAGGAGAGATCGGAGTCGTCCTTGGCGGAACCTCTCGAGCCTCTTGATGCTGCTCCGATAGAGGGTCCAACATTCGGCGCCATAGAGAAGGGTCGGGAGGACGACAGACTTATACACCATGATCTTCGTGTTGGTGGAAATGGCGTGATTACTGAAGACCCGACGACCGAGGCGTCCAAAGGCGGTGTGGGCTGCCTGGATACCGTGAGTGAGGTCCTCCGTGAGGCCGGCGTCCTGCTGGATAATGCTACCCAGATAAGGGAACGCCGAGACCTGCTCGATGGGTTCGTCGTCTATGGTGATTTGGGGTGAATGATGGTTCAGGTGGAGGGTCTTTGTCTTTTTGGTGTTGACGGAGAGGCCAAAGGTCCTGTACGCCGCGGCGAAGCAGTCCGCGATGAGCTGGAGGCCCCCGGAGGAGTTGGAGACCGCAGCATTGTCATCAGCGTACTGGAGTTCGCTGACGGTCGTGACCATGGTCCCCCGCTTGCTCCTCAAACGGCTGAGGTTGAAGAGCGACCCTTCAGTTTGGTAGCGTAGATTGATTCCATGCTCCTGGACAGGGGTGACGTGGTGGATGAGCGCTGCGATGTAGAGGCAGAACAACGTCGGCGCTATCGTGCAGCCCTGTTTGACACCGGTCCGAACCGGGAATGGGGGAGTCATTTCGCCCTGAGTCAGGACGCAACCCTTCATGCCGTCGTGAAACATCCGGATGAGGGATATGAATTTGGGGGGGCAGCCTTGACGTTCCAGCACTTTCCAGAGTGCTGCTCGGGGCACAGAATCAAACGCTTTGGCCAGATCATAAAAGATGGCGTGGAACTCCCTCCGCTGCTCCCGGCACTTCTCCAGGAGCTGTCTGGCGCAGAACACCATGTCCGTGGTTCCCCTGCCTGGACGGAAGCCCGCCTGGGACTCCGGAAAAACCCGCTCAGCGAGACAGGTGAGTCGGTCGGCCAGTATACGACAGATGAGTTTTCCAGCAGTTGACAGCAGGGAAATTCCACGATAGTTTCCACAGTCGAGTTTGTCGCCCTTCTTGAATATTGTGACGATGACGGAGTCCTTCAGTTCTCCAGGCACCGTCTCCTCGACCCAGCATTGAAGGATGAAGGTGTGGAGGCGGGTGAGGAGATGTGCACCCCCAGCTTGTAAAAGTTCTACTGGGATGTCGTCGACTCCAGCAGCTTTGTTCTTCTTCATCCTCCTCAGGGCTGCGGAGATCTCCCGGAGAGTCGGCAGCTCCGTCATCCAGTGTTGCACGGGGAGCTGGGGGACAGGATCGAGGAAGCCGTCTGCTGCGCATGTCGGACGGTTCAGGAGCTCCATGAAATGCTCCTTCCATCGCTGGTGAGTATCCTCCTTTTCCTGCAGGATTGTGCCGTCCTTTGCCTTCACAGCCATTGGAGGACTGTGAGCCGGACCGATGATCTTCCTCGTTGCTTCGAAGAAGGATCTGATATCGTGACGGTCAGCGAAACTCTGCATTTGGTGGGCAGAGTCGACCCACCATAGATTTTGGATCCTCCGGATCTCTCTCTGTGCTTCATTCTTGGCCGCCCGGTAGACTTATTCAAGTCTCTTGGATGAAACACAGTTCTGCCATGCAATGCGAGCCTCTCTCTTTCTTGAAATCAGTGGCTCAATGTCTTCCAGGTTTTCGGCAAACCAATCAGGATTTCTCCTCTTCTGGATACCGAGGACCTCTTCCGCGGATTTGGTGAGCGCAGTTTTCAAGTGCTCCCAGTCTGAGTGGACAGTGGCAGGAAGGGTCCGAGGTTGAGTGTCCAGTTTGTCCGCGAGGGACGTCTGGTACTGTTCGAGGACTTCGGGATTCCTCAGCAGCCCAACATTGAAACGTGTCCTTTTGGGGATCTTCTTCCTTCTTTTCGCAGGCGCGATCTTCAGCCTAAGTCTTGAGGCTACCAGCCTGTGATCGGACCATCCGTCATCCATGGAGCGGATTGCCCTCGTGACCATGACGTCCGCTCGGTCGCAGATGCGGGTAAGGACGTAATCGATCAGGTGCCAGTGGCCGGATCTTGGATGTTGCCAGGTGGTCTTGTGCTTGTTGGCCATCCGAAACAGTGTGTTGGTTATTACCATCTCCGTCTCTGCGCAGAGACCAAGGAGTAGTTCTCCATTTTCGTTGCAGTTGCCAACGCCTTCCTTCCCCAGAATCCCTCCCCAAAGCTGATGGTCCCGGCCCACCCGCGCGTTGAAATCCCCCAGAACCAAGAGCGGCGATTGACGCGGAGGATCAGGCCACGCAGAGCGGCATAGAAGGACTCCTTCGCCTCCTCCGAGGCGTCCAGGGTAGGTGCATAGGCGCTGATGATCACAAGGGATTGGGATTGACACAGAGGTAGGGTGATGGACATGAGTCTCTCAGAAGTTCTTACGGGGATGATGTTGTAATCCCTAACCAGACGTGACTTAACGCAGAACCCTACACCGTGAATTCTTCTCTCCTCCACAGCTCGTCCGCTCCAGAAGAAGGTGTACCAGTGCCGAGGCTCCTCGATCTGCCCGGCACCAGGGAGACGGGTCTCGGAGAGGGCCACAATGTCCAGGCCGAGCTTCTGAATCTCAAGGGCGATGAGGGCAGTCCTGCGCTCCGGTCTATTTGCTCTTGCATTGTCCATCAGGGTTCGTACATTCCAAGCGCCGATTTCCAGGAAAGCAGTCCGGTTATTGTGTTTGTATTTGTTTCGCCCGCATGAAGGATGAATCTGCTGGAGGCGGGTCTCCAGCCGATCGGTGGCGGTGATGGGCGTGTTTAGGCCGCCTTTTATTGGCCCTTCCTCGGATTGAGGGGAGGAGCGCTACGACTAAAGAGTCCTGCTCTGCCACCGTGGTTGCTGCCTCTCCCCTGCACCATCACCAGTTCGCAAGAGGAGCGACCATCGTGCCACGGCCGCCAACGTGTGGTTGTGGAATTAGGGACGTGGGCCCTCATCTGAGCCTGTCCCCGACGCCCCGCGCCATCGCCGCCGGACTTCTTGAGGTTAAGGGGATCGGGAGAAGGGGGAAACTGGTTGAGGGGGCGGGGGGAGAATCGCCATCCTGGGGACTATGTAGCGTGAGGGAGGGGGACGGGTCGCAACCCCGCCCCCGCACTTCGGCCCCGTGGCCAGGGTCCACGGCAGCGCGGTGGCCGACGGTGGTGGTCCAGGGGGTCTGCAGCACCCGAGGTTGGACCGTGGGTGCGCCGGGCCCGGTGTTTTATTTTGAAGGGTGGGCATTCCTTCATAACCCATGGGGATGGTCGGCTTGGGGATCCGGTCCGCCGCCTTGCTAGGCGCTTAACGCCAGGACTGCGGTGGATTTGTATACCGCCGGACGCGGTCCCGCGGGATTTTGCTGACCCGAAGGTCATTACCACTTCGCACCAACTCTCCAGTGATGGAAAGTCCCGTCAATTCGGCGTGGAGGCTCCCTTACGGACTTCACTGCGATCCACTAGGAATTGGTGACGGTTTGATCCGCACCTTTGAGCCTAGCAAACATCAAAGTTTTGGTGATTGCGCAAGGCTTTTATTGAACAACAATGACACAAAAAAAAAAACCCCTACCCCCACAAAAACAATAATTTAAACAGATACAGCAAATTGGCACAGTGCAAAAGGAGCCTGAAGCTGTCAGGGGAGGAAAAAAGTACTTAACCGAATGGGGGAGGGGGGCGGGGTTAACACCGCTATCTGTATGACACAAGCAGAAAGAGGAACAAAAAACGAAATGACGCATGCTAATGTAATCAATAAAGTTGATTTGGAAAAATCAACTGCATTGATTCAGCACAACACATTCAGCAAACCTTTTTCATAATTTCCTTTTTATATGTAATATAGGTTTCTAATCTTTTAAATGATGTTTTGCCATTCACAGTCTGTGTCTCCCTTGGGTCGCCATTGTCGAGTGATGTCACGTTGAAGTCGGTTGTCGAACTCCGGGTCCTTTTTTTTTTCCGACTTTGCAACCCGCAACTCCCATTTCAAAGGGCCGTTGCAGTGCACTTTTCCAAATTGCAATTCGGAAAAGTCCCACCCTCCTCAAAGCCAGCAGAAGCAATTGACACACGCAGAGCAGCACAGGTGTGTGTGGGAAGCTCCGCCCATCACCGACAGCAGCTGTGAAAACTCATAAACACTATCAGGCAGGCTCACAGCGTCATGACGCTGACGCCATTATGGACTTGCTTTGCGCTCAGGCCCGCTTCCTGTTTGTCTGGGCCGCCTTTCTTCAGCACACGCCGTCGCGTTCATGTACACGGGTTCACACCCCTACACGTAGGGACAGATGCAGGATGAGGCGAAGAGTTGGCCTCGATGTATTACGCGGTGTCAGCAGACTCACCTTCTGGTCCCGTCCCGCGTGTTTGCCATCGTGACGAGACGCCGGCCGACACTTCCTCCTGCGATGTCAAATGCATGCTAATTGCGCTTATGCTAACAGCTAGCATCAGGCCAGGTGACGTACCATTTCACGAGGATGAAGACGATCGGAACGACGCCGAGCAGCACCATCAGCAGGCGGAGGGAATTGCCGAGAGTCACGGCAAAATGTCCGTCTTGAAAGAAAATCGACATGCGAAAGACTGAGGCAAGTTTTTTGCGCATGGAAAACAAAATGAGATGACCGAGTTTGTGTGTGGTTGTGTGTATTTGTATGTGGGATACATGTGTGTTGGTCTGTTTTTTGGTGTGTGAGAGAGAGACTGTTGTATGTATGCGAGTGCATTTGTATTTTCGTGCATGTTTACATGTGTGAAAACATTGATAAGAACAGAAGAAGCGAAAAAGATGAACCTGTCATTTACCTGGTTGGTGTTGCTCCACATTCAGCCAGAAGGGCGGCGACATGGTGGTGTTGCGGGCAGCCAGGCCACAAGTATAGTTGGCTGACTGTGCCGCTGTCAGCCAGAGGGTGGGGCCGGACTCCGGGAGAGCGTGGCCGTCTCGATGCCAGCTCACCGCCAGACCGTGGAAGGAACAGTTGGAGACGCAACTCAACTTCACCGCAGCGCCCATGCTCACGCGGTCGGAGGCGGAGCTTTCCACCCTCATCGGATCGCCATCTAGAGGAGGTCATTGAGAGAGGATGGATGCTTCGTTTGGCAGAAAACAGTGATGACCTCTTTCCAAGTTCCCGAAACTCGAGCGGCACGCGACTTGGATGCTTGTGTGACATTTCTGTGTGAGTGAAAAATCTCAAGTCACGGCTCAAATTGTAAATGGAAAATCTTGTAAGTTGAGGCGCCCGTAAGTCACGGTGCATCTTTATGATGCATATGGCAAAGAGTCGAGTGAGGTGAGGGTCCTACCAACGACGGTGACGAACACGCCCTGGAGGCCGGTGAAACGTGTCATGTGCTCTTCGAATTGCATTCGGAATCTGAAGAAGGTATTGTCTTTCCTCCTGATGTCGTGAATCTGCAGCGTGCAGTTTCGCTGCAAGTCCCCCAGGTATTGGTAGCGCAAGTCAACTGACGGCTCATGGCTGTCATACACAGACGGCACGCCACTGTGACAGATGAGGTGATTGACGCACCAAAACACCCGAACCACTGGCCTGCTGGGCGTGAAGGAGCACAGCAACGTCACGGTGGAGCCACGCATGGCACACGGCAACGGTGAGTAGCGCACTAGGTCCATCATCTCCACTGCGTCCTCCAAATCCAAGGAACATTGAGTCACATCAACTATAAAACATATATACAATACAATGTAAGAAGATAAAAACAACTACTACATTGTGTATTTGATACACCCAAACTGCCAAAAGAAAGGCCCCGCAAGCTTTGTTGTGGTGTTTAAATCTTTTAAGCCACAAACTGAACAAAAATAGTTGAACAAAGACATAGGCAGGCAATATTTAGCTGTAGTCGCAGTCATGTAGTTTTTATCCTCTGCGTAGAACGTCTATTTATGCTGTCATGATAAACTCAGAAAGGAGATGAGATATTACTAATCACACACACACACAAGCACCCCCCTAAACATACACACAGGTGATCTCGTTCACGTCACTGACCTGTCAGAAGCGGTAAGACCAACAAGACATTTGCGTGCGGAAAAATCATGGTAACAGTGAAGGAACCAGAAGAAATTTGTGGAGAGTAAAAAAAAGCCGAAAGGGTTGTACAAGTTGCTCTTCCTCTTCTGGGCTGAGCAAAAATGAAAATAAGGAAGAAGAAAAAGGGAAGACGATGATCTCAAGTTGAACCATGAAAGATGGGAAAGTCTGCTGAGTGGATCACAGCTGATTTCACGACTAATCGAAAGAAATACAGCTGTTTCTTTTTTTAAACATACTTTTGCGTTTTTTCCCCGTCATGATGTGTGACGATGCGGCAAGGGGGCGGGGCTTGGGGCCTCACAGCACCAGGATGCTACAATGATATCTCACTCTGCTGAGGTTTCGTTGCACCGCCTTCAGGCGCAAACGTTGGAATTTTCATAACCGTTTTGAATTGATTTTGAGAAAGTAAAACAGCGAAGAGATCAGTGGTGGGCCTGAAGTTGATAGATATTGACAACACATTTCACCGTAGCCGATCTCTTTTTTTCTTTTTTTCATTGTTTGTATTTTATTAATTTATTATATGTCCATCCATCCATCCATTTTATAATCTGTTTATCCTCAGGAAAACTGAAATGTCAGTACCATGTGCGGATACAGTACAAAACAATGAACAATGTTATTGTGAAACTTTTACAATGACACAATCAAGACTTGGAAGGGAAGCTGTCGCAAGCCCACAACTAAAAGTTCAGCTTGTTGAAGCCTGTTTCTTTCTTGAGACTTCAGATCCTTTTGTGTTTTGGTGATTTTTTTTTCTTCTTTGGATTCCGCATGTGTGACCATGTGTTTATTGCCTCATTCATCTTTTGCCTGATTTCCTGTAGGTTTTTTTTTGGGGGGGGGGGGTGAAACAATTATTTATTTCCTCTTTGCCTCTTGCCTTGGAGTCAGATGTGACAGTCCTGGCCGGGTCGACACACTTGAAAATTTGATTTTTCATCTCACGGAGGCTTTATTTCTTCAATCAAGCACGTTTTCCTTCTCTGGTGATGCACACTTAGGACCTTTTTGGAATGAGTACGAGTGAGACGTGTGCGCAGTGGAGCATCTCGGTCGGGCGGCGGCCGGAGTGCGCAGACTCGCTGCATCCTTTGCATCCTTCCACTCCAAGCAGCATCAGCACTAGAGGCGGCGGGACACTACGTAAGAAGACGCCCCAACCGGACCAGACCGGACTCGACCAGAACAGCGTTGTCTTTTTTGCTCACGAATGTAAAGGATAACGAGCGCTTCGCCTGCCTCCTCTTCCTTCTTCCTTCCCTCCTTCCTTCCCTCCTTCTTTCCTTCCTTGCTCTTGTCAGTAGTCTGGGCGCTTCACACCCTGTCACAAAATGGCGGACATGACGGAGCTGCGAACCTCCTACGGTGAGTGAATCCAGGCCAAGCTGATAGCGGGCGGCCGGGCGTCGCCTCCCGTGGGCAAGCCTGACACGTTCGGCGCGATTGAGCACTTGTCGTGCTTCCGCTCGGATTCCCACAAGGCTCGCTGCGGTTTAAATCGCACCTGCCGCGGGCGCCACCCAGTCGACGAACGACCGCCATTTCGACTCTATCGTGCTTCTTTTCAACATTTGACAGCTTCTCGTCGTTGGCTTAAACGTCCAAATGTTGTGTCGACATCACAACAGCGCCTATGGGGACGACGATTTTTAAAAAAATTTAAGGTAACATATTTTGTCTACCCCCCACCCTTCTCTATTAGGTTGTAAAATATATTATACATATATAACATATTTCTTTACTTTTAAGCGTACACGCTCCCGTCTCTACGCAGTAAAATGTTTGGGCCTCGGGGGTGATGTCATGTCTGTACACGGTGGTCTCAGTGCGGCCGTAGCTCCGTGAAATGACGTAATTGTTTTCGCTATACTGGATGGTTTGTTCTGCTTGTGTTGGGAATTATTTAGCCATTCCGCACCCCCACATCATCAATTAAGAATTTTCGACAGAAGACGTGTTGCCTAAAAAAAAAAACTCAAACGTGATACGAGGGCTAACCAGTCCATTATACTGAATAGGGAATCACACCCAACATAGCCACTGAGTGTGTGCGTGTGTCCGGGTGTGTGTGTGTGTGCGCGCCCGCGTGCATGCGCTGCTAGGCAGCGAGCCGGTTCTTTTCAGCACTTTGCAAGCTATGAATACATTTTGACTGTGAATGAAGGAAGCGCTTGCATCGTGTGTGTGTGCGTGTGTGTGCGAGTGTCACATTAGGACAAGGAATGCACAAAGCTTCAGAAGCGCTGCCCCCACCTAATCCCAACCCTTTCCGCTAGCCTACTTCTCCACATCATGTCTCTCTCATGAAGAATCATCTCACTTCCTGTTTGTGCTGCAGCCATGTCTCCCGTCCTGGCGGGCTTCCTGGGTGCGGGCGTTCTGGTGGCGGTGGTGATCGTGGCACTTCTGCTTTGGTCCTTCTGCCAGCGCCGTTATTTGCGCGCGTCCGGACGCTACAAGCTGCACAGCGACCGCTACTGCGACACCGAGGACCCACCCTTCAAGTTCATCCACATGCTGAAGGGGATCAGCATTTATCCAGAATCTCTCAGCAGCAGCAAGAGGATCGTGCGTAACGCCAGGCGGGCTGGGTGGGCCGAGCGGGACGGCAGTGGCGCGGCGGGGGCTAGGGGCATGGTTCTGGTGGACGCCGAGAACAACGTCCTGGATGTCCCGGGTCAGCTTCAGATGAGCCATTTAGTGGTGCCCGCTGGGTTGGGACCCCACGATGGCCTGGAGCGCGCGCTTCCCGTGCGCGCAGACTACTGCTGTCTGGACGGTAGCTCGGCCGGCAGCAGTCAGAGCAGCAGCAAGACGGCGTCGCCCTTCACGCCCGCGTCCTCAGAACCAGAAGCTGAAGCCGGCCTGGGCACCGTCAGCCTCGCCGTGGACTACAACTTCCCCAAGAAGGCCCTGGTGGTCACGGTGGTCGGGGCTCGGGGACTGCCCGCCATGGACGAGCAGGCCGGCAGCTCGGACCCCTACATCAAGATGACCGTCCTGCCTGAGAAGAAGCACCGTGTCAAGACCCGCGTGCTGAGGAAGACCCTGGACCCGCTCTTCGACGAGACCTTCACCTTCTACGGCGTGGCCTACAGCTCACTGCCCGAGCTGACGCTGCACTTCCTGGTGCTCAGCTTTGACCGCTTCGCCCGCGACGATGTCATCGGTGAGGCTCTGGTGCCACTCAAGGGCGTGGACCCCAGCACGGGCCGGGTCCACCTGAGCCAGAGAATCACCAAGAGGAACACACAGGTGAGGCGGCCGTCGGACATCATGGTGTTTGCGCCGGCTGTTGCCGTGGCGACACTCATCCGCAACAGACTAAAGGGCTCTTGTTCATCTTAATTGAACTGCGCTGACAAGGCCCATTTTTGGTCACTGCAACTCAAATATGTTCAAGTGACAACATCAGGCAGGATGTAAACAAGCAAACATTCCAAAGCGTTTAACATTCCGTTAAGACAGACAATTTCGATGTGTACCAGAATGTAACAACTGCACTTAAAATGTAAGGGAGATGTGGCGGGTAGGGGGGGGGGGGGCAAATTTTGAAACATAACAAAATCAATTGAGTTGTCAACTAATTATGTGTAAATGTATAAAATGAATCCTGCAGACTTCTGTGAGGTTGTCTGCTTAAGAAAAGAATTTCACACTTTATTGATCAACTTTATTTTCTTTTCTTTTGCTCATCTTGTAAAGGCAACTGTAAGCAGAATTTGCAACGTTGAATCAAAAAAAGAACACATCGTGCATCTGGAACGGGATGTAAAATTAATCGAACCAAAATGGTGATCACGATTTTGGCTGCCTCGATTCAATGAACCCGATCGCCGGTGATATTTGCTTTGGAAAAAAAATGTGGGCTCTGCTCCAAATCTAATCAAGCACTTTCTCAAGCAGCCGTCAACCAGACACCAGGGGGCGAACATGTGCTTGAGGCTTCATTAATCTGCTGAAATCTCACTCAGCAGGCCACGCCCTTTAAAGGCGCAGCTCCAACTCACTACGTTACACCACCAATTATACTTTACACTCAGTTTTATTTATTTTTCAGATAAATTTGACCTATTCGACTCATGAAGCGTAATGCATACATTCTGATGACGTGACGGAAACAGGAAGTGACTCTTTGTGCGTTGTGTTGTCAGTGCGAGAATCGCGGCGAGCTGCTGACGTCGTTGTCCTACCAGCCAGTGTCCCATCGCCTGAGCGTGGTGGTCCACAAGGCTCGACACCTCCCCAAGATGGACATCGCCGGCCTGTCTGCAAGTGAGTCCGGCCGGCCGGATGCCTCGCGCTCCATTCAAGTACAAATACACATACTTGTCTGAAATAAGGACTGCAAGTACAAGGCTTTCACACCTTTACTGAAGTAAAAGTACGAAACTGCACACTCTGAAACGTACTTAAGTACAGAAGGAAATGTATTGTTTTCATTGGCAATTATCAAAAAAACATTTTGCTAACTTGGAAATTTTTTTTTTAACTGCACTCAAATTAGTTTCTCTGTTTTCATGTCCCCGAAAAGTAAAAGTATTCTAAATTGGACACAGTGTCAAGAAGAGTGTTGTGTTGTGAACAAACCCAAATCCCAATGAAAAAAAATCACCTAATTGGTCAAATCGTCTTCTAAATGATGGTGAAAAAAATAGCCCTCATTCACACACCAAACACCAGAAGATGCTCCAAATGAGTAGTTTTGTCTGAATGGAGCTCCTCAATTGACTCCAACATACTGTATCTCCTCGACATCAAGATTGCACGCAAGTAAGACGTGAATTGCTTCGGCGTGACGACATTTTCCTTCCCTCCGTCTGTCTGTCCGCAGACCCCTACGTGAAGGTCAACGTGTTCTACGGCCGCAAGCGCATCGCTAAAAAGAAGACTCACGTGAAGAAGTGCACGCTCAACCCCGTCTTCAATGAGTCCTTCATCTACGACATCCCGCCCGAGCTGCTGCCCGAGATCTCCGTGGAGTTCCTGGTGGTGGACTTCGACCGCACCGCCAAGAACGAAGTCCTGGGCCGCCTGCTCCTGGGCTTACACGGCGCCCTGCCCTCTGGCGCCGCCCACTGGCGGGAGGTCTGCGAAAAACCCCGCCGGCAGGTCTCTAAGTGGCACACTCTCAGCGAGTACTGAGTGCCGGACCCACGCCTAGACTGACCAGTGTACAGAGCCCGGTGTGCAGCGCGCACGGGTGCGCGCACGCACGCGCGCACACACACACTTGGGATCCTCTTTGTAAACATTGTCTGTTATCGCCACACACTCAACAAAATATGCTTGTACGAAGGAAAGGGTGTGTGTTTGTGTGTGTGTGTGTGTGTGTGTGTGCCGTGCGCTTATGTTCTGACAAAGGAAAACAATTCGGTGTTGTCATCATGCAGTTAATTGCATGTCTTTGTGAAGAGGACACCAAAAGCTCCCTTCAGCCTGCCCCCATCACAGTCCGGACAATTCCCACCATGCTTTGCTGCCGACTACCGACACCTGCTGGTGAGTGTCATGGAAATTCCTTTTGAGCATTTTTTTCCCCATGCACTTAAAATCCAGCTCGAGGTCCATGCACGTGCTTGAACCTTGAAATTTATGCGCAACGTGATTGACCCAGTCAATAGTGAGCCGTGACGCTCGCATTGCCGCCTAGATGTGAATTTCAGTCGCCGACAGAGGGCGGTAAAACGCCAAAATGGCAGCACCTGCAGAAGGATGAAAACAGGCGCAGTCAGCTGCTTCATTCTGTTCCAATACTGCAACATTCAGACTGGGAGAGGCACATACAACATATCCCAGTCTTTCCTTGAGTTTCCCACGGGCGTGTGTGCGTGACATGGCCCGTATTCTCCCATTCACGCTCCGGTCATTTTTAGTGCGCCTGGCTTTCAGACTTTGAAGGTGCCTCAATTTTCCCGTACAGACTTCTGATTCATCGTGTGTAACCTGGAAGTTTGTGCACCAAAGAGGCATGACAGGATTAACTCTGAGGGTGGCCCCGATTCCCAGATCGTGTTTTCATGAGCTCCGTTTGGGAAATATGTCACACATAGAATATCAACTTAAATTGTGTCGTGGATCCGAAAATACTACTAATTGTCACGCTAATCCAGTGCGCAGAATCGCACGTATTCGTGAGGACAACAAGCGTACTGGTAGCTGGACCTTACGGTCGATACGGCATAAAGGCTCCAAACGGCTTTCCGTGCTGTCGGGGTTGCTCGCGTGCAGGTTCCAATGTGTAAATAAATTCATGCGTGTGCTTGTTTCTAACATGAAGGACTTCCTTTACGCTTTCTTTCGTGGCTTGTGTCGCAACTAACGAGTCGTCCCCAAGCCAGGCTGGCAGTCGAGTCGGAGACGCTAATCGCAATGCTAAGCTAACATCACGTCCATGCTTACCTGTTCATGAGCTGAAGGTTAACCCGGGCGGCACCTGAAGGCATTCAGCGAAGGTAACATGACATGACTCCAAAAGCTTCGAAAACGTTCCTGTTCATATTTCTTTGATGATGATGTCATAACCCCGCGTGCGTTGTAATGGCCTTGTTCATTCGCGTCTGTGCTGATCAGCGGCTCGAAATCTCTGGCTGTGTTGAGAATGACACCCTATTCACAATATCCTAAGTTGGCCATTTCCAAATGAGGAGTCCAATACTCTCTTATCGTTGTAGCAAGATTTTTGTACAGTGCGTTATATGGTTGACAATGACGTCCAATCCAAATCCCGTCGTTGTGAGTTGAGGCGATTCGATGAATCGTTTCAGCTCTCGGGTCAACGATATCAAAATGCATGGATAGTAATTAGGCATGAGTGAATGATTCCCAACACTAGTCTTCTCATTTGCACCATGAATATTGTGCCAGCCGGTGCCGCTGTCCCCCCCGCCCCTCCCGAAAAGCACACCACCCACGGCGTCTGTCCGATGCTCCCCTGAACGCTCCAAACATGACACCATCAACGATCCGAGCCGTCTTGTTGGCCGCTCCCGACCGAGCCTTGAAGCTCCTCCCGATTTGCGGCAGACATCAACGTAGGGACTTGACGCGTGGATTTTGTATCAATGTTCCACTTCTAGCTGTCCGATATCCTGAAAGCTTTCAGCGCGTTGGAGCGCCCCCTGCTGTAAACCTGAATGATGCTAACCTCCCCCTTGACGTGCAAATAAAACAAGTTAGTCCGACGCCTTCTTTTGTCTGCCTTTTTTATTTGGATTTTATATCGCCAAACCTGCGTCGTCTTGCCTTAGCCGTGATGCGTTGGTGACCGGCCACGGGTTGCATTTCATCACTCCGCTCATCTTCCTTCTGACACAAGGAGATAGGCAGAAATGTTTCAGTGGCCAGGGTGACACAACACCTCAATGAAAGGTGGCCGTGCATCCGTGTGTTATTCTTTATTATAACATATACACTCAGTTGGGTTTTCAGGAAATAAAAGTCTCACATATCCAGAACAATGCCCACTGCACTCATAATCGAGCAGGAACAACTCCTAAGTAAAAAAGCAACATTTTGCTGATCTTAATTTACTAGCGAATGACATTTTCTTTGCAGTGGCTTTGGTTTTGTGCACCATCTCAGAGTCTACTTTGAATGGCTTCAGAGCATTTGGGGAGAAATTCCCGAATTGTGCTGTGTTTAGGAACATTTTTTTTGGAAGATGAGGTACTAACACTTCTGAGTTTTGAATGAGCGAGACAGACGTGCTGCCGAGGCATACAAGTACAGTAAGTATACATTTATCGTGTTTAAGTCAAGTCAAGTCAAGTCAACAGTATTTATTTGAGCACTTTCAAACAGCCATCGCTGCATACAAAGTTTAACAAGAATTTTTAACTGCATTTATAATTTGTAATGTGTTATTTATTAGAAGTTATCATGGACCTGCGGATGAAATAAAGCTAGTTTCTGTGGCCAACATTATGTCAATGGAGCGCCAGATCGGTGAGGCTGCTTCTCAAATTATTCATAATCTTTTTCCTCACTCACATCATCTGTCTGGATCAACTTGCTTCTTGATGGCTACGCCATCATTGTATGATTTATTTGTTGTGGTAAAGAACAACGTAGTGTATGAGCAGCCCCAAAAGCTTATACAGGTTCATCATTCAGGACGTCCAGACATTTTCACAAAATTCAAGATGGCCACCATCCCCGACACTCAGAAATTATGCAACGATTCACTTGGTTGCCATAGGAAAATGTTTTGGTTTGTTTCTTCAACCAAATTTTGTCGATGTTTTTCATTTGCTCAAGATTTTTTCGAAATTTCAAATCCACATATGCGAATTAAGTAATTCAAACCTTTTTTATTTATTGACAATGGTACCTACCACATGTACCTCTGAAAACGAAAACGCACTCAAATTTGTATTTCTTCACTTCATTAAATGTTTTTGTTTTAACACCCTTGCTTCTCTAATGTGTTGATGTATGTATTGATGATCGTCTGCTTTGGTATTTTTTTTTTAAATAGCGATTGTTGAGTGGTTTGATAAAGAGAAATGCTCGTTTGTTTTCATAGAGCGGGGCGTTGTTTCTGTCCGGTCATATGATGCCGACGGACCAACGTGACATGTCCGCAGCGGATGAAAAGCTCCTCGTCCAAGTGTCTCCAAACGCGGACGACGACAGACTGAAACTAATTCATGGTGAGCATTTAAACGTTTGCCAAAAATTGGCTCCACGTTTGACATTTCGCTGCTGGTTGTTAACGTGTTTTTGGGCGAATGTCAGCACACTGTCGCGTGTACGCGCACACCCCACACTTTTGAGGGCATTGTATTTAAAGGGATCTTGTTGTCTGAAAGGACGCGAAGGTGTGAGAATTTTTTTGCTTCTGGTGCACAGGTGCCGTTTTCCTGGCGGCTGTGTCGTCACTGGGCCTGATTGCAGGCTTTGGATCCACTTTGGCTTTGGCCAAGAAGAACAATCCGGCCTGCTTCAACAAGGTGATCTCTTCCTGTTGCCAGCTTACACTTCCTGTTTGAAGCGAAATCACACACCTTCTTCTCAGTTGATAATTACAACACTACATGACAATGATTATTGAATACTGAATCCAAAGCGATGCAAGGCATCCATCTGCTGGCCTCTCTACAGTATTATAGTGGTTGACAAAACAGAATTTGAAAGAAAAGCTGGGTGAGACTCTCTTCCATGCTGACTTGGAAAAATAGACTTGACAAAAATATTCCTCAGTGGCAGGAAATGCTTGGACCAGTAGAAATCCCTCCTGTTGAAACCATTCAAAGCTGTCATGTGTAATGAAGTCATGATTCGTATCCGTTTCCCCCGACAGGGTGTTACAGCGACGACGGCGCTCCCTGAGAGCGGTGCAGCACTGGCCCTGCGAGCTCTGGGCCGCGGCTCGGTGTACGCGTGCTGCGGTGTGGGCCTACTCAGTTTCGGGGTGTGGAAGCTGCTCGGCGTCCACAGTGTATGTCTCCATCCGCCTCGTTAGAAATTCGCCACCAGGGAGGGAAAGTGACACCTGAACCTTTCTTTTTCTTTCAGCTGTCTGACTTTAGACAGAAGATGGCGTCATTGTTCCCGTCAATCCCTAAGTCTGAAGTGGGGCCAGGGAGCGCCTCGCACGACCTCGACTCGCTTTTCAAGTCCAAGTGACCGGACGGAATGATGCTAGTCGGCGCGTGACGGAAAGCATCCGACTGATCGTCGACTTTGTGGCGCCTGCAACGACTGTGGGAACGTTTTCTGTTGGCGTTAGCCATCTGCAATATCGCTGCGCCACTCACCTGAACCGAAAGGAACTGCTTCGACGTGTTTTAATGGAATGTCGATGTTGCGTGCGCATAAACCTCAGCATCCAACAACAAAGTTGTAGCTAGCGAAAATACAGAGTGGCTATTAACTTTCGGAAACCACGAACGTTGATGGCCACTAAGAAGAAGAAAAAAGTCAATCATGTCGTGATCCACTCTTTATAGATTGAATGTGAAGTGTACATATTTATTGCATACATTTTATTTACAGCACAAAACACAACTGTTGCATCTCAAAGTGCAAATGTGCAGACATTAAAACCAAATAAATAATAATGAATAATCGTAGCGCTCGCAAATCGTATTTCATAACATTTACCAATGGAACTTGTATGATTGTTAAGATGATATCATCAAGGCTCTTTTGTAGAAACCGAATCTAGACATGGTGTTAAGGATCTTCATGGGAAAGGGGCATCATTGTGTTTCTGCAGATGAGATCTTGCAGGTGAGATCCCGGAGATTTGTCACGCTAAAGCATCGGCGTGGAAATGAAGACGAAGATGAAGGTCAACATCATTGGCGACATCGGGCTCATCCGAGATCCTCCTGGAGGAAACAAAACTCAAGATCGTTTTCATGAAGTGCTCGCATGCCATCCTATTCTCGGTGTGGGTTCCAGGTCCTTACCGTCATGGGTGGCGATCAGCATGTCGGCGATGTGCTCCAGGGATCCGTTGTTGGGCTCCGCTCGGATGTCGAGCAGTCGGCACATGAGCGGATAGATATGAATGCTGTCAAAGGGCTCGGATAGGAAGTTCTTCTTGAAATCGGGTCCGAAGGCCCTGAAGATCATCTTCATGTCCATCTCACCGTTGTGGAAGCCGTGGTCGCCTTTATTAACGTACACGATGAATCTCTGGTGGCCCCCCCAAAAAAAATATTTTAACGCCTGCGCCCTTATTTGTAACATTAGCGTTGTCATGGGGAAGCGTCTACCTATGTTAGCGTGTTGACGTTGCGGTAAGATATGGGTCCTTGTGTGTGATGGCTTTCGAGTAGTTAGCTACATTAGCAGCTCCACATTAGCATAATGACGCGAAAGTAGTCAACTACGTTAAAGAGGAGGTCAAGCTAAAACCTGTCTTTACAATACTGTATGTTCTATCACCCCCGTAAGTCTAAATATGCTATTTTGATTAATATTGCTTTTGTGGAATATGAATTAATTAGCAAAATCCAGCCATTTTTATCCATGACGGGAGGGCAGCCATTTTGCCATTTGGTGTCAATTGAAAATGACATCACAATGCCGAAAGCTTCAAGAAGCACACGGACCCCCAAAGCAAACATATTAAGCATGAGTGTTAGCACACTGACTGAGTTGAGGTTGAAGCCGAGGTCCGCAATGACGACGACAGGTGGCATGCGTCGGCTCCGTCCGAGGTGGAAACTCTCAGGCATGTCCTCCTTCCTGTAGACGGTCAAGTTCGGGGCCTTAGCCAGCGCCTCCAGTACTTCTTGCTCCTTTCCTGGCCGCGGCGTCAGGATCCCGAAGCCTCCGTAGTCTAAAATTTCGAAACTGGCCAATTTGAGCAGATTCAGGTACTTGTTGAGCACAATCTCGTCCACCAGAGGGCGCTTCTTGACGGTGGTCATTCCGTGGTCGGATGTGATGATGACGTTGAGGGTGGAGTTCAACCTGTGGCGGGTGATGCCGTCCCGCAGGTAACCCAGCGTGCGATCGATCTGCCGGATGATGGCCTTCCGGTCCGGGTGGTCGGGGCCCCGCATGTGGCCCACGTTGTCGGGCTCTCCATAGTACAGGGTGACGAGGTCAAAGTCTTCCTCGGAGAACCAGCTCAGAACGGTGTCAATGTTTTGCCGCCACTCTGTCTCGTTGTCATCGGGGAGGCCTGACTCCTCCACGATGGCCCGGTTCACCGCTTGGCCGCTGTAGTTGGCGCCACCTCCTGGGTAGTGGAAAGACGCCGTCTTCAGACCCTGAAACATGGGGAGGAAACTTGCATTTATTTATTTAGTCTTTAACTCATTCAGTACCAGCCAATTCTAGACCAAGTCTGAAAAGATGTTTAAAAACCTCTTTGGGAGTGAATGAGTCAAACCAGGTTAAACATTTGAGAAGATCAACATTGCCGATTTGGAGACTACTTGCGGTTCTGCGTCTTGCCTAAAGACATTTTGACAGGGGACATTCTGAGCCAGGTTTCAAACTGCTGACCCTTCAGTCATTGGATGAACTGCTCTACCAACTGATCCACAGTCATGCTATTTATCACTTGGGACAAAAACTAACACGGGTCATCGATTGACCTATAAATCTGAGCTTGACAACTGTCACCTGGTTCTGCGCTGTGATCCAAAGTGGCAGAACGCCATTGTCCCACCACTCGGAGCGCTTGAGAGTCAACTTGTGGGGAACCTTCAGATTGGTCTTTGTGTTGAACATCATGTTGTGGACCACCTCGTGGTCCTCCACCCAGCGACCTGAGTAAGAACAAGAAGGACAACTGTATGAGCAGCATGAAATGAGGAAAATGGCGGAGGGTACGTAGAATATTTGGAAGAGGCACGGCGAGCTTGATGTCATACTTTTTCGACAAGCCGTTCAGATGGGTGAATTTCACACGTTACCAAGCTCAGCTCAAAAAGACTTAAACGGCACCACGACAAAACACGATGGAACATGACACCATATTACATGACAGGAAATAATAACTCAGATCGCAACACGACACAGTTTGATGACAAGACGGGAAGGGGACATGACCAGACAGGGAACGGTGTAAAAGCACAGGACATGGTAAGACGCGATGCGACAGGACAGGACGGTGTAACGTGGCAAGACAGGTGAGAGGACTGAGAACTGGGTGACACCACAGGGTGTGATGTAATAGGAAAGGACATGGTTTGACACCATAGGACAGGACATGATATGACCTGATACAACAGGACAGGCCAAGATATGACAGGACAGGACAGGACAGGACAGGACATAATATTACAGGACATGAAAGGACAAACGGCAGGACAGGATTTAGCTGGAGTGTGTCCAGGAACCTGTGATGGTAGTGAAGTGCGACGGCGAGGTCATGGTGAGCATCGGAGGTGTGATGTACTTGGCCTTGACACCGTCCCACGCCAGCCGGTCCAGGTTGGGTGTGTCCACGTCCTGGTCGTAGTCCCAACGGAAGCCATCGAAGGAGATGAGCAGGAGGCGCTTCTTGCTCCCTACATCGCTCCCGCTTGGGCTTCCGGATGGCTTTGCGGCGACCCAAGCTGACAAGATGGCGAGGAGAATCAGGGGTATGGGTTGCAGCCTGACAGTCGCCATGATGTTGCAGTTGTGAGCAAAAGTGGCGACTGAACGGGCGGTGGCGAGGACGAGGGGAGGGTTTGTTAATGATTGAAAGTCTGATTGACATCTGCTGATGTCTTCAACCAGACCTTGGACCAGCGATGCACTTTGATTGACATTTACATACACTACCATCACAGCATGTGAAGCACACTAGGGACTGGTCGCCAGTAGATGTCAGGGTACATCTGGACAAACAATGGACAGGCTGCCAGCAGATGTCAGGGCACATACTACAGGTGGAATTCAGACACGTGACAGGAGAGAGTGATTGGTCGCCAGTCCATATCAGGGCGCCTGTGGCCAAAGGTGCATTCACGCATTGGAAAGGCTGATGTGTTGGCCAGTCGTGTTATCAGAATAGCTGATTAGAATGGCAAGGTTGCCAAAAGGAATAAATGACTGCACTCTTTTTATTGCACACCTACTTGGGAGCAATCCAGGTGATGACATCAGAACTATTAGCCTTGAAGCTGGCTCAAGGTCCTTGTGTCTCCCCACTTAAACTTCATTTCAGTCCATTTCAATTCCACCCACGTGCGGCACGTTTCATTTTGTAATGGTTAGCATTACCTTTCATCAACATAAATATGACATACCAATGAAGATGCTTGTCTTTAATTTCAGTTTCATTTCAAATTACAAAATTATTTTTAAAAAACTAAACACAGAAATATTGTTATTCAAGAAATTTCAACTTTCTTTCATTTGGATTTAGTCTTTTGCTGAAAAATATGGATGGAGAAAATAGATATCACATTATTTTGTTTTATTTATATTTAAATTAAATGATGTTGTTTTATTTATATAGTACAAATTATTGTTGGACGTGTGTTATTTATTAATGCATTGACAGTATCATTATTTTTTTATTGAGTGTTTCATTCGAAGATTTGTGTCGACCCCTCACCCGGAAGTACATCCGTTTTGACGGCCTCTACTTCCTGGCTAGTCGTCGGCTTGGTTTGGTTTTTGTGTGCGTGTGTGAGTGTGTTTTTGCTGGAAATGTTGCGACGTGGACTTGTTTGGCCGTGGAAAGTGTAACCGCCGACCGCTGGCTGTCGTTTGAGTCCCCGACATGACGTCGTTCCAAGGTTGGTTGCTTCCTGGGCCAATGCCGGCTGCTAGCTGCTAGCACAAGGACGTGTTAGCTTGTCCTCAACGCGAATACCATAATTGAAAAAAAATCACTTTGACCAAGTCTGTGCGAGATTCGCTTTACTCTCTTTTCGCAATCAGTAAGCATGGATAGTTTTACTTCACCTAAGCACAGATATCACATTTGTAATTAAATGCAATCACGAGAATGAATGAAGCAGTTTGTTATTGTTCATATTCTTGTTTTTGGACTGTTGACTCGGTGCATGTGCTGTGTGTGAAACCCAAAGTATCACTGAGATAAACGCTTCATGTTTGCAACGCAATCAACCGTGTTGTGGTGCGTTTCAGTGATGTCGCTGTTGCGAGGTTTGAGGTCGACGGCGGTCACGACCTTCTTTCAAGGCAAGTCGCGAAAGAAAATCACTTTCGCAGTTTTCTAATTCATCGCCAGTTCTTAGTTTTTTTGGTTGCTGATAAATTCATTTGATTATAACGTCTGCTATTGTCAAAAGGCCATTCATTCATATTCCAAAAATGTTTACGTGCAGCCCTGAACCACTGTATTCATGAGTGTGTATGCGCGTGTAGTATCCCAGCACGTCGGCACATGGACATGCCCCCTGGCAAGCCGACCCATGGCCACCCTCAACCAGATGCACCGGAAGGGGAAGCCCAAGCCCGTGCCCAAGGCGCCAGGCGCCACCTTTGGCCAGCCACAGATGAAGGCGGTGGTCCTGAAGACGATGATCCGCAAGCCCAAGAAACCCAACTCGGCTAACAGGAAGTGCGCCCGCGTGCGCCTGTCCAACGGCAAGGAGGCGGTAGCCTTCATCCCGGGCGAAGGCCACAACCTGCAGGAGCACAATGTGGTCCTGGTGCAGGGCGGCCGTACTCAGGACCTGCCCGGCGTCAAGCTCACCATTGTCAGGGGCAAATACGACTGCGCGCATGTCATCAAGAAGAAACAGTGAAGGCACGCGGTTGCCGATGGTGACGACTGCATGGACAGCCGTTCGACATAATTCGCTCATTCTGTCTGGAAAGGCATTTTCAGTGGGGGAACTGTGTTAGATCCACTATGCATCCAGAAGTTGATGAAAGGACAATTGAAGTTGACCTCTAAGGGTCATTGAGCATTTAGGGTTCATCCGGAAATGTCATCCCACACAAACTTTTTGGGAGCTTCCCAAAGAAACGACAAAAACATGAACCACATGTACGAGCAAACCAAAAGAATGGATGGTGTCTTCATGTACTCACAATGTTGCAGCCGTCTGTCGCCATGACATGCCAGTCACTTGAAGGCACCCATTTTGGTATGGGCTAATAAAATACCACTGTTCACTTCGTGCAGTGTGTTGGAAATCATTATTCATTGCATGTATCCAGTGACAATTGACTAATGGGCCAACCATCAGATGGTGATCAGTGCAAATGTTTGTCACATTGGTTTGTGACCAGTCCAGGTTGTTCATCTGTCACCCAAAGTCAGCTGGGATAGAGACCCCCAGCTCACCCGTTACCCTCACGAGGAGAGCCTTATTTTATTTAGTTATTGATTTAAAAAAACTCGCGCAGAAAATTTATGCAGTAATGAAGTTGTCAGTGTTCGTCTCGTACGTACGTAGTTCGAAGAATGACTGAAGCAAGGGTGCGTGCGCGCGCGAGCGTCCGACGACGTGCGCGGGCATGTGGGCGCAGGCAAGCTGACGACTCGACGCCAAAACAGATCCTCTAAGGACGCTGCGCCGCTCCTAAAGGTAATTAATTGATCAACCTTGAACACAATCCGGATTATGAGGTGATTGCAAAGTGTGTGTGCCACCCCCCACCCTTGCTTGACTGACAAGAGCGCGTCACGTCGCCGTTAGCCGAGCTAGCTAGCGTTAGCATCATCGCGACCGTGTGTTCGACGTCATCTACACGGGAAATTCATTTTTTAATGCACGCTTGTCAGCTGCCTTCGGTTTTTATTCGCTTCAATTTTTAAAATTCAACACCGATTGGCTCAGTTTAAGTGCCACTGCTTTGGGTAGTAGCCGCCTTTAGCTGGCGTTAGCTTCCACGAGCTTTTAAAAAGCGTTTTCTTTTTTTTCTCGCTAACCTCTGCCTGTGCTTGGTTGAGAAAGCTGTTTTTAGGGCTGATAAGGTCGCTGTTACTAACGTGAGCTCTTGCCAACAAACATTGTGAGGCATCGGTAATGTTTGTTTTTACTTTGTTCATGTGTGGCACGGCTTTAAACATTCCGTTTTACTTCACAAACGACTTTTTAAAATCATTATCCAAATTTATCCATGGTTTGCCTCACGGTGCATTCGTTTGACTGTTTTGCTATGTTCTTCTTTTTCTGTTTTTATATTTACATTACTTGATATCTAAGTAAAATGTTGATGCGCTCTCGTTTTTGTTAATTTTCAGTACAGATGATTTAAAACCGTCCGCTTAAAGCGATAGAAAAATGCATATTAGACAGGGGGGAAAAAGCATCGCAATCATCGCCCAATAAAAACATTTGTTGTTGATTCAATATCGTGACTGCTGTTCATTTGGAATTTGTCCTTTTTTTCCTTGAGTGGAGAAGATGAATGAAGTGAAAATGGAAGAGCAACCAGAAGAAGAAAAGCTTGCAAATTTGCTGGCTGAAGGTATTATTAACTACGTTTTGTTGTGCTGCTGGAATGTGGAGTTGCACCCCAAAAAAAATAATTAGCTCCCCAAGTACCACTGTAAGTCCCAACGATAAAATACAGTTGCTTAGCACCCCTAAATGTTCATCACAAACAAGACAAGTGATATTCTGAAAGTTGTAATCTTGAGATCTTGAATATGGATTTGCTTTTCCAAGAATGAATCCCAAATTTCATATCAATAAAGTGCAAATGTCAGTCTGTCCATCCATTTTCAATCCCGCATCCCATGTTCAGGGTTGTGGGGTTTTGGCGCCTACGACACGCTGAAGTGGTTGCCAGATTCTTTTGCATACCAATAAAGGGAGCCTGTGTGTAACCATTGCTACGAGTGCCTCACTTGACCGATCACTGATTGAGGGATTGATACGAAATGACGAGCCCTCACATCGCTGCGTGTGTGCATTTTCCGGCAGGCAACGTCTCGGTGCCGATGGCGGGGCCTCCCAAGCGGCGGCACCACTGCACGCTGTGCGAGCGCGACTTCTCGTGCCCGTCGCGCCTCTCCGACCACATCGCGGCGCACTTTGGCGAGAAGCCGCACGCCTGCGGCGTGTGCGGCAAGCGCTTCAGCAAGAAGATCAACGTCAAGGTTCACCAGAGGGTGCACACGGGCGAGAAGCCCTACGCCTGTCAGGACTGCGGCGCCCGCTACGCCCAATTGGGCTGCCTGCGACGCCACCGCCTGCGCCACGCCCCGCAGAAGCAGCACACGTGCGACGAGTGCGGCCGCGGCTTCCTGCAGCGACGATACCTTCTGCAGGTTTGTTCTTGTGAGCATCGCCTATCCGAAAAAGATCCGGTCCGCCCATTAATTCCTGTCATCTGCGTTTGTTTTTTTTTGTTTTCTTTCACCTTCCGCAGCACCAGCGCGTGCACACGGGCGAGCGCCCGTACGCCTGCGCGCTTTGCCCCAAGCGCTTCGCCTCTACCGCAGGCCGCTCGGAGCACCAGCGCACGCACTCGGGCGACGCCTACACCTGCGCCGTGTGCCGCAAGGTCTTCACCACGCCGTCGGCCTTCCGCGACCACGCCACGCTGCACACCGGCCGCAAGCCGCACCCTTGCTCTGTGTGCAGCAAGAGCTTCAACCGGCCGGGCCTGCTTCGCAAGCATCTGCAGAAACATCTGGAAGACGCCGTGGTGAGTCGCTACCTCGGTAGGCTGCGGTGATGATGTCGTCGGGTGTCGCCCGCATGCCATATTGGATGTGGCAAAGTCGGTCGAGTGGATGCAACCGAGATGCATCGGCCTCGTTCTTTTTCCGTCATGGCCGCCGTGAAGACATTAGAAAATACAGTATACACGTACGTCGTATTTGCGCTTGGTATCGCACTTGTACACATTGTAGCTGACAGATTTGTCACATCCAAAATGGCGGTTAAGCTGACGTATCGCCGTGATAGTCCAACAAGCCCATTGAGGAGTCGACGTGTGTACGTGTGTACGCCGTCATCCATTTAACATGACTAAAGCTGCCATCGCCGTGCCGACAGGACGACGAACAAGACGGTGAGGAAGAGGAGCACTCGCAGGATGGGTCTTCATTGCCAGGTGAGACGAATCGACGTCCCCCCCGCCCCCACCGACCCGCAGCACAGGTGTCAAACTCGAGCCCTCGGGGCCAAATCCGGCCCCCAAAAGCAAATCATGTAAAGCTTTCACTTCAAAGTAGCCTGCGACAAAATAATAATATTATTATAATAATATAATAATATATAATATATAATATAATAATACTAACAAAATAATAGTTTCCCCCGGTGATAGTCCAGGTGTGCTGAAGAAGTCCACCAGTCAATAAATTTGATTGAATTCCTTGCCTACGCTGACAAGAAATACAGAAACAAAAACTCCAAACTGAAATACAAATTCGATGAGATTAAAAGTGAAATACAACTGAATTGTACAAATTAAAACAAAGTTGCAAAATCATGCACAGTTTGAACCTTTGCGTGATGCCCAGCGTGCCGCTCAAAGGATCACCTTTCTCCCTTCTTTCCAGCAGAGCGGTCGGCGCGCCTGAAGAAGAAGACGAAGAAGAAGAAGGTCCACGAGTGCGAGCTGTGCGGCCGCGTCTTCTCCAGGCCGTACAAGCTGAAGGAGCACCTGGAGGTCCACGCGGCCACGCGGCTGCACGGCTGCTCGGTGTGCGGCAAAAGCTTCGCCAACGCCACCAACCTGAAGGCCCACGAGAAGATCCACACTGCCGAGCGGCCGCACCGCTGCCACATTTGCGCCAAATGCTTCCTCAGGCCCTACGAGCTGCGCAAGCACATCAAGACGCACGAGCGCCAGGACCTCTTGGACCTCCCTGCCGTACCTGTGCCAGCACTGACGACGACGACGACATCGATTCCTGCCAACAGCACCAATATGGAAGACGGAGTCATGCAACCTCTGGTGGGACATTTGTCTTCTTGAGATCTCATCACGGGCAGCCCAGTAGTCCAGTGGTTAGCATGTCGGCTTCACAGTGCAGAGGTAGCGGGTTCGATTCCAGCTCCGGCCTCCCTGTGTGGAGTTTGCATGTTCTCCCCGGGCCTGCGTGGGTTTTCTCCGGGTGCTCCGGTTTCCTCCCACATTCCAAAAACATGCGTGGCAGGCTGATTGAACACTCTAAATTGTCCTTAGGTGTGAGTGTGAGTGCGAATGGTTGTTCGTTTCTGTGTGCCCTGCGATTGGCTGGCAACCGATTCAGGGTGTCCTCCGCCTACTGCCCGAAGACAGCTGGGATAGGCTCCAGCACCCCCCGCGACCCTAGTGAGGTTCAAGCGGCTCGGAAGATGAATGAATGAATGAGATCTCATCACGGCCTCAGGAGTCTGCTTGTAGACCAAACAGAAATGCCGTTCCATTTGGAATCATTCACCGGCGGCCATTTTACGTTGCCACTCGATTAGCGGGCCTCACTGAAATCTAGGAAATTAATTTCTCTGTGGCATTTTCACGTCATTTTCTGTCTCTGTGGCAAAAATGAGACCGTGTGTGGCATCTGGTTGTCCCAAAAGGTTTGGGAGAAGGGCGACATGCACATTTCAGGACGAAGAATTGAGATTCTAAATGTTCTGGTGATGTTCAGCCATCTTGTTGATTATAACGATGTCATCTGTAGAAGGAGGAGGCTTTTCCCAAAGAGGAGCAGCTTCCCGGTAACCACGGCAACCAGGATGCCAAGAAGGAAGAGCAGCGGGAGGAGGAAACGGTGAACGGTCTCATCAACTCTGACGGTGAAGAAGAAGCCTGGAGCCCCGCCCTCATACGTACGCAGACCTCTCGCCACCTCCAAGATCCTGCCTTCATCTTCGTGTCTTTTATTTTCTTGGTGTTTGTCCTCTCTATTAAGATGTTGATCTTTTTCCTCAATTGTTTTTACCCTAATCCTATTTGTCTTCTGCTCATTTTTCCTTTTAATGCCCCCACCACCACCTCGGCGTCTATTTTCAGAATCGGACGGCACCACAATGGCGACGACGAGGACGAGAACGAGGGCGGCAGCAGCAGCGCGGTGCTCCAACGAGGACAAACGCGGCTACGTGTGCCCGGTGTGCGGCCGCGACTGCTTCAAGGCGTCGGCGCTGCAGAAGCACCTGCGCATCCACTCGGGCGAGCGGCCCTTCCAGTGCGCCACCTGCAAGAAGACCTTCACGCAGCAGGTGCATCTCAAGGAGCACCGGCGCATCCACACGGGCGAGAAGCCCTACGCCTGCACGCTCTGCACCAAGACTTTCACCTTCTCCAGCGCGCTGCGCCGCCACCAGCGGCTGCACGGCGACGCGCGGCCCTTCGCCTGCCACATCTGCGCCAAGACCTTCAAGCAGGCCACCTCGCTCAAGAGCCACATGCTGGTGCACTCGGACGTGCGCCACCACTGCCCCGTATGCCACAAGGCCTTCAGCCGGCCGCTCGAACTCAGCTACCACGTGGATGTGCACGACGCCAGCCGACCCTACTTCTGCCGCACCTGCCGCAAGAACTTCAGCGGGGCGCGGGCCTTCCGCAAGCACGTTAAAAGGCACCAGGCGAAGGAAGCCGCTGCTGCGCAAGCCGCCACCGCCGCAGCTACAGCTGCTGAGGATACTGCCGCCACGGCAACCGCTGCCGAGGGTGACGACCCCACATCAGCAGCCGCCGAGGATGCCGCCATCACCGGCGAGGAGACGAGCCAAAGTGCCGAAAAGTGCGACTGACGCGCTGGGCGCCTCAAAAATCAACATTTCTTATCTTCAATTAAAAATTATCAGCATAACAGCATGTTAGCTTCTGATTTTATTTATGTATTTCGACAATGTGAAAACTGTTTATCAGTGTCTTCAAGCCATGCTTAGGGTTTCAACCTAACCTTGGCTTGAAGCCCTGATTCGAAACCCTAACCCAAGCCTGAAATGAAAGCTCACAATAATTAGAAACAATTACCCGTCTTTAAAAAACTGTCCTGGCCTGAAGCAATACTTGGAAATCCTAACCCCTGATTCAAACTTTAACTTCAATCCCAATCCATTTTTTTCCCGTAATGCAGGCTGTCAAACAGTGGCGTTTCTGGATCAATTTCACTAAGGGGGCCGGGCTGGGGCCAGGGGTTTTGATGGGGGGGGCACATTCAACCCAGGGCTAAAAAGACAGATTCAACATCTTACATGACTTTTTATTTCTTCTAACTTTGAAATTGTAGTCATAATATTACAGTGATGAGAAAAAAACAGTAGGAGGGCTAAAATGTCTGCAAGCGTAACAATACGCCATGTCCATCTGTTGAGAATATTCAAGCCAGGGGATGATATGGTACCTACCAGCCTGCCGGGTACAAAAATTGCAAATACACTGAAGCTAGATGTTTTACATGCATATAATTATCCAAATTTTAAAAGGCAATGTCTTATATAGTGATCCAGTTAAATAAAAATAAAAAGGGAGACTAAAAAAGTTACACACACACGCGCGCGCGCGCACGTCGTGGTAAGTTCCTTCTCTGCGGACTGCTTCTCATTTCCCGCTCATTTTTAAGTGGTGCAGCGCACTAAAGGGTCCGACGAGAATGTTAAATCACGCACTTTGGTTCCACTTTTCGCATCGGCGACCACGTAATCTACGTTCGGAGGGGGGTGGCACAGGGGGGGCCAGAATCAGTGCTACAGGGGCACTGGCCCCCGTTGGCCCTCCCCCAGAACCGCCACTGCTGTCAAACCTTAATTACGACCCTTCCATTGATTTGTGGAGCACATGAAGTCCACCAGGGGGCACTGCGCGCAGGCAGGACGCTTGGCCGCCTATTGTGGGCGTGGCCACGGCCTGTCAATGTCATAAATAGGCAACGCGCACACCACACGCATACCCACGAACTGACAGACCGATGGGCAGCATGCACAACCCGACCAGAACGCACGAATGGACGCAGGTATGGTGGTCGGGGGGAGTGGGGGGGCGGCTACCCCGTGACTGACACCTGACAAAAGAAAATTTTTGAATGAGTTTCAGCGCAGCTGTCATCTGGCGTGTGTGTCTGTTTGCAGGTTCTGAGCGCGTTGCCGTGGATCCACGTCGTCATCGCTCTCATCAGGTGACCTGCCATTGTAAAACTTTTATTGGTTGGTTCCAAGCACTTCTGATGCTCTCAGTGGTTCCGATGTGTTGATGGAGCGGCTTCATCGTAACGTGAAACGGAACAAATTGGGTTATTCCAAGACAATTGGGCACCTTTATTTCTGTAGCACATTTCATATACAAGGTAACTCAATGTGCTTCCCATCAATAAAAGTAAAATTTGAAACCAAAGACATTTCAAAGCAAAGTAAAACGTAGCTTCCAACTGAGTAGGGATCATCAACCTTTTTGAAAATAAGACCTAAATCTTGGGTACACAGATCAGGGTGATTGGCTACAAATTTGGTACACGGTGGAAATAATATTTGGTCTAATTACGTTTAATCATACTTGTTTGATTGATTAACAATGAACCATTAATTTCTGACACTAGTCATGTTAATGATGTTTCTCTCAATAATTAGGAAACAAAAACTACATGCAACTTAAAATAACTAAATAAATTACGTCCCTGACAGTTGACGTCAGTTGACGTCTATGAACGTCACAATTCACTAGTGAGTTTTTTAAGAACATCCCCGAGGGCTATTCATGTGGTCCTCGGGGTCACTACGTTGGTCACCCAAGCACTAGAGGGAGCCACTGAGACCCACGGTTGCAGTTGATCCCAAACGCTTCTAATTTTGCCGTCGATGAGTATTGGCCGCATCACGAGGCAGACTTCCACTGTCGTTGCAGCGCTCTCTGCTCCGCTTCCGTCATCACCTGTGTGACGTCACGGCGCTTGGGCGGAGCCACGTCCGAGGTGAGCACGAAGGCCGTAACGGCGCCTGCGAAGCTGACTCGCTGACGTCGCTGTGGTTTCGTTTTAGTTGCGAGCGCTTTTTCAGCTGGCGGTGTCCGACCTGCTGCTCGCCCTTTGTGGCCTGCTAGGGGGCGCTCTACTCGTGTGGCACGCTGGCGCCCTCGCCTGGTACCGACTACATGCCGCGCGACAGGTCCCAAAAAGATTATTTGTGTGTGTGTGTGTGTGTGTGTGTGTGTGTGTTTGTGTGCGCGCGCCCGCCCCAGTCTGGCAACATCAACAAAAACCCGTGTGACCCAAATGTTCTGTTGAGCGTCTGAAAACAGAAAGTGTCACATTGTTGTCCGCCTGACACGTTTGTGTGTGTGTCAGGTTGTGTGTATGGCGTCTTTCTTCTACACACTCAACTACATGTGGAACGTCTATGCTCGTCTACGTCTCAACTTCTGGTGTGTCCCTCACCAGCTTCCTGCTCAGGTAACACCTGTGCCGCCCCCCCCCACCAACACACACACACACACACACACACACACACACATAACAACAACAGCAACAAAAAAAGATGTGTCCATTTTTTAATCAATTAACATTGGTAAAGCTAAAAATCAATTTCACAAGAGTGTGTCTTCACTGTTAGAAATCAAATGATATACAAATAAGCCCCGCACATTCCCGGCATCCATTTTGTTTTGATTTGATGTGCCATTTTCATCCTCAGATTTCCAAGCGAGCCATCCCGACCACCAACATGACAGCGTTGCTCTCTGGGTGAGTTTGAGCTCATTAGCCCACTAGCTTGTTAGCCTGCTAGCGTGCGACGTGATGACATGCTCACCTTGTGTCTCGACTCAGCGTGATTCCGCCTCTCCTGATGGCGCCCGTTTTCATCCAACCACGCGTGGGCAGCTGTGCGGGCAACTGCAGCGACGCCTACAGGTGAGAAAAATGAGCATGCGTGTGCCACCTGGCCTCACGTACGAACGTGCGATTTATGTTTTACCCATGTTGCGTACATACACACGCGACGGCAGATGTCTGCTCATGCCCGTCGGCGTGCTTCCTGTCACCGCGGAGCAACCAATCAGAACCTGCCGCCTGCTGCTCGGTTACTGCGGCGCCGTCTTCCTCGCCGCCTTCGCCCTCACACTCGTCGGGATGATGGTGAGTCCGTCACGCGGCGTGCCGTAGCACACCGTGCTGATGTCGTGCAGTATGTTACGCGCCGACACCTCACGCTAACATAACACGCTTACATTTGACATGACACACCTCCATGTGACATCCTGATGTTATCCGTTAACAGGTCTTTGACAAGTAGCATGTCACAGGACGATGGTAACACACCAGCTGACACGTTAGCATGTCAGGGAATGTGTTACCATGTACATGCTAATAATGTGACACGCCATGCTAGCATGTGCTATCCCATGCCTATGCGCCATCTTGACACGCTAATACAACATACTCACACTTCATGTGACTTGCTAAGACTGCCATGCGACATACTAACACATCACACGCTAACACGCTAACATGTTAGTTGGCATGCCACAGACGTCACAGGACACGCCATGCTACTGTCATTACACACAAGCACATCATGTGATATCCTGAAATCATGTGACACTCGAACACGCCCGTCACGTGACATTCCTCGACCACAATGTGGAAAAAGGAGCAATTATTAACGTGAACCGCGAACATGCCAGGTAACACGTTGACGGACACGACACGCTAACATAGCTCCTCCTGCCCCAGGTGCTCATGGGAAAATCTCGTCAGGTTTACCGGCGCGTGGTGACGTCGCGCGGTTACCTTGGCAACCAGCAGCGGGTGTCCTTCCGGGCGTTGGATTTGCGGATGCTGGCGTACTTCCTCTCATTTGCCCTCTGCTGGGGACCAAGTTAGTGCAAACATTACATGTCGGATGTTCGCGTATGTGGCTCATTTTCTTGTAATTCCGTCAGTAACGGTAGACACTTTATTTTTATTTTATTTTTTTTAAATTTTGTGCTGTAAATGTCTCCCGGGCTTGAAGTTGTGTTTTTAAGAAGTGAATTGACAATTTCAAATTTGAGAACAGCGGCCCGGTAGTCCAGTGGTTAGCACGTCGGCTTCACAGTGCAGAGGTACCGGGTTCGATTCCAGCTCCGGCCTCCCTGTGTGGAGTTTGCATGTTCTCCCCGGGCCTGCGTGGGTTTTCTCCGGGTGCTCCGGTTTCCTCCCACATTCCAAAAATATGCGTGGCAGGCTGATTGAACACTCTAAATTGTCCCGAGGTGTGAGTGTGAGCGTGGATGGTTGTTCGTTTCTGTGTGCCCTGCGATTGGCTGGCAACTGATTCAGGGTGTCCCCCGCCTACTGCCCGGAGACGGCTGGGATAGGCTCCCTCACCCCCCGCGACCCTAGTGAGGATCAAGCGGTTCGGAAGATGAATGAATGAATGAAAATTTGAGAACATGATGTCCGGAGACAAATGGACTCATTTCATCCAACAATTCAAAGACTCATCTGTCAAACTAAATGATTTTCAAAAGTGGGGTACGTCATTACCGTTACTGATGAAATGATATGAGAATGACACGCGTATCAACTGTTTGACACGTATGATGTAAGCTTGTTGATTGACAGCCAGTTTTGATGATGTGACATCCTTGTCGTTGCATCAGCGGCATCTTTGGTGGCCTTGCGTGCGACAAGGTCATCGTCGGACGTTGAGGGCGTGTCCACCGCGGTCTTGTACGTCACGCAGGTGGGTGACCTTCACCAACATCAACGTTTGGTTGCGAGCGCTCAGTTCAAAGGTCACCCGCGTGTTTCCGCGCGTGGCAGGCCATCACATCGGCGTCGCCGGGCATCCTCCATTTTGCTGCGCTGGCGTGTGGGCGTGGCCCACCCGGACGAACTTTGGCATGGCGCGACGCTAACACGCAGACGCCGCTGCTGCGAGCGCAGAAGAGACCAACGAGGACCTACACAAGTTGAGGATCTCGGGCCTGCTCAGCCGCCCACCGCCGTCACGTCGACACCTGCAGCCACTTTTGCTTCGATGGGCGGGGAAACTCCAACAGCGGCGCGGAGAGCCGAAAGAGGAAAGAGGGCGGGGACTCCCCCCGTGAGGAAGTGAGATAAGTGAAGTTTCGCGTTGGGCTGTTGATTGGCGTCGACGCTCGATGGGACTTTTCTTGCCTTTTGGAACTTCTCAGTCCTCGAGAAATATTTCGAGCGGTGGGTGGTTTGCAAATTTTCCCACTCAGTAACACCGAAAAAATACGAAGCCCTCTCAGTCGACCACATAGGCAATAGTGAAATCGTCAATGAGAAAATGAGAACTTTCATTACTCAACTTGTAATATTAAGAAGAAAGTTCAGGAGCGAAAATTTCAATTTATCCACAGGTCAGTTCCAAATATTACAAGGTCGAAACAAAATGACCTGAGTCAAGTTGTGATGTTGTGGGAAAATAAGACAAAAAAAAACTTTATGAGAAGAGGGTCAAAATAATATGGGTTCTCCGTTTTCCTCCCACAATCCAAATGTGTTTTTTTTGTAATACAAAGAATGTAGCTGTCTTTGTTTTCGAGTAAACAACATTTTGAAGGCTGTTTTTTTGAAGATTGTTTTTGTGGTTAAGTGAGTTGAGTGCGCAGCACAAGTTTGAACTTCCAAATTTGGAAGCGACCTTCTCCGTCCCGACCCAAGTGGAGCCCACTTGTGCGTGGTTTTTCACGAGGCGACGCCACCTGACCAGACTCCGCCCACTCCTGACCGGACAACAAAGAATTTACGGTTGAGTGAACCCCGCCATGTTGTCACGACGAGACAAATAGCCCTCCTACGCTCCCCATTCAGCGCTAATGAGCACGCCGGCGTTACGTCAGCGTTGGCGGTTTCAAACAACGTGGCCCCCTTGGCTTCAGTGACATTCACGTGCCTGTTACGTAATCTGCACACCGTGTGAATCACGCGTATCCTTCAAAGGTGCTTCCCGCCCAAAAAATTGTAACGGCCTTTTCTGGTGCAGCCGAATGCACCTGTGATGCCCCCTTGCGGTTCAGAGAGCACATCACACCTCAATTTTCCAAACAACCGAATGCAAAAAAGGCTAATTAGCAAAAGAAACGAACGTGAAAATAGAAATCAGAACCAATGATTAGTCAAGTCAAATTTATTAATATAGCCTTGGACCACAAAACGTCTCCAAGGAAATTTGAATCTTACTTTAAAAACCTACTTTAAAGTGTCTGGTACTTAGTTGGTCCAGTGACCAAAGCTTCAACTCTTTGCTCTTGTACTGAACTATAAATAACAAATTGTAACAAATATTTAACCAAAGAAAATCAGAACATTTTTGAACAAATTATGTTGAATAATTCATGAAATATAATTTTTAGAATCATTAAACTGGAAGAAAAAAATCATTCATAATTTATAACATTTAAAAAACCCGGGAAAAAAAGTGGATGCGTAACTTCCCAGTCAGCAAAGGGTTTTTTGGGCCTAAAAACGCCTTACTATATACTATGTAGTTTTTTTCGGGCTAAAAACGCCTTACTACACTGTCATTTTTTTCGGCCGAAAAACGCCTTACTATACTATGCCGTTTTTTTCAGCCTAAAAACGCCTTACTCTTCTATGTCGTTTTTTTCGGCCTAAAAATGCCTTATTACACTATGTAGTTTTTTTCGGGCTACAAACGCCTTACTATACTATGTCATTTTTTTCGTCCGAAAAACACCTTACTACTATGCCGTTTTTTTCAGCCTAAAAACGCCTTACTATACTATGTCGTTTTTTTTTCATCCTAAAAACGCCTTACTATACTATGTCGTTTTTTTTTCGGGCTAAAAACGCCTTACTATACTGTCGTTTTTTTCATCCTAAAAACGCCTTACTATACTATGTCGTTTTTTTTTCAGGCTAAAAACGCCTTACTATACTATGTCGTTTTTTTCGGCCTAAAAACGCCTGACTCTCCTGTCGTTTTTTTCGGCCTAAAAACGCCTTATTACACTATGCCGTTTTTTTCGGCCTAAAAACGCCTTACTCTATTATGTCGTTTTTTCGGCCTAAAAACGCCTGACTCTACTATGTCGTTTTTTTCAGCCTAAAAGCGCCTTATTACACTATGTAGTTTTTTCGGCCGAAAAACGCCTTACTATACTATGCCGTTTTTTTCAGCCTAAAAACGCCTTACTATATTATGTGTTTTTTTTCCCAGCTAAAAACGCCTTACTATACATGGTCGTTTTTTCCAGCCAAAAACGCCTTACTATACATGGTTGTTTTTTTTCGGGTTAAAACGCCTTATTATACATGGTCGTTTTTTTCGGCTAAAAAAGCCTTACTATACATGTTCGTTTTTTTCCAGCTAAAAACGCGTTATTATACATGGTCGTTTTTTCGGCTAAAAAAGCCTTACTATACATGGTCATTTTTTTTCGGCTAAAAACGCCTTCCTATTCATGGTCGTTTTTTTCTTATGTGAAGCCCTAACATCTTGGGCCTCAGACCAGGAAATTTATGTCACAATCAAAAGATGGCTATATCTGGCTCCTGATCGGGATGGTGACAGGAAGGAGAGCATGAGAAGAAAAGAGGACATGTAGAGTGCAATAATTTGACGGACAGAAAAATACCTTTCAAGAGTAAGCTGCATTCCAATTTGGACTTTGTGTTCACTGTTAAATAAAGAAAAGTGCATTTTTCCAGTGTATGTGGAGTTATATGTGAGGTTTACAAATTATGACAATAAACATATTTTTATAACAGTCGTTTTTGAGACTTTTTTTTAATGTGGGTCAAATATGGTTCATGAAAGATGTGGCTTAATTGAGGTTGAATTCAGGCTGATATCAGGAACCTGTTCTGGCCCAGCGTCGGGTCGGTGTAGGGCCAGATATGGTTTTACAATGCGGCTCAGATCTGGGCCGAATGCGGCCCACATCACGGATGCCAGACGTGGGCCACTGCAGGACCGTCATTCATTGAGGTATGTGGGCCGAGCGTACGTGCCGTGTCTGCCCCAGAGCTGGGCCAGACCAATTTTGCTGACTGGGTTTTGTCCGCCGGTCGTCTGCTAAGTGTTGGTGAGCGCGGCGTCCCAGCTGGCGAAGTTGGCGGAGTCACTCGCACTGACGCCGCCGATGGCGGGAAGGTAGGAAAGATGGAGAATCGGGAGCTGGAGCGACATGCGCCGACGCATGCTGATGGCAAAAAAACCCCAAACCAAAACCAATTTAAAAAACACACAAAAAGGAACAGGAAGTGATGGCAAACAGTAAGTCAAATGAACAGGAAGTGAGATCAAGCAGGTAGTTCAATTAACAGGAAGTGACGGCTAGCAACAATTCCAATTAACAGCTGATGTTGCGCAGGAAGTCCCGTTTGAGGTGACGTGACGACGAGGTGAAAGAGGAAGAATGCGTGTGTGCGCTTACAGCTCAGGCGAGTTGACGTCGCTATCGGTGACATCATGTGACGTCGTGACGCTACTTCCTGTCTGCCGCTGGCCGAGCTGCGCTTGCCACTTGTCACAAAGCTGTATGCTTAGCGTGTGGATTTGTGCATCCAACTGCCCCAACACACACACACACAAACACACACACATTTTCCGGTTAGTCCTCCACAACACAGGCCTCCATCTTTGTTGCCTCACCTCAATACTTTGAAGTTGCAGCTGCCAATTA
This sequence comes from Hippocampus zosterae, assembly GCF_025434085.1. NCBI lineage: Eukaryota > Metazoa > Chordata > Actinopteri > Syngnathiformes > Syngnathidae > Hippocampus > Hippocampus zosterae. The sequence goes on along the minus strand of NC_067455.1, from coordinate 5,637,029 downwards.
AGTTTCTCCCAGGCCCCGCCTCCCACGTCCACCCCGCCGTCCTTGACGTTCGTGTCGATGAGCTGTGAGCACATCGATCGATCAAACGGTTCATTGACAGTGCCATGGGGAAAAATATACATGACAATATAACGCTCACCGGGCCTCGTAACGTGATGGCGAGCGCGATGATGTCGCAGGCGAGTAGCACAACGTTGAGCGCACAGAAGTCCAGGGAAGGATTGTGGGAAATCAGAGGCAGCGCCGTGGCCGCCCACGTGCTCGTCCACAACACGCATGCCGTGCCCACGCGTGCGCACCACCACACACACGGACCGCCGCTAGCTCCGTGACGGTCGGGGAGCAGCAAGGACAGCAAACACCCACACACCTGCAACACACACACACACAACTCACGAACTGCAGGGTGGGCGATCATTTGCACCTGTGGACAGGATGCGAGTGTGTGCTCGCACCACGAGAGGCACTTTGTATGCGTAGATGGCGGCGGTCCAGGCGTCCATGTCGTTGCCGCCGCAGCGTTGGGACGTAATCCACGTGATGACATCCGGATGGATGGAGTCGCCCTGAAAACGGGGTTGAGCGACACCTTGAGGCGCTTGAACACACACCGCGCCGAGTGAACGCACCGACTTACCCGCGGTCCGTGTCGCATCTCCACCCGCCCGAGAGGCGCCAGCGTCTGCCAAGCCAACAAAAGGAGCGCATCCACCGGGGTCAAGACCAAGGCCAGGCGGTAGGCGGATGGAACCTTGCCTTCTGACAAATGGTGCCACGTTTGGGCCAAGAGCGACGTTGATGCCAGACTGTGAGACGCCACCAGCAAACACGCGCGTAGCTGCAAACAAAAAGAAAAAAAAACAACGAACCGTAGTTGTCAAATCGCCGTTCAGAAAGTCAAAATCCTGACACGGTTTGGATTTAGCCCAGGGGTGTCAAACTCATTTTCACATTGTGGGCCACATCCGGACTCAGTAGATGTCAAGTGGGCCGGTGCTATAAATAACCAAAACATTATGTTCCGTTGTTTTGGTATAAAGCAGCATTGGCGCATTGATACCGTCTGATGTTTTGGGTCTGTTTCAGACAGACTGAGACTGCTGTTTTCTTCTCTGATCAAAACAATGTTGTCTTTTACTCTGATGAAAACAGTGTGACCCCCTAGTGGATAATCCAAGAAGTACATTTTATGAAAAATATCCATTCCGTGTCTTTAATCTATTTTTTCACTTTTAAATTATTCTGCGGGCCTGATCGAACCTCCTTGGGGGCCGGCTCCGGCCCGCAGGCCGTATGTTTGACACCCTTGATTTAGCCAAACAACGAGAAACAAAAGACACACACACACACACACAACTACAACATCAAAGAGGTCAAGCACATCATCGATGACCCGTCAAAGGTCAAACATTTTGAAAACGTCAAAGACGTCAAACATGACCACAACCGAGATGTGAAACGTGTCAATCACCGAGCAGAGCGCGCGCGTCGTCTCGGGGCCCAGAAAGTCATCATCAGGGCCTCCGGCTATGACGGATGTAGCGGAGAGGAAAACGGCCGTCAGCATCAGCAGCGGCACTTCTCGGGCCCGCCAGCCGGCCACCACGCAGAAGACGCCCAGCGAGATGGCGGCCATTGCCGTGGCCGCGGCGGACAGGCCGCCGTAGATGAGGATGCTGACGCGGCGCCGCTCCACGCGCACTTCCACGCCGTCTTTGGGCGCCGAAGAAGCTGCAAAATCCAGCAACCACTTGGCGTCAAGACGCGCGTACTCGTGTGGCAACCGGACCGGCGCGATCGACGCGTCCGTCACCTTTGAACTTCAGCAGACGCTCGGAGACTCGCAGCTCGCGTGTCTTCATGTCCAACTGGCCCACCAAGACTCCGGCGGAGCCTGACAGTCGACACACGTGGGCAAGAATCGCAAAAAAAATCACGTCAACACGCGGTCAGCAATCATGATCCTGTCAACGGGCATACGCACCTTGAGTCTGGATGACGTCGACGGAGGAGCTTCGGCGGCCGTGTTGGAAGGAAACGGTCCCCTGAGAAAGAGATGGTGATGTCATCGCAGTCACGCGGCTTGATGTCCGCCATCTCCTCACCGTGACGCCTTCAAAGTGGGTGCGAGCGACGGCGTCCCTCAGGGCGCGGGCCGCTTCATCCTCGGTGACCTCGGCGTTTCTGCTGAACTTGCGGCGACGCTTGAGCGCCTCCGTCAGGTCACTCAAAGCTTTGGCCGCCACCCACACGGCATCGTAGGCCAAGGCGTGGCGGGGCCCGGGCCGGACGCCCGGGTGGCGCCGGGTCTTCTGCAGGTAGGCCCGCTCGAAATCTTCGGGAGTCTGCCCACATAGGATGGCGGGCTTTTTTTTTAGATTTGCGACAGAGGAACATTCATTCATTCATTCATCTTCAGAGCCGCTTGATCCTCACTAGGGTCGCGGGGGGTGCTGGAGCCTATCCCAGCTGTCTTCGGGCAGTAGGCGGGGGACACCCTGAATTGGTTGCCAGCCAATCACAGGGCACACAAAGACGAACAACCATCCACGCTCACACTCACACCTAGGGACAATTTAGAGCGTCCAATCAGCCTGCCATGCATGTTTTTGGAATGTGGGAGGAAACCGGAGCACCCGGAGAAAACCCACGCAGGCCCGGGGAGAACATGCAAACTCCACACAGGGAGGCCGGAGCTGGAATCGAACCCGGTAACTCCGCACTGTGAAGCCGACGTGCTAACCACTGGACTACCCGGCCGCCCCATAGGGTGTGCGTTCACCCGGAGAATACCCACGCAGGCCCGGGGAGAACATGCAAACTCCACACAGGGAGGCCGGAGCTGGAATCAAACCCGGTACCTCTGCACTGTGAAGCCGACGTGCTAACCACTGGACTACCCGGCCGCCCCATAGGGTGTGCGTTCACCCGGAGAAAATCCACGCAGGCCCGGGGAGAACATGCAAACTCCACACAGGGAGGCCGGAGCTGGAATCGAACCCGGTACCTCTGCACAGCGAAGCCGACGTGCTAACCACTGGACTACCGGGCCGCCCCAGAGAGGAACATCGGCCCATTAAATCAAAACAAATGTGCGGACTGACAACCAACCCGTCCGGACACCCCCGGCGTGTCGGAGCGGCCCGCGCGCATGACGGGCAGCCAGATGGCACCGTCCGTCGCCGCGGCGATCTCATCGGACGTGCAGCCGGGAGCCTGAAACCCGGGCCTCCATCTTGGGTCTGCGCCCGCCACGATCCACTGATGGTGCGCACCAAACATCTTCAGCCTGGACGCCTGAACACGCCGTCAACAACGCCACTGACGCGCCGTTGCCATCAAGTCGTCGACACGTTCAAAGAATGTTCAACTTACGCAGCAGAAGACCGGAGAGAGGGAACCTTCTTCGGGTTGGGCGAGAGTGACGATGACGACGCGCACGTCGCGTTCCTGTAGAATCATTTGTAACTCGGTGATGTCACATCACGCGACTTTGTAACGGAACATATCGGAAACTAATTTGGGCAAGTTCAGGTTAGCAAGCAAAGCGCACCTTCATGTCCACGAGGCCCGTGCAGTTGTGGTCCGGGAGGGTCGTCACGGAAACCAGGCGGACGTCGGCCATCGTCATCCGACTCTTCAAGTCCTCGGTCATCTAAACGAGGGGGGGGGGGGGAGTGAGACACCACGTCACTTTGGGCCTTTGTGCATTTTGTTTTCTATTCTTATTTGAACTTTTGGCTTTTGTTGAACTATTTCCGATTCCGTATTTTAAGTGTCCTACTACCTACCTGTATGTATTATTATTACTGTGTAATATAATACTGTAACTACCTGTATGTATTATTATTGCATTCAGTGGCTGCCTTAAAAAACTCAAAACATTAAAAAATGTCAGTTTAAAGACACTGCAAAGTGAATTCTAAATTTTTCTAAATATATTTTGACGATACTCGATGAAAATGTGCAAAAACTATGGAGCACTGCATTGCAGACAGCATTAGCTTCCCAAAATCCATCTCACCCAGGCACTCATTTAATCTATTTTCGGACTTTTTTTGTACCCTGCAACGACGTAGCTAAATACAAGAATTTACGCATCCAACGATCCAAGCTCGAAATCAGTCCTGTTGGGTGCCGAGCGAGTGGGGAAGAGAGGAGGGAGCCTCTTGTCTGACCTGCTCAACATCCCACCAGACGGGGGCGCCAAAGGGCATCACTTACCTCCGCGGATGACTCTCCGGCCACTAGGCCGACGCGCGTCCAGCCGAAGCGTCGCAGCAGCTCGACGGCCGCCCGATTGACAGCTCGACCCGACGGCGCCAAGGTGAACACGTTCCCGTGCCGTTTCCCGCCGGATAGCCGGGACGCCTCATTACCGTAAGACACCTGGACAGGAAGTGACACGTCGAGACCTGACGATAACTTTGCAGCCCCTCCTCAAGTCCCCGAATTGGAAAACAACCCCCAAAAGGACCTGAACCATCCGGAGAGCTGGCAGAGCGCCAGCTAGCCGAGTTGCCACTGCAGGACACGCCCCTCCGAGCAGGAGCAGGTACTTTGGCCCCGCCCAGATGGCATCAAAGAGAGATTTGAGGGACGATGACAGGTCACACTGAATCAAACATAAAAAGACTCTGGCCGTCATGGTCGACAATAATTTTAGTGCATTTTCAATGGTCACATGATCAAGTGTGGCGAATGGTCACCTGAACACGCACGGACAACGTTCGTGGCAACACGTGAACATACACGTCCATTAATCACATTAACATACAACGTTCAACCTCAACACACATTGAACGTCGCCCCCCCCACCCCCCACCTGTGTGTGTATCACTTCCATTTGCAGGCGGTAATCCCCGAGGGGGGCCGGTTGTCTCTCGAGGTCCTCGAGAGCCATGCGGACGGCCAGCGTCAGGCCGGCGCTGGCATTGGCTCCGCCCCCGCCCGAAGGCCCCGGAAGCATCCACAGGACAGGAAGCGGATGGCCTGTGACCGCCGGCGTTGGCACAGAGTCCGTCGACGCGCCACACAGGACCAACAGGAACCCGAGGACTTTGAGTCGCCGCCAAAGGAACGGCATCCCGGGCAAGTGAGCGTGTCCTGCCTGCCGGCCCGACGACTTGAGCAGCGGATCAAAGGATCAGGATGCGGATCAGCATCGTCACCATGGCGACGGGTCACACCACCACCTGGACCTCTTCAGTGGACATTTTGAAAAAGATTTGCTATTGCTGTATTAACTGTAAAACAGTCTGATTCTGTACTTTATTAACCGTGTTAGCTACCTTAGCATGGAGCCAGTTAATTGCATTCACACATCAGCATTTGCATGCTGGGCGGGAACCAGCTAGCTACATAGCATTTCTAAATTCGCATGTTGACATGGAACCGCTTAGCACGCTGGGTGGGAACCTGTTAGCTAGATTAGATTGTTGACAGTAGCACGTCAACCATAGCGAGTTGATGTAAATACTATTAGCTAGATCACATGACTAAATTAGTATGTTGAAATGGATGCAGGCAAGTGGCATTAGTTGGTCACGCTACCAATTAGCATTGGCATGTAGACATGAAAACAAATAGTAACATTAGCATGTTAGCATCTCTGCGGTGAGGATTAGCATGTTTCTGAGGAATTACTTAGCTACATTAGCATGTGTATATTGGAGAAGGCACCGGTTAGCCGCATTAGCACATCAAGATAAGACCGATTAGCCTGTCAACATTAGCATGTTGTCACAAAACCAACTAGGCCGACAGCAGAGTTTTTGTATGACTCTGGAGGTTTGTTTTGCTCCAAATTCTAAGCTCTGCTGTTGTCAGACAGTGGAGAATGTGGCCCGCGCTTGTGAATACACATATTTATTGTAAAAGAGGTAGAGAGAATACAGGTGTTTCACTGTACAGAAAAAAGGACAACGGTTATCATTCACACACAAGCCTGTTATAAAAACAACAAAAGCAGAAACCCCAAAAATAAATTTCATACACACATAAGCCTGTTAAAAAAAAAACCCCAACAAAATCTGAAAAAAAAAAAGATAAACAACATACAAAGTCTTTGGATTTTCTCTATTGCCCTCATTCGCTCTCTTCAAGTCATCCAACAGCAACATTGTCAGTACTCTAGTCTATGTTGAACTTTTCGTGTGCTTCAAACCAGAAGAATGCAATCGGTACATACACGCGCACACACTTAAAATGTTAGTGGAAAAATGACAACCCCTGATGGCGATATTAATAAGAAATCACACCCTGCATGCACACGACACAAACTTCCACCTCCACTCAAAAAACAGGAAGAAAAAAAAAAAGCACAAAAGCCAAGAAGGGAAAATGAAAAGAAGCGCGACTGAGTGGGGCAGTGAGTGTGATGTCATTCGTTCTGTCTTTGTCACTCCTCAATCTTTTTGTCTGGCAATGGTGGCAGAGGAGGGGAGGGGGGGTGGTGGGGGTGCTATTGTGTGTTGGGGCTGGGGTTGATCAGTCCGAGTTGTCTGACTGGTCGCTGTGGGGTGGGGAGGTCCCTGGCGGGGGCGAGCTTCGAGCCTGCCAGCTCCCGTTGGCCTGACGACGACACAAACAAGGAGGAAATCTGAGCAAAGATTGTGTTGCCTATTTTTTTTTTACACATGCGCATTATTTTTGGTTCAATTATTTTTTACCCAAAATGCAAAAACATTTTGGAATGTATGATTTTGGAAAAAAATACAACGGGAAAAGGTTTGGTGCTGCCTGTTTGTTTGTGCAAGTGGAAGATGTTTTTATATTGTCTCTTCATATATTTTGTTTTCATTCATTCATTCATCTTCCGAGCCGCTTGATCGGTTGCCAGCCAATCGCAGGGCACACAGAAACGAACAACCATTCGCACTCACACTCACACCTAGGGGACAATTTAGAGCGTCCAATCAGCCTGCCACGCATGATTTTTGGAATGTGGGAGGAAACCGGAGCACCCGGAGAAAACCCACGCAGGCCCGGGGAGAACATGCAAACTCCACACAGGGAGGCCGGAGCTGGAATCGAACCCGGTACCTCTGCACTGTGAAGCCGACGTGCTAACCACTGGACTACCGGGCCACCCCATATATTTTGCTTAATTTATTTAAATATTATTTACTTCTTCCTTTCATAACTTTGCTGCTGTGAATCGGGAATTTCTCCATTGCGAGACTAATAAAGGTTTTCTTATCTTATATATTGCTAACTTGTTATTGTGGAATAAACTAAAGTGTTTTTTGTTGAATTTAAATTGGTTGCATTTTATGTATCGATTCAACTATTTTTTTGTATATTTAATTTACCTGAAGATCTTCCGATCTACATTTTTTTTTTTAGATCATAATCAATTTGACGTTATGGATGAAATAAACATGAACTGCAGAAACGGGTCAAATGGTGCGGAAAACGGAAATGAAAATGCTTGTGGTGGTGGCTGCGGCACCGCGTACCTGCACCCCCATTTGGTAGGCGGCCTCCCCGTTGACAGGCGGGACCCCGAGGAACAGGTCGGCGGAGAAGGACCCCGACCCTGAAAGCGCACACACCAAATCATCTCACCGTGCACAGTGCACCCTTCGCGACTTGCACGTTCACATATTGGCAGCTACACTTTTGTTTGGGTCCTCAGTAGTTTATTTCCATCTGTCTTATACTGCCCCCAAGTGGCCAAGGCAGACACAACAGAATGAGCGGCATTCACCTGCGTCGTTCTTTTGAATTCCATTTCATCACGTTTTTCCGCGTAGAACTGCCCTTAATAATGCGCCAAACAAAGCGTCCCTTTGCATCGCTGCCCTTGTATGATTTCGTGGTCCGCCGCTGATGGTCCAAATCTATCAAAGCTAGCCGAAGGTAGCAACATGTCGCCGTATCCAGTTCGCGCGTCGGTCACTGTTGTTTATTTTTGCGCGTCGTCACGAAAATTCCCCTTCCTGACGGCTTTGTCTCACTGATAAAACTCTCCTTTGGCGGCTGTGACTTTGAAATGCGGACCGCCCCAAATTCACTTCGCACCCCCCGATAAATCCATTGGACGAGCACAAAGGAAGCGGCGCACCTGTTGAGTTGGGCGTGTGTGGCGAGTCGTCGCCCTGTCTCGCTCCCAAAGCGTTTTTCATGGCGTACAGGTTGGCCTCCTCTTGGAACTTGCCAATGTTTTTCTTGTAGCGGATTCTCTTGTTGCCGAACCAGTTGGAGACCTGCCGGAAAAGAACGAGGCGTAGCGAACCAAGTTAGCGAGAATACAAGGATGGAATATATGTTCAATTAGGTCCCACTCAAGTCCCACGCCTGTACCTGAGAGACGGTGATCCCGCACTGTTTGGCGAGTTCTTCTTTGGCTTCTTCGCTCGGGTACGGGTTGGAGAGGTGCGAGTAGAAGTACTCGTTGAGCACCTCGGTAGCCTGCTTGCTGAAGTTTCGCCTCTTACGCCTGACGGGACATAAAAAAATGGCCGTTGAGCAGCCCGCGATGTTTGTAAAAGGTGTTGTTAAAGTTACGGCTAGCGTTGCGGCGCGGCTAGCGGCGCTCACCTGGCATCCAGGAAGCGCGACCTGAGGATCATGACGGCCTCGCAGGTGCTCTGCTTGAGCTGCGTCTGGATGGAGCTGAACTTGCGGTGGATGATGCCGACCATGCGCTCGATCTCGCGCGGCGTGACGGGCCGCGTGCGCGACTGCTCCCGCAGCAGGTTCATCACGTGGGTGGTGAACTCCGTGCACGCCTGCGCCGGACCACAAATGTTCAAATGTGACGGCCACGAGTTGACCGCTCGAAAGACGGACTCGGAACGGGGGCAATTCTACTGTCATTCCCTGACGCCCCCCGCCCACCCCGAGTCACTCACCGAGCCGAACCTTAACACGCGTAGAACGGACAAAATGGCACCAAGAAATGAAGATATTACCAGCATCTCACATTCAGGCCACAACTTCCATATTGCTATGAAACGTATGATTTAGAGCAGGCATGTCCAAAGCCCAGCCCGGGGGCCAAATCCGGCCCGCGGTCGAATTTCATCCGGCCCTCGGCCCCTGTCATAAAATCAGTGCCGTCTGGCCCGCAGGTTGGGCGCAATGGAACACGTGTTGCATTGACTGAGGTCTCGTAGACTGGTGAGTGATGTTTCATAGAGTACTGCTTCCCTCTAGTGGCTAAATGAGTAATAGCATTCACTAAATGAGTAATAGTATTTAGACACTAGAGGGCATCACTCACGAGTTAACAAGACATCACTCCGTGTTTATATTGACTGATGTCATATTTCAAATGATCCTTGCAGTTGTGGATATGTGTATTGCTTGTTCATTTCCCCGTTATTCGAGTCAAAGGTTTTTTGACTGGTGAAAAGTCATGGTGATACATTTTATGTTTCAAATCAATCAATTTGCACTCAGGAGACTTCTGTTTAAGAAAAAGTCAAGTGAATAAGCAGTTGCATGTGATATACCCGTTTCAAATGAACCAAAAGAAATTCTTAAGATTGTTGAAATTAAAATAAAAATGGAAATGTGAAACAGACTGGCTTACTAAAATTTGTTGAACAATATTGTTGTTCAATGGAAAGAATGTCAGCCAAGGTCGGCCCCCCCGACATTTTACCACATAAAATCTGGCCCCCTTGGCAAAAAGTTTGGACACCCCTGATTTAGAGAGATGATGGCGGCGCACCTGCTCGTATTTCTCCAGCTCGGTGTGGTAGATGCCGCGTATCTGGCCCAGCTTGCTTTTGTAGTCCGAGTGCTCCAGGGAGCTGTCTGGCGACATGCCGCCCGAGCTGGTGGCCGCCGAAACGGCCGCGGCCGCCCCGCCGCCCTTCTCGGGACCGGCCACGCCCTCGGCCAGCAGCATGTTGTCCAGACGCACCAGCTGGGGGTCCTGAGGCTCCTCCTCTTGGTTGTTCCTCATGGACAGGCCTGTGGACAGACCGGCGGCGCACGACTCCTCACTTTCACTTCTGTCGAGTCCCGTTTATCGTGGAGCGTTGTTCACAGAAGATATTGCGGGTATTTTGAAATGGGCTGAAATGAATTGCATCGTACACCCGAATCACTCTTGAGGGATTTTTAGATTTCAGTCATTACTCAAATGAAAATCTTGTTTAAGAAACCATCCTCGTTGACAGGATTGACAGCGTTGCGAGCGGCGAATGCTGGAGCCGTCGCTAAACGCCGGCAGCAGGCGCCGTACAATAGAGAGTCAGCGTCATCAAGTTGCCTTTTAATGACTGAACTTTATTTCAGGATGTGTATTTTTTTTTTAAGTCTGTGTGTGAAGCACTATAAATGACCCAAACGGATTCTGGGCGCTACGTCTCAACACACGGCCGGGCAGTGTGTCGAGACTTCAAAATAAAAGTGTCCTAGGCAATGCTGTGTTTAAATTATTTGCTCGGGTAAGGTTTTATTTTGAAGTTTCTTTTCTTGTCATCACTTTGGCAGCGTCTTCCTGTCACAAATAGCATGAACTATTGTTAGCTTGAGTTCTTCCTGACAGTGTACGGGTAAATAAACGGGTATCCGAAGCAGAAAAATGTCCCGGGAATTTTTTTTTTTCTTGAACTGAGCTACGTGACTGACTCCAAAAAGCGTTTCAACCCCACTTGATGACTACTTTCCAAGATGCATTGTGCGATCCAAAGAGGGCATGAAATGAAGGACTCACTAAATACTCACTAAACATTCCGACAGCACTCGAGAGCCGATGAGAAGTGACTCCCAACCTCGCCTGAAAGAACGAGTCTGAGTCGTTTCGTGTGTGCATTATGCTAAACGTCTGTTTGGTCAGCTGTTGTCTCTCTTGAAAGCCAATGTTTGAAAAGGGGGTGCAGCTTTCTGGCTGCTGATGAGAGAAGCCCACAAACACACACACACAAGCATGACAAAGGTAAGAGAAGCGTGTGCGTGCGTGTACCTGTCTTTTCTTTAATTTCACACAGCACACTGAACAGAGCGGGCTTCATTCTGTGACAGTTGAGCGCATGTTTCCTGTGAGCACAACAGCAAAGACACGAGGCACTTAGCATCGTATTCAAAGACAGGAGGTTAATTCAAGGTGACGGTACAGAGGTGGATAAACACTAACTGATCAAACGTAGCCAAAGAAGCGCCTTGACTGACAAACAAGGAATTGACCGTTAATAAAACGATTACAAAAATATCCAGAATGTCGAGTACGGTTCTTGAGAACTCGCCAAGGACAGTCTTCCTAAGAAAGTATGCGGGAAGAAGATGGCAAGTGTCTTTGTATGTGGCATATTTTTCTGACCAAGTATCCAACCAATGCATTCTTAGTTGAAGCTAATACGCAAGACCAACTGAGATCTTGCCTTCTTCAGAGTTTCAATTGGAATAGGACTTGGGCCGCGATGATGTTTGACAACTTTGCCAATCAGAATAATCTGAACAGACAAGGAATTTGACTCCTCTATAACACGCTGCATGAGTATCCCCATTTTTTCAAAGCTCCCACCTTTGGTTCTTTCTGGAAACACTCGGGGAACATCGGCGAAAATGCAGAGGTGTCTGCTTATCGCTGTTTTTGTGAAATTTTGTATAGAAATGATTGGATCATGGTGGAAAATCCTTACTTTTTAAATCAAGTAACTGTTACTTTTTCAAGGTAACTGAGGAATCAGTGGAAATATTAAAATAAGCAAGATTCCATTCTCAAGGGAGCTAAAGGGTGCTAACAACATAGGCACTGGAAGTCAGTACTAAGCAGGCTAATTTGCTTAGCAAGCTTACAGATAGGTGAGTGCTCACAGAAATCCGGAATAAGTTGGTAAGGAATGAGCAGCTCGCTAAAAAGGACGCCACAACTCGGCATTTTGGAACGCGAGCTACTAACCGAGCCCCTCGCAGAATGTTCACAGACATGTAAAACAAGTTGTTGGAAAAAAAAACAAACCAACAGAACATGCCTCTCTTGTTAGCAGCGGGCTAAGTGCTAATAACACAGCCGCTGACAGCCACAAGAATCTCGCTTGTCAACACAAGCGGCTCGAACGGGCAATTTACGAGAGCTTAGAAGCGTTGTAGGAATTATTTCTACTATTTATATTATCTCGCGCATTAAAAATGCCGAGTCAAAAAATTGGGTTTAATACAGCTTGGCTGCGGCCGTTCGCGTCTTAGCGTTCGTTCGTTAGCTTAGCCGAGCAAGTTAACAATGGCTACCTTCCAGGTTAGCTCCAGTACAGGCGACCCCCCAACAAAACAACACAAAAAACCCCAAAATTGAATTATTATTCAATTCGTCTATATATATTCACGTTTTAATGTTTGACAGGGTGCGGTTGGAAGCGAACAGTTAGCACGTGGCTAAAGGCTACAAACAATCAATGCAAGTTGGAACAAACTTTAGTTTGTCAATTGAGAGCGTCAAAAATAAAGTTGGTCAAATTCCAACGAAATCGCAAAACGTTGACTGACTTTGCCTGCGCCTCGTCCAGACTTTGGTCGGTGATAGTCATAATCTGGTGCAGGATGTCGCCGATGTCCCGGCGGACTTCGTGTCCGTTCTCGGCGCCGTTCTCCAGGCCCGCCGGCGGCTCGTCGGCGGGGCGGTGGTGCGGCGGAGGCGGCGCAGGGGCTCGGTGAGCCATCCCGGGGTGGCCGCTCATGGGGAGGCCCCGGCCGTTGGAGGCCCCGTTGGCCGTCAAAGGCTGCTGCGGCTGCTGCTGCAACATTTCGTCGAGCGACGCGCAGTGGCGGCGACCTCGACTGCTGCTGCTGGCCGACTGAGCGCACCAGCGCCACCGCGCCGTCGCACCCGCACTCCACCAGGCGGCCACCAGCCGGCAGGCATCGCGGCCACACGCCCCCTAGCGGCTGGCATCAGGAGCTACGCGAGCGACTCTATACGCCAGTGGCAGCCGTTGCTTCATTTCTCCAAAATCATTTATAATAATAATAATAATACATTCCTTGACGCTTCAACGGGCCTCAATAAAACGCAGTCTTGATGTCATTCTTTCACCTCGAAATAGGATGACTTTGCACCAAAATGAAAATACTTTACAACGCCATTCTGCACAATCTGATATCAATAATTTTAGATTTCATTCATCTTCCTAACCGCTTGATCCTCACTAGGGTCGCGGGGGGTGCTGGAGCCTATCCCTGCTGTCTCCGGGCAGTAGGCGGGGGACACCCTGAATCGGTTGACAGCCAATCGCAGGCCACACAGAGACGAACAACCATTCGCACTCCCACTCACACCTAGGGACAACTTAGAGTGTTCAATCAGCCTGCCATGCATATTTTTGGAATGTGGGAGGAAACCGGAGCACCCGGAGAAAACCCACACAGGCCCGGGGAGAACATGCAAACTCCACACAGGTAGGCCGAAGCTGGAATCGAACCCGGTACCTCTGCACTGTGAAGCCGACATGCTAACCACTGGACTACCGGGCCGCCCTTTTAGATTTACCATTAATGGGAATGTTGACATGGGTTTCCTCATGTCAACATTCAACATTGTACATGCCATAAATGTATGAATGCTTATTTTAATGGGACAGTGATTACAGTTTTCAAGAGAGAGCTTGAAAAGCAACCCGAGCATTGTCTGTGAGACCACCACAGTTGTGGACATGAAGCATTCACCTGTTGGTCTTTGAAGGGTCACGGGGGAAATCGCCAAATAGTCCAAAAGGATAAAGATGATCAAGACGGACTCAATTCATATAAAGGTCAGAGGATGCCATGACACAGATCTGCTTGTGCAAAAACAGGTAATGCAAGTGAGCAAATAAAATGAGTTTCCTCTTCTCTGAAACTTGTCTAAAGAATTCATCATGCATTAATTCATGTCAGACAGGCAATAAACACATGATGAAAAGATCCGGAGTTCATCATTGGATATAGACAAATGAGGAAAGCACACGACGAACAGTGTGTAAGGGTAGAATTCCAGACGGCACGTGATCTTTTGTTTTTGTTTTCATCCAGAAGAACACAAATATAACAATAATAGTGGCTTGGATTAAAAAAAACAAGAACATTCTTAATATAATACACATTCCCAAACGGAACCATTGTTTCACTGTGTACGGTAACTGTTTTTACGTCTTGAATGGATTGTTTCAACTCTTTTTCGGTCTGACTTGATTTGCAAGCATCTGTTTTTTTTTTTTATTAATAAAGTTGACTTGAGTTGAGATAATGGGCCATGATGCAGCCCGAGCAATAAGGAAACCATCGCCGTGTTGCCATTTTATGTACTTCAAGTCATGAAAACACAGCGCAGCTGAACTTCTCCTTTTTTTTTTTTTTTTTGACGGCTGCAAATCAACAGGAAGTGAGGCCAAACCACAGCGCTGTCAGAAGAAGCTCTGCCGCTTGTTTCAACACGACCGGAGGAGCTAACCTCCTCTGCAACGCAACGCCTTGGTGACCTCATCGAGGCCCAGCAGGAGGAGGAAAACCAGGCCAGGAGGCGAAGGAGGAGGAGGAGCCGTTTCTCGCTTCTGCTTTTGTTTGACTGCTTCTCCGCCATCCACCTCAAACAGGGGGTGGGCACGCGGATGGCCGCGGGAGTGGGCTGTGTGCGGCTCAAAGAGGAAGACACACGAGTGTGAGTGAAGCAAGTCTCACACACACACACAACACCAACTATTCGTTTTTTTGGCTGAGCTCCATCAAGGCTTTTGACAAGATGCAAACGTCCACTGTGGCGATGTTTTAGAAGAAGCCACAGAAGGCAAAAAGGTAAGTTTGGATTCACTCAACATTCTTCGACTACTATTTGACCTTTGACAACGTTCGCAGGAATGTAAAAAAAAAAAAAGTTTCATTTTGCTGGCAACATCAGCGAGGCGACAAGCTGCGACCTGCTGGGCTGGTTTGTGTTTTGTAAGAGCGGGAGAGAAAGACGACAAGTAGCCTGGTCTATGGCCGCTCAGGCTGGGAATTCCTCTCGACAATGCGACCCTTCAAGACTTGCACTGTATTGCTTTTTATCGGGGGGAAAACACCCAAAGACTTTTACAGGCTACGGACAAGGACTCTACAGTCATCGCTTGTACACGCGCTTTGCTGTCGGAAGAGTTTGTTGAATTGCAGCAACTCACGAGGCACCATCCTTCACGCCCCAAATCGATTATAAAAAAAAAAGATTGGCATTCACAATCAATTCTACAGTGTTGTTTTGTCAGCAACTTGGGGCCCTGCCGCACACCCAAGAGAATGGACAGGGAGAGGTGGTAGGAGAAAAAAAAGGAAAAAAAAAAGAAAGCACTTCACAAAATTAGCGATTTGCTTGTAGGAAGAATGTTGCACTTTGCTATAAGTGACAACATCAGTTTTAACACACTGCTGCTTTCCTGCCAACATGGGGCACTTTGCCACAAGGACCAATGAGGACAGAGTTGGTCAGTCAGGGAAGTCAAAGGACCACCCCGCCCCCAAATCTTGGCAGCTTGTTTGCTAGACAGAATTAATAAGGTGATATCGTTTGGGGCATTGCCCCACACCCGCAAGAGAGGTCAAAACGAGTTGGTGGGAAAGTCCGATAACCTCCCGGAGCACGGTAACCTGTTGCTAGGCAGACTCCGAAGGGGCGGCCATGGCCGAGTTCGGCGCTGGTGGTCTTGTAAGGGTTGACTGCTCAAATCCTGCTCTTTTCCTAGTCATGTGTTGTTGGGCAAGAGGGTTCACCTACCTTGCCTCCAGTGTCACTCACAGCGGTGTACAGTGGATGTTTGGGGTGGGGGTGGGGGGTCGTCGCAGGGGCTGCGTCAGCCTCTCCCAGGGCACCTGTGGCTACACAAAAAAACTAGATAACGTGTGAAGCGCTTTGAGGATTCATAAAAGCACTATGAACTCATTCACTCCCAAAGACGGTTTTAAACGTCTTTTCAGACTTGGTCTAGAATTGGCTGGTACTGAATGAGTTAAAAAAAAAAAAACAACAAACAATATTTTATTACTAGGGCACCAACATTTGTGCCCCAAAGCAATGAAAGCAATCAATGAAAGCTGGGACCTGTGCGTCCATGTGTGTGGACATGACGTCTTTGGCTTTCAAAACTGTTAAATTTTGGACTATAAGGGCCTGGCGTCCACTTATGAGGACGTTTCATCAAGTAAAAAAATAATTCGTTGTTTTCTTTGTCAAATAATATGACAATTTAATTGAGGTTCTAATTTAGGGAAGCACGGTGAAGTGACTTCTACTGTTGCTATTCTAGATATTGCTATGCAAAGCATTTCACAATTTTAACTCATTCGCTGAATGTACGTGGACAGTACAGTCATGCAAGAGTTCGGGGTCCAAGGAGGTTCGATCCTAATTCTCCATATTCAAGTCACTTTATCACGCGGCGCCTGGAAGGGGCACCGGCCCGCCTCATCTCAACTCACCCCACTTCTCCGATTGTGTGCTCGCCCCTACAAGGCTGGAAATTGATGGCGAGCGCCGAGCTGAACGGGCACATGACCCAAGGTGCGGCGGCCCCGATGGAGGCTGCTGAAAAAGCCAGGAATGAAGATGGCGCAGCTGCTGAGAAGACTTTAAATGATGAGGATGAAGAGGATGAGGAAGCACACGAGCGGGAGGGAAGCCCGGATGTTCGGCGTCACTTGTTAGATATCTATGCGGGGGATGGGAAACAGGTGAACACACTACTAACACTAAATGTGGAATTTATAGGAGCAAAGAGGAAAAAATACTCATCATTGTGGTTTTAAAATTTGCACAACTCTATTGTGAATCTTCACAATGTCATGGTGGATTTTGTGATGGATCCATTCCAGGATGTCGGACTAAAACCAAAATCATACAAAATCCAAAGCATTATTTCCCATAGAGACGAAAGTAAATCCAATCAATCCGTCTCGGGCGCCTAAAAATTTGACCCCCAAAATACAAGCGATTGAAAGTGGTAGGCAAAAGAAGCATTAAATGTTGTCTTTAAGATAAGATAAGATATCCTTTATTCGTCCCACACTGGGGAAATTTACAGCCTCCAGCAGCAAGAATGTAGGTAGAAAGAAGGAGAAAGAAAAAAAAAAAAACAACAAACATCTTTCAATTAAATACAATATGAACACAATGGATAAATCTCAGTACTATTTACAATTTTCTTTCACATAATTTAATTATTATTATTATTATGATTGTTATTTTTTATTCACGGTTTTTAAAAACGGTTTCATTGTGAACCTTTTGGGGTACAAATGTTCCCGTGCACTATGTATCGATTGAATCATTATTTAACTGCAGTTTGAGTTCCGAGATTTAAACACGCGATTCATGTAAAAATTGCGTATAATGCTACAGTGGCTTACAAAAACATTACATTTAACTTTTAGAAATAAAGGCTGGAATTACTTTGTGTTAAATGTTTTTTTAGAACCACCAAGTCTCCAAGTCACCAAGTCAGAATTGGGCTGACAGGCTCTTTAAAGGAATCTAGAAATTGAATGAGTACTTTTTGGGGGGGGTGGGGGGTCCTTTTCTCCGTCCACGCTCCTGCCAGGCCGGCCTCCCGCCGTCAGAGTTCCCCGAGTCGCTGTACGAGCTGCTGTGCACGCTGCAGGAAGGCCGCCGGCTCAACGACCAGCGCTGCTCCTTCATGCTGGACGGCGGCATGAGGAGGCGATGCCACTCCGAGCCCAACACCGCCAAGCCTTCGCACAGGGGTAAGACGTGTTCCAGGGGCAGCGCATGCAGCATTCAATTAGGATTTTTTTCAATCAACCGCAATGCAAACTTTGTGTCCAATTACCCGGCAACTTGTTTAATCGACGGACTAACAGAATCGTTGATTCTGAAAGGATTTGAAAGTCTGTAATCCGCAACGGTTTTATGCCGTGTCGTTGCCAGTGATCTTCTCATCCATGACGTCGCTGCAGCGCGAGGAGTTTTTCGAACTGGTGGCCAGGGCGCAGGCACGCCGCCTGGATGAGCAGCGGGCGCAGCTGCAAAGGTCGCCGCGGGGCAAGCGGAAAGGCCGAAGCTTCCGAGGAAGTCTCAAGCAGCTCTCGTTTGCCAGGAGAGCCCCCAAGATGCCCGCCAAGGAGGAGCTCTACGACATGATCCTCACCACGCAGGTCAGAACAGCCAACTCCTGCTTGGGATGCAAAATGGGCATCCCCCCCCCCCCCTAAAAAAATCATTTTCTTTCCTGGCTTTAGTGACGGCCAAAGCGCTTTACAAAGCTTCACATTCACTTCTTCTTGGTGTAGTACCACATTTGTGCCACACATAACACGGGGGCAGCACTGAGCTCTACTGGAAGAATTTCTGCGTAATTACAAGAAGAAGCAACGAACGTTGCCAAGTACATGAGCGCCATTTTTTTTTCATGACAGCGCAGATAAAATATATGCCTCAGATTATTATTGTATTTTCATTTTGTATGTGTGTTAAGTTCAATTTGTTTGAGTGCTAAGAGTTACTCTGGGGCCTCTTTTAATTTCTGTTCACCTCTATGCTCTATGTTCACTCTCATTTCTGTTCAATGTTTTACATTGTATGTTAGTATGAAAAGACGCTATTTGTAAATGTTATATTTTGATCAAACACACACACACACACAATAATCCATGAGTTTACCACTTTTTTTTGTTTTTTGTTTCTGTTGCGGTGGCGCAGGCTCAAGGCAGGCTGGAGGAACAGCGTAGCCGGGCTCCGGGGCCCATGGATGACGACGACTTCTTCTCGCTGCTGCTGAGGGTCCAGGGTGGACGCATGGACGAGCAGAGGACTGAACTGCCTTGCATCCTGCAAACATGACCACCAGGAAGACGACAACCGCAAGAAAAAGAGCTTGAAATGTGAAAAAAAAGTTTTAAAATTTGCATTTTGCTTGCTTACCAAGTTGCACACCTTCTTGAATGTCTGCTTAAGGTTGGGGTGGGGGGGACTTGTGTTTGATGACTGGGATTGTTCTCAGTCTAGCATTTCATTAAAGGAAAAGTGCATCCCGGCCTCTTGTTCCCTTTGGAGCTCTCCTTCTTAGATGTTTTTTGACACCTCTCTGAAAATGTACTCACTAACCTTTTTGAAACTGGCTTTGGGATCCTTGTGGGCAGCTGCGATGAGCCACATGGCAAGTCCTGCTAAACTTTGACCTTCTTTTGGCATGTTTGCGTCCCTTGCGGTCCAGTCGGTTGGCAGGCAGGAGGAGGAAGTTCTGCTCCATCTGTTGACTGATGACAGAAGTCGGGCTCGAGGCGGGATGCTGTGTCACTTCCTCAAATAAAAATAAGACAGTGCACGCGTATGGTGTTGTTGAGTGACGCGTGGCGACACTGCAGGCATGTACAAAACTCATCCGCCATTTGTTGCAAATGGGAAATTCAAATCAATATGCGATAGTTCACGTTGTGCTCCGAAAGGGTAAACAATTAAGAGGAACATGAGGGCTATAAAAAGTGTCAGGCAAGCACATCGAGAAGAAGAGGGGGGGAAAAAAAGAGGAAGCCTCCTGAGCGGAAAGGCTTCGTCAACTCTTCAATGGTTTTACTTGCTCACCAACATGACAAAAGAAAAAAAATTCAGCTTTTTTTTGTCTTTTACAAGTTGCTGGGAAAGTGATGCAAAAAATGAAACTGCTCGACACATTCTTGGCTTGAAGGGGCGCTAGAGAGGAAGTCGTGTCGGTAAAAAAAAAAAAAACGACAAAAGAGTATGCTCTCTTTCGGGGCTATAAACTGGCAGAAAGAATTCATTTGAAATTTTAGATATTTTTTCTTCTTCACAGTATTTACCATCTAACATGCCTAATTCCAATATCTTGACGTGGGTAGAAAAATCGTATAAATCTGTCAAATTTAAGCCAAAGGAGTAACTGCATCTGTTTTGTTTGGGGATTTTGGACAAAACATGAAAGAACCTGTGCAAAACAAGAGAATATTAACGAATATGCAATTATGATTAATAATAATAATTAAGAAACTAAAAATGACATACTGGGCAAAATAGCATGCATAATTAACATTGCAGGCAATACCATGGTTATTTTGTTTCTAGTGAAAATATATGATACACCATTATCTGTTTTTGTATTGCAAGATTTTACATCGATATGGATTTAGAAATTCTTCTGCACTATTTAAACATTTTTCACTCGGAGTATTAGTTTAGATCTCCTCAACTGATCACAAATAACAAAATGCAGTAAAACAAACAAAAAAAAAAGAGACTTCCACTTCTGCATTCACTTGCGTACATTTAAAAAAGGACATTTTAAAGACACTTCTACTTCCACCTTCTCTCTTTTTACGCCTCGAAATTGGAAGAGACTTAAATCATGTTTCTTTTTTTTTACACAAGCACAACTGTAATGGCGTCAACGCGTTCAATTTGATCATCGCTGTCACAAGTGGTGGGAAATGAAACCGCCAGTCGCCAGGAGGCGAAAGCGAGCCGTTTCGCTTATTCGAACCCGCATTTCAAATGTCAGTAGAAGAAAACACTTTCACTTCCGCATTTCGACGTGAGAGAAACACCAACAACTGAGATAGCGGAACAAAAATAATTCAAATGAACCGGACGTCAAGCCCGTGCGATTTCCAGCCAGGAGGCTAAATGCAACACAACAACTCGCATGAAGACCAACGACCACATTTAGAGGCAAGTTGATTTCACGGACTATACATGCATTTCGTTTCTTTCCGGTTGATTTGCGACGAAACTTTTCGTCTTGCACTGCAGCACTTGGACATCATTTGTTGGAAGGCGAGTGTGTGAAGAATCGATTTCGATTAAAAAAAACACACACTATATACGTTGTATCTGGTTGAAATGACATGTTTATAACTTTGCGTGTGTGAGAGAAGCTGTAGTGAAGTGATTGTCATTGTAGTGGGCAAAACAATGAGTGAATTATCTCCAACTAAAATATCAAATCAAGCAAGCAAATAAGAACCCCGGTAACTTATGCGTACATCTTGTCCAACGTTTTTTTTCCGAGTCCAGTACAGGACATTTTTTTTACAGTCAAGTTGGATTCAAACTTGTCTGAATTGTTATTTCACTTTTATGTGGCATTTCCCCTTTCTTACATTCAACGTTCAAACTGCACAATGTTACAGTGGCTCACAAAAATAGGAAACATGTTGTTTATTTTTTTCCGCACCTCTGTCTTTTGGCCACCAGATGAGTCTCGTAAAGCTTTCAATATGAGTGATGCACACCTGGTTTACAGAAGTATTGTATCAGACAATAAAAGTGTTTGAACTCTTGGAAGCAACTCATTCTGCTGTCCAGATGTGGGGCACGGAAACATCACGAAACACGCAAAAAAAAAAAAAAAAAAAAACTTCATTGAGCAATCAAGCGTTACTTACAATGCTGGTTTTCCAGATGTTCTCCCTGTTGCTGCTGATTTGCTGCTTGCCACGTGGGGGCGACACATCTCCAATTAGTTGCTACAATGACCAAGGAGATGCCACCGACTGGTAAAAGCTCTGCTGATGTCCAATCTCCGTCCCAAAGGATTGCAACGCCGTAAATCTATGTAGCTTTTTAGCAATTGGTGGTGGTGGTTTGTTACAAAGCGCAATGTGACCCAAGCTGACCGAGAAGCTCATCCACATGTAGCTGTTGAAAAACTGCCTTGACAAATATGTCGGTCGATGGGACGATTCCAGTGGAGCGTCCACGCCAGCCAATCAATGAGGCCTCGCTGACATGAAGGGGAAAAAAAAAAAGCTGACAAATGTTTTGTTTTCCTTGATGACTGAGGTTTTACATGTACAAGCTGCCAAAGAAGCACGGCACACAATCGGGTTTAAACTACTTGCTGCTGGACAAGGGCAGCACCGCCTGGACGCCCGGCCAGGGGAGCATCAATGACACCACGGGAGCGCTGGGCAGGACACTCGGACAACTCTACTCGCAGGCTAAAGTACGCGCTTGATCGATCCTTCGTCCTACCCGCTCTCTCACACACTCACTAACCGCAAAAAACAGTTGTGAGAAATGTGGCTAAAGGCAGGATAGCTCAAGTCGTAATTCAAAGCGCACCTTCAGATATGCAGTGTCCCCTTATTTTTATTTTTTTGTACTCGTTCTTTTTGTCAGAATGCAGAAGTAGCGTACGTCCTTTACAACGACCAAGATCCGTCAGGGCGGAACCACAGAGGAGGACATACGAAAGGTGAGCTCCACTCGAGCAGGAGCTCCAGTTGAAGTCCTTCTGTGACCAATTTGGAACTCAAAACGTACTCGTATGTGAAAATCACTTGTCCCACCAACAAGAATAAAAATGTCATTTGTCCATTCCATCACCCCCCGCACCCCCAAAAAACATTTGTTTTTATTGTGCATATTAAATTGCTCCATGTACAGCACTTTGTATGCAACGATGGCTGTTTGAAAGTGCTCTATAAATACAGGTGACTTGACTTATTACACCACTTAAATGAAGGGCAAACAAAAATAAAAAATAGAGGAATAAAGGTACCGTGATGCCCTGGCATGTGGGCAAGAAGAGCTACATTTGAAAATGCACTTTCAGACGTTTATTGGATGGGAGAAACATTCAAGCACATGCACAAGGAGTTGGCGTAGGCTGCGACTCAGCCCCAGACTCTCGTATTCCGACTAACTCAGCACTCAGAGCCCCGCCCCTTAAAGGCATGTGTTCAACACCAATACTTAAGTACATGCAGTCATTTCACTTTATGACACCAATTTATTAATCTCCGTTCTCTTGAA
The DNA here is from genome assembly GCF_025434085.1 of Hippocampus zosterae. NCBI lineage: Eukaryota > Metazoa > Chordata > Actinopteri > Syngnathiformes > Syngnathidae > Hippocampus > Hippocampus zosterae. The sequence goes on along the minus strand of NC_067455.1, from coordinate 5,614,345 downwards.
TTTTTTTATACAAAACAGTGCAATTCTTTTTTTATGCATTAGAAATACTGCCCCCTTGAGGTTGGAGGCATAACATGCTTCTTAATTGCATTCTGTGCCAGGGATATTATTTATTTCTTTATATATATATAAAAAATATATACATATATATATTTTTTTTTCAAGAATCCAGACATTCAATCCTATTTGCATCTATGTATTTTTTTTTCATATGGTAGGGTAACAAAGGTTCAGAAAATGGCGGTCACTGAATGAGTGAGTTGCTTTTTTTCCCCACTTGTCTTCACTCAAGGGACAAAAAGAAACTTTTTTTTTTAAAGCCGATTGTTGTCAAGCTTTGTCACGGAAGGAATTCAACCGCTAAGTCATGACATCACTCGAGAGGGAGTTCCAAACATTTGGTTGGTGGAGTTCCATGAATCTGATGCTTCTGACCAAGGAATGAGTTTCTGACCTTTTGTTGCATTTCTTTTAATGCGCGGAGGTGTGGTGCTGCTGGACAGGTCTCAGGGTTTCTGGCTGATCCACAGCACGCCTGCCTTCCCTCCAATGCGACAAGCGGAACATTACCAATACCCTGGCAGCGGCGCCACTTATGGACAGAATTACCTGTGCGTCACCTTCCCGCTGGAGCGCTTCCACACCATCGGTAAATGCCACAAAAGACAAAAAAAAAAAAAAAAAGAAGAATTAGCGCACCAAAATGAGTTTTTTTTTCTAATGCGATCCCATACGAACCTTCGACAGGCGAGCAGCTGCAAATCAATCAGCCCAACGTGTACGACTGCGACGTCCCACAATCCTTCGCGACAGCGGCACCGGCTCTGGCCGCCGTGTGCAAAAAAGGCAGCCCGCGCGTCCCAGCCACCAATCGCAGTGTCGCGCTGACGTCCAAAGGCGGTAGCGTCTTTGTCAGCTTTGCCAAGGGAGCCGCCTTCAATGACGGTAACGCAAAAGCGCATTTTTTAACTCACATTGTCATTTTCCTCCCTCCCCCGCATAAAAAAAAAATATAAGCCCCCAAAAATAGCTGAAGTCGCCCATTTAAATTTGAAGCGGACATTTTGGGGTCCATTTGATTTTCTAGGCTTCAAAGGATAACCTTCAACCCCTGAAGCCTGTTCTATTTAGCAACATGAAATTGGGTAAGGATGTCAATCTTAAGTAGACCCACAAAAAAAAAAAAAAAAATTAGGCTTGTTGTTAAGGCCATCTTCCAAAGGATAATCAAGTGTTGTCTTCCCCCCTCCCTCCCACCCTCAGAAGCCAGTTTTATTTCGCAACATGAAATTTAGTAAGGACCCACAAATAAGTCTCAAGAAGCCTGGCCTTGAAACATTCACCCATTTTGGTAGGAAGTGAACAATTGTCAGTCCGCTCTACCAGGCCAGCCATTTTTCAAAGTTGATGGATTTGCTTTTTTGACATCATCAAGCACTAAAGTTCGTTTGATGATGCAACAATACATTTGGAAAGGATGTCAATCATAAGGAGAGCCACAAAAAAGTCTCCATGCCCCAAAACACGCAGGAGGTCAGCCATTTTGGTTGGAAGTGGACATTTTAGGATCAGTTTCCCAGAGTCCTTCAAAAGAGAAATTTGTACTCGAGATTTTGCCTCAGTGCTACCAAATTTAAAGCATAAACACTTGACCAGGGGTGCCCAAGTCTGTTCATCAAGACCCAACACACCCGATTGAAATGATTAGATGATCAGAAAGCTCCGTCCGAGTGTGTCAGAGGAGGGAGACCTCGAAAACAGGCTGGACAGGGGCTCTCGAGGACTGGACTTGGGCACACCTTCAGTGGACAGATGCACGGCAGTCAAGTGCCAAAAGTGAGTCTGGGGTTTGTTTCACCTACCCATCTCCTCTTGTTTTCTCCTGCCGTAGACCTGTACCAGTTGTGGGTGGCCCCCACCCTGCAGTCGGACCTCCTTGTCCAGTTCTGGATCCACTCAGGCGGCATCCTGCCGTCCAATTGCAGCCTGGGCTGGAAGGTGCTGGACGTCACGCAGCTTTCCCCGGGCGGCGTGTTGACCTATAACAACAGCAAGGACCACTCCAAGTGGGCCGTCAGCCCTGAGCCGGTCGCGGCCGGCGGAGGTTGGATTTGCGTGGCGGACATCAACCGCAATCAGGCGGAGGAAAAGCGAGGGGGCGGCGCGCTTTGTCAGCGAGACGTCGCCGTGTGGAAAGCGTACCGGGGTGCCGCGCTCGAGTATAAGCCGTGCCAGGCTGGGGCCCAACCGGCAAATTAACAAATTGGACATTGGCGTCAAGATAAATGCTCTGATATTACTTTGGGTTTTATTGATGAATCTGTTTTTTTTCTTTTAATCTGAAATACCAGACAGATATGTAATTTATACACCCCCCCCCAAAAAAAAATCACTCTTGCAATTCCTGGAATTTTGTTGGGGGTGAAGCAAGTCAGAAAGACGTGGAAAAGAAATTGGAGCGAATGGCCCCCCAAATTAGAAATAGGTGTGGAAAATAAAAATAAAAAATAAAAAAAACATTGAGAATCCAGAATGTGGACAAAGGAACTGAAAGTTGTTGAAAATGAACACGATCATGAGATTGAAAGTGGCAAAGGAAAAGCAGGTACACTACATGTAAATAATTCCCAAAATTTGGAGATATGTGAAAAAACTCATAATATAAAATAACACAAAACTGAAAAAACAAAACAAGGTTTGGAAATACAAGTGGGAAAAAAAAACAATTTGACATACTGGCGACAAAATTGACACAATGTACACATTTTGGACAGACGTGCAACAAAATCTTGACCTCCAAAATAAATACAATTTTGTATTTTGTTAGATTTTTTTTCTTGCAAAGATGACAACATAGGTTGATGTGTGGCACCAGATGTTTTTTTTTTAATAGGCGAAGTTCAAAGTTGCTAGAAAAGTACATTTGTGTGTGCAAAAATAGGACATTTATTGGATATATTTACAAGGAGTGAAGACGACATAATTTCGTTTAAGTAAAGGGACATCAGCTCCATGTCGCTTCGGTGGCCTCGGCCTATCGAGAGGCCTCACCGGCAACGACCGCAAGAAATGCAGCCCAAGTCCCGGCACCAGGACTTTCACACACCTTGACGTACACGTTGACACAAGTTTAAAAAAAATGTTTTGTTTTCTTTGCTTCCATGGATAATGTACAAGAGACATTCAAAATTCCATACTAACAAAGCAATTTGGTGATCCATAGAAAAGCAACCCAGATTTTGAGATGTGTGTGGCAAAGAACTTGGTTAACCTGTTGGAACGTGGGGAAAAAAATGGGATACATTCAATGTAATCTCACATGCAAAATAATATTTTAGAAAAACACAAATATTTTAAAATACTAAAAAAAATGCATTTGGATCGATGCTAAAAACATGAACATACGCTGGAACATTTTTTTTCTTGTCATGAATCTAATTTTGGAGTCAGGGAAAAGAAAAAGCATATGGGGGGACAATTTGGAGATGATGGTTGGGGTGGAAAATCTCACCAAATTTGGAGACCGGTTAAAAAAAAAGATGTAGGCAGAGGAACTGAAAGATGTTGAAAATGGAGATTTCCCCCTCCCCCCAAAAAAGCAATTTTGGAGATTGCTATCAGGGGGGAAAATGTTCCCGTTTTGGTGGACAACACTTGGTATGCAGACTGGACAAACACATTCAGATCAAAAACGAACAACAAACAAAAAGTATTTGAGCATCAAAGCAACTAACGTTAAAATAAAACATGAAAAGAAAAGAATAAAAATGTCAAATGAAATTTTACAAAATAATTTGGTTTGAGCTATGGATAGAAAAAGGAATTAAAATGATTGAAAGTACAATGCATTAATATTTACTTAAAAAATGAAACATGCTTTTACAAAAACAAGATCAAATACAATTTACAGAAAATAAGAAAATGAAATTAATTTAAAAAGTACATTTGGTAAAGGCTGTATATTATATATGTATTGTATATTCATAAGATTTTTTTTCAAAAAGCAAGGAGCAAATATAAATTCAAATAAATAAAATTGCGGAGGAAAATGACATTTTCCTGACATAAAATGGGGGGGGGGGGAGGGGGGGGGGTGAACTGAAAGTGCCGTGTGCCGAGCTGCCGTCAAAAGAGAGTTCGGGCTAATCTCCTTCCCTTGGACTTGATTCGCGGATACGTGGCGGCAGTGTTTTCCGATTGGCCGGAAGCCGGTGAACCGCTGACAAACATGTCACCTGCTTTCCTCCTCAACAGGAAGTCCACGCTGGATGACGTCATGGCGTAGAAAACGTTGCCCGTGGCCGGGATCAGCAACTCTAAGGGAACAGCCGCGCCATCCACATCACTCGTAAATTGCGTGGATTTAAAAAAATACATACGGTAAATTAATCAAAATAAATAAACATGACTCAGATTCTCACAATGAAGTACTTAAGCAGATTCTTCTTTAGTACTTCACATCCCCGAGGCACACAGAAAACATTTCAAATCCCGTAACGAGTGCAGACTCTGAAATGTACTTCATTCGAGGAAGTAAAGATAAATTTTATCATCACACCATCAAAACATTTTGTGCACACAGAATATTTTTCATCTTTTAGGAAGGAGAAGGAGAAAGCGGCAGGGGATTGGGATGGAGCCCTGCGGCAAATAATCCAGACACCGAAAAGGTTTATCCAAAGCATTAATTTTGTCCCAATGAAACTCATCCTCACAGTTCAACATAGTTCCGGAGTAACCAAAGCATTGCTTTTATACTCAACAGGGCTTTGGTCCTTTAATGGAAACCACAATTATTAAAAAACAAATACGAAAAGCTTCAACACTGAATGCAGCACAAACTATGGTCTCCAAATAAAAATAATTGATAAAAAGTCAGCAAGTGAGGTGAGCTAAAATATGTCAAGGAGGCACACTGACCTCCTTGACACCAGTGACGATGTTCTTATTAGCCAGAGCTTTGCGCCATCTAGCGGCTGAGAATAGATTGCCCGGAAGAAAGCAGCAACTGGCAATGCGCCAAGAGGTGGTGTTTTTGTAAGCGCACCTTTTCCATCAGGCAGAAGTTGAATCAGCTCATAAGATGACGCCCACGCCGGGTCCTGGTTGTGCTTCTCAAGCGCCGAGGTGATGGCGGCCGGCGTCTTGTCGTTGCTCGTCACCTGAGGCCCGACAAATCCAAGTGTTCGATCAGCTTCAACTACATGATGACGATGATGATGATGATGGAGTATTGATTCGCTGAATCCGTTCAGCCCTAGAGTGAACCAGATGAGCGAGCGTCGACTAACCAGGATGCTGCGGTACAAATTGCCGTCTTGCAGATCCATGCGGATTCTGATGATGCGCATGTTGGGCCCCGAACTTTGACCCTTGCCTGCAGCGGCGGAGGCACTCGCGTTGTTGCCGCAGGAGGCTGAGCGGCGATGGGATTTGGGAGGCGTCCCGGGAGCCAGATGGAAGGCCGCCGAGTCGTTGACGGGCTGCGGCGGCGACGACGTATCCACGTCCAGACACGACACTGACGGAGATCTCATGTGCTGGAAATAAAAACAAAAACACATATTATAGGTACTATAGTTATCATTTTTTGTTGCAAATAACACGCTCCTCTAAAATACAAAACGCATGATGTTTATTTTTCCACCCCTTAAAAATTCTCCCCAAATATTCATATTTTTTGTGAGTTATTAGGGTTTTATATATATATATATATATATATTTTTTTAATTGTGCCATTTTTTCATACCATATTTTTTCTGTCTACTTTTTTTTTCTCTCAGGAATTTATCACATTTGAACAGTAATGTTTTGTCATTTTTATTGACATAAAAGTTTTTTATAGTTTTTTTTAGAACTATTTTTGTCAATTTAAAAAAATTATTTCAGGAACAGTGGTTACTAGAGTGAGCAACTTATCATCTTATCAGGTTACAGGGTGCATGAAAGGGTTAAATTTTTCTATGTAAATGTATTTTCCGACAACCCAAACTTTTCTCTCAGTAATACAAAAACAAAACTCAAAAATATGAACATTTTACAGTATTATTTGTCAATGTTGTTAAAAAAGAAAATGAAACAAACATACTGTATATGATATTTTTCAAAAAAGAGGGTCTTTCTTTTTTTTTTACCCCTTCAACATAAATTATGTTTTCTTCCATTTTTTTGTGGCTATCGTTTGTCCAAAGGGCACCTGTGGGATTCTCAGAGTCCCGAGAGAAAATCACAAGGAAAAAACAAAAGTCATCTGGATCCCGGGCGAATTGAACGATGTCCGCGCTTGCCTTGGTGAGTCTGGAGAACAGGCTGTTGACGGGCGAGGGCGAGTCGAAGTGGGCGTCGGCGTCGGCGTCGGAGGCCAGGCTGCTCCCGGAGCGACTTAAACTGGACACAAGCCGGGATCAAAAACACTCCAAGGTGGCGCATGTGGCTGGGGCTGGCTTACTCGGCGCACTGGGTGATGATGATGGCCGGCATGGTGGCGCCGCGGGAGGGCGTCGCTGACTCGCTTGGTGCTTCGATCTCATTGGACAGTCTGTAACTGAAGCCACACAAGTTGCCGTATCGTCTCAGAGTTTTTCGAGACGATGCCACATTTACAAAGTTTATGGGAGTAAAGTTTAATTGTATATATGATTTTAATTAAAAAAAAAAAAGATAAAATATAATCTTTCTTGAATAAAAGCTGTCGATTTTCAACTTCAACAAGATTACGGTAAATCATTCACAGTGAGAAAAAGCTGCTTACTTTCATGAATAAAGCTGCATATTTTGGAGGGAAAAAAAAGAAAACAAAGCTTGATCTTAAAACGAATAAAATAAATAAAATAAATAAAATCGGAATCATATCATCACTAAGATGAACATGATGTGTGTGTGTGTGTGTGCATGTATAATAGAAGTTGAATATGACTGAATTTGTACACTTTAGAAAATAAATTTCTATTTTCATGTAAAAAAAAAAGATAAATACATTGAGATATAAAAAGTAAAGATTTTTGAGTTTGAGGTGGGGGTGGGGGGGACAGTTTACCTTTGCTCATCCGTTAGAGTTGGAACACTGCGGTACCAGCGCAGGAAGGCCTCATCCTGGACCAAGACGCAGTTTTTACACGACGACTGCAGTAGTCGGATTTGAGCTAAAACCTCAAACTCCTGATGAAGAGGTTTAAAAAAAAAAAAGAATTAAAAAAAAAGTAAAAGAAGAAAAACAGAATTGATCTTATTAGCTTGCAAGCGGAACCCGCTGGTGCTGCCTGCCCTCCTTCGACATGCAAAATGTCTTTGTCAGCAAAGGCTGTGAGAATGTGAACTGGCTTGATGTACCGGCAGCACTTTCGAGACGGCAATTTAGCGTCGTGCAAATGCTTCTCAGTAGATGAAGACTTCCGCATCTGGTTTGACATCATTCCTCCTTTCTTCTTGTTGTTCTCCGTAGATCAGGACGCGGATTCCATGTGTCCCAATTTGACGTCGCAACCCTTTTAATATTTGAGACCAAACTCCTCTCCCATGTTTTTGCGTTGAGGTCAATTGAAGGTCAAATAGCAATGGTTTGACTGAAAGTTCTACTTGGATTTGTGAACTCTAAGGTGTCGTACTCTTGTTGAAATAACATTGGACGTGCGTTTGGCATGCCGGGTCTGGATGGCCAGGTGGCTAACATGGTATGAAGGCGTCAATGGCCACTCACCCGTCGGCGCTTGTCAAAATTGATGTAGCCGTTCTGCAACAACACAATATCGCCAGACATATCACCAAAAGAGCCCGACAAACAATAGTGTCCTGCGCTGGAGACGAACGGGACCAACTGACCTCCAGCCGGTCCTTGATGGCTGTGTCCAGCATGGTCAGATCAGTCAAGAATAGGCCGAGGTAGGGAACCGTACCCTGCGACGTGCCCCACTGCGTGAACCAGAACGACAGAAAACAGGCAAGGGGGGGGGGGGGAGAGAGAGACAATGACACTTAATCTTAGCAAAGGCTGCATAGCGAAATGCTAACAAATGATGCAAAATGCCATAGTGCTCATGTTTAGCATCCACCGTCAGAATTTTAGAGGCAACACATATTTGAACACAAATACACGGAGACTTGTAACAATACAAGCATACATTCTTTATCCTCCACCAAAGAAGAGCTACTTTGACGGCAACCCCCCGAGTAGTAGAAGAACAAGAAACATTTGTTTGTCTCCCTGACTGTATTGTTGAGTCAGGTGGCCAAGAAAGTCACTTCACAAGCAGCATCACAGCATATTATAGGATTGTTTTTGACTGCTATTCAAAATCAACATCCCTTATTTTATGTTTAACAACTCCACAAAACGTTGTTGTGCAGCACACATTTAGTAGATTCATTGAATTTTGTTGCTGTTGCTTTTTAAACTGTTTTCTGTGGGCTGCTTTGTTGCTCCTGAATTTCTCCTCTGCATATGAACAATGGATGATTTTATCATACGGTCCTTTTTTTCATTTTAATTTAAAAAAAATTTTAATCGTTTGAATCATTTAGACTCACTCACCCTGGCGTGTTTGTTGTTGATGTTGTTATTGTCCAGGTTGGCGAACTTGGATGTGCCTTCCTACACAAAACACAAAAAGAAACAAAACACATTAATTTAGTACTCACGACACTGACAAGTGATTTTTTCCCATGGAAATGAATAACAATGCTATGAATCCATTACAGCCTCCCTGCCAAAAAAAAAAAAAAAGTTGCAATGCAAAAAAATATCACTCCATAGTAGTTCACTTGATAAAAACACACAGTACAGGAATCATTCAAAAGAATTTCACAGTTTTTGTCACAATGCATCGATCGGATGGCCGTTGCCTCTGATGTACCCACCTTGTCCACCAGGAGGCAGCAAAACACAGACAGATGGATATACTGTCCATTGATAGGTCAAAACTGCTGTTCATCGGTCTGGCAATAATATTACTCATTTTATGCAGAGGATAAAGAAAATACCTCACAAATGGTATTGGATTAATATATGACATAACGTCTCATCACCTCCTTAAGCAGCTCTCGGCTCTGCGAGTAGTTGTCCTTGTCTGAGAAGATCTCGCACAGCTCCTCGTACTTCCTCATTGCCTCCCTGTAAATGATGGAAATTATATTGAAGATGAATAGCGCGGAACGGTGGTGGATTGGCACGTCTGCCTCACCGTAAAAAATTAAAAAAAACAAATAAATAACAATAAATCAAAGAAAAAAAAATCAAGCAGCAAAAGGAATTCGTCCAAAAATACGTTTGTCAATATTTGTACAGATCAATTAGAATCACGTGCTGAGGATAGTTTGCAAACAGATGGGGGCGATATTGACCCGGCACAGTCAAACGCACACGCACACGCACACACACACACACACACATATGCTGGTACCTGTCGGTGTCCTGCCAGGTTCTCCTGAGGCGGTGGATGGGGTTGCTCTGCAGTGCCGACACGATGGCGTACAGTGAAGAGAAGTTCTTCCTGGCACGGCAGGCCTTTTTAAGGCATATGCACGCACACACACAGACACACACACACACACACACAAAGTAATGTACAGCAGAGCACGTGTGTGTGCGTATGTGTGAAAAGTTCCACAGTGTATGTGAGGTGCTCAAAAATGCAAGACTGGGACTAAACCTGAGTGGAAACAACATTGTGGATCGACTACTTAAAAGGAGCCAGTGGGGGTGTTAAATGATGAATCAAGGGCGGATGGTTGTACAGATCGATGACTGTGCACACCTGGGCCACGGCGATCCACTTCTCCAGCAGCCTGGCCGGCCGCTGGCCGCCGGCACCGCTCAGGCACGAGGCGAGCACGGCGTTGGCCAGACGGTTGAACTGGCGGACGGTGGCCCGCACGGACCGGCACGCGCCCTCGCGACCTTTCTTGTCACGCTGAGACCACAGCGAGCCCAGGCAGTGATACGGCACCAGCCGCACAAACAGATCCTGACGCGCGCACACGCATACATAGCACATTTGATTTAGGGGGCACAGCGGGTGAAAGTGTGTGTACGCTTGGGACTCAAATGAATCCAAAGCCCAAAAATACGTTCCACCACAGGAGTCCTTTAGTCTCACCGTTTCGATGCGGGTGAGCTGATCAGCAACGACGGCCGACGGAAAGCCCAGGATGGCGGCGGCCTCGAACTCGCGCAGGTTTCGTGACGACGGGCGGGTGGCCAAGGTCACGTCTGCCGGGGGTTGGAAGAACATCAGTATTACAACACTACAAAACATGGTTGCAATTAGGGCTCGAGCGATGCGGATTTTCGGAGTCTCGTGCAGATTCCAAATCCTGACAAAAATAAAAATAAAAAATCCGATAACCGATTCACTTCAAAAATATCAAATGAACAGAATAACGTACTTCGGTTTGTAATGCTCATAACAATAAATACATCAATTACAGTCGGAACATTTCACGACTTCACTTCTGTGTCTTTTGTAATATGTTCATGCGGGTTAAAAAACGTGGTTTTTGTGTGTGTGTGTGTGTGTGTTGCAACCTCGATATGTGTCGTCGGGCAGCAGCGCTTTCTCGCTGAGCTCCTCGGCCAAGCTGAGGAAGCGAGCGCGGAGGTCGGCGGCAAACGGCGAGTCTTGAGGCAGAAGCGGTGCTAGTCGCAGGAGACGCGAAGGATCCTTCAGGCCGCGGAAGTCCTCAGGGTACTCGGACAGCCACGCGCCGAATACCGAGCACACAGCTCTGCGGGGGAAGGGGATGGCGCATGTTACATTAGGGACACTCGTGCAAGCGGTTTGCCTTCCTGAAATATGTTGATTGACTCTGCCAAAGCGATTCATTCATTCATTTCACTTGCTCATGGACAGAAGGGACTCGGAATGCGACAAACAGGAAAACCCCTGTTTGTCGCGGCAGATATGCTCCAAATCAGCTTGCAATAGATGCGGAAAGGAAAATATAAATATATATACATATATATATATATATATATGTATATATGTATATATATATACATGGGCGGCCCGGTAGTCCAGTGGTTAGCACGTCGGCTTCACAGTGCAGAGGTACCGGGTTCGATTCCAGCTCCGGCCTCCCTGTGTGGAGTTTGCATGTTCTCCCCGGGCCTGCGTGGGTTTTCTCCGGGTGCTCCGGTTTCCTCCCACATTCCAAAAACATGCGTGGCAGGCTGATTGAACACTCTAAATTGTCCCTAGTTGTGAGTGCGAATGGTTGTTCGTTTCTGTGTGCCCTGCGATTGGCTGGCAACCGATTCAGGGTGTCCCCCGCCTACTGCCCGAAGACAGCTGGGATAGGCTCCAGCACCCCCCGCGACCCTAGTGAGGACCAAGCGGCTCGGAAGATGAATGAATGAATATATATACCATAAAAGCATTGCATATTGAAACACCAAAATGTTCAACTAAAATTTGATGCTAGCTTAATGCTAACCTATAATGTGAGACTCCACCGACAAGCTAACAGAAGTTAGCATACGGGGTTCTGTGCCTCTTCTTGTTGCTGTTCAATATAGTGCATGTCTTGCAGTCGAGCTCAGTACTGCCCCATGTCGTGTTGTGGCACAATTAGGTACTACGCCAAGATTCACGCAACTCAAAATGATAGCTTGCCTTCATACAGTTCTGTTCAGGGGCTGAAATTTGGAGGACAATTTCAAGTTCACAACAAAAGGATTCATTGATAATCAAAATAGTTGCTGCTTCATTTGAGAATCAATGAATTTCCGATAAATTAAATAACACTTGCACCTTGAGACACCGAGAAGAACAGACCTGTTGAAGGATTTCCTCAACTGGCCTTCGTCGCCGTCGGCAGGCGGTTTCTCCAACCTGCATACGCAAGCATGTGAGTGAGGCTTCGTCTGTGTCGGGGGGTCGCTACCGAAATCGCAAGACGCCTACCGGTCGGTGAGGATGTCTAAAACTCTCTGCGTGGACGTGAAGGAGCGATAGGTCGCCAGGAAGATGGTGACGAAGGACGGGTCGCCCAAGGCGAAGGAGCGAAGCAGGTGCAGTGTCAGCTTCTCCTCCGTGCCCGCCTTCACGCACTGGCAGCGTGAAATGCACGACTGCTTTGCCACGGTAACCGATAAAGCAAAACAACACACAGCAAGACATTACATCTCACACAAACACACTGATATCTAAACCCCTCTCACGCACTGCTCAATTTTCTTCACTCCCATCCAATACTGACCGACCTACAGTTTAACGCTCTCACACACACACTATTGAAATTCTTTTGCGCACGCAAAACTAAAAGGAACACCGTCACACACACAGGTGAAATTCTCTCACACAATTTACACAAATTTACAAAATACAAAATACAAAACATTTTTTTGCTCGCGTGCACAAGTGAAACTCTCTACTTTTTTTTTTTTGCTAATAAACACTCCCGAAATACTCTCATTTCTTCCCCTCAGACGGAAGTAAAAAGAAAAAAAATCACACGTTAATTTTCCTTCAGGGCGGCCCGGTAGTCCAGTGGTTAGCACGTCGGCTTCACAGTGCAGTGGTACCGGGTTCGATTCCAGCTCCGGCCTCCCTGTGTGGAGTTTGCATGTTCTCCCCGGGCCTGCGTGGGTTTTCTCCGGGTGCTCCGGTTTCCTCCCACATTCCAAAAATATGCATGGCAGGCTGATTGAACGCTCTAAATTGTCCCTAGGTGTGAGTGTGAGTGCGAATGGTTGTTCGTCTCTGTGTGCCCTGCGATTGGCTGGCAACCGATTCAGGGTGTCCCCCGCCTACTGCCCAAAGACAGCTGGGATAGGCTCCAGCACCCCCGCGACCCTAATGAGGATCAAGCGGCTCGGAAGATGAATGAATGAATGAATAATTTTCCTTCACTCATATTCACTGATGAAATGCTTTTACACATTACTGAAAAGCTCTCACATAAACTGCAACATTCTGAACACACACACACACACACACACAAGTGAAATCCTCTCACATATTTTCTTACCGTGGGGGACCCGGCCACTTGTTTGATCACCACTGTGTAGATGAGACCGTCCTCTTCCTCCTCCACTACTGTGGACTACACATACACACACATATAATAAACAGTGCACAATTTTGTGATCGGAGAAACAACCCCCCCCCACCCAAAAGAGCAGTCTGTGGCCTCACCAGATCCAGAGGACAGTACCACGTCGTCTTCATGGGCGACGACTCCACCTGAGCCACCCAAACACAATCAGCGAATCAGAGATTCAGAGCGTGGCACACTTTGTTTTTTTGCACATTTTTGCACAAGTGGGCCTTTTATCCCTTTTAACTATACAGACAAGTTTGAGCAATTCTGAGTTCCGCGCCTGCAGTGCAGTACAAAGACACGACCGCTCTCTGCTCCGTTGCTCTGTGTTCCTCCTCCATCACCGCGTGTGTTCAAGTCGCAGTTGTTCAAAGGTTTTCAATTCCCCTAACATCTCGTATCGTTTGGGTTAGCCCACTGATGGCTCTTCTCTTTTTATGTTAGCATTAAGCTAACAGACTTTGGTTCTTATGTGCTTTTGTTGAACGTTTTTTTGTTGACATGTGCAACGTTGAATATGCTTTTGTTTTGCATGTCAATCTCACAGGGAACTTGAAAAGCTGGCAAAGAGCTGTCAATCATTTTGACAGACACTTCCTGCACAACACAACCGCGGCTGTTAGACAACAAGGAAGACATAAAACTTTTATTTATTTGATTTATTTCTTTTTTTAAACGCAGCTATCTGAACTTGTTTGGAAGTACAGCGTGGGTGTACTTTTGCCACACATGAGTCAGAAACAAAAGGCGGCTGGCTGCCTGGCGAGTCAACAGTGAGCAGCGTCTTAGCAACACTCTCCAAACAAATGCTTTGCCTTCCACACACACACACACACACATACTCGCCCTTTTGAACGATCACGATGATGAATGAGACACATTGGGCGGCTTTTTGACAGTTAGCCGCGGCAAAAACACAACGGCTTCTGTTAACCATAGGCAGGGGGACTACGCATGGGTCGGATATCACATTGTGACTAAATGGAAAAAGGGAGAACAAAAAAGGGAAAGAGCAAAATCAGATAACAAGATGGCGGATACAAACAGCCCAAAGGAGTTCCCTCGGCGAGGAGTCGAGCCACTGCACCCAAGACACGTGGGAGAGACGACGGTCGTTTGGGTTGGCATGGCAACGCCTCGGAACAGCTGGATCAAGTCAGGGCTTCCCTGCTTCAGCTGCTGCCGGCGTGAGCCCACCCCACGTAAGTGCAAGAAGAGGGATGGATGAAAGCCGGACTTTTTCCAAAAGCAGTGCAGCCCGACGACCGACCAATCTTGAAAAGTGGCTGCACGCCACACGGCGGTTGAGCGGCATTGGGTTGTGACGCGTGACCTCTACCGTGACCTCTACCGTTTTGTTTGCTTTCCAACAATTGCCTAAATTTGAGCAAAGCTCAAAAGCAGGCCTCCCGGTATGTGTGACAACACAAAAACCAGTTTTTCAACTCACCGCCTCTGCGCAAACGCAACTTTTGGGATTGGATCTCACACATCCAAGAAGCCCACAAACACAAACGCGCTGCACTCAAAAGCTCCACAAAGAGACACGCAAGTGCACACGCACCCATGGGGGGGGGGGGGCACTGACCTTTGGTCTGGCAAGTCCAGACAGGAAGCAGCAGCGTAGCTTCCTGGAAACGTTCAAGATGGGGGCGCAGCGGCTCTTTGCATTTGCGCGCCGGGCGATCTCCCTCATGCATCTGACAGGCCCTCCGCTTCCGAGGCGACTTGCTGACACAAACGCTCCGACCGCTTAGTCGGGACTCACGGTACGCACACCTGAGGCAAAGTCCCCGCCTGTACCTGACCCCGCCCCCAACACCCCCCACCTGCCTGCCTGCTTATGCTTTGGCACACCCTTTCTACACACATGCACTTCTACACACACACACGTACAAACACACAAGCACAAACACGACAAGATATTTACCGGGCCACTTTTTTTTTTTAAACAAAAAAATTTGATACGCTTAAGTACGCACACAAAAGTAGTCAATTTTACAAATATGAGGTGTCGGGAAAATAACTGAGTGTAGTCAAATACAACAATAAGTCCAGAGCAAATTTCTGCTTGTATACTCCGTCGGAAGCATGTTTATAGCGCCAGGCGCATTTTCCACACAAAAGTCTCTCCCTCTAGTATCATTTAGCTCAGGGGTGTCCAAACTTTTTGCCAAGGGGGCCAGATTTTATGTGGTAAAATGTCGGGGGGCCCACCTTGGCTGACATTCTTTACATTGAACAACAATATTGTTCAACAAATTTTAGTAAGCCAGTCTGTTTCACGTTTCCATTTTTATTTTAATTTCAACAATCTTAAGAATTTCTTCTGGTTCATTTGAAACAGGTATATCACATGCAACTGCTTATTCACTTGACTTTTTCTTAAACAGAAGTCTCCTGAGTGCAAATTGATTGATTTGAAACATAAAATGTATCACCATGACTTTTCAATAGTCACAAAACCTTTGACTCGAACAACGGGGAAATGACCAAGCAATACACATATCCACAACTGCAAGGATCATTTGAAATATGACATCAGTCAATATAAACACGGAGTGATGTCTTGTTAACTCGTGAGTGATGCCCTCTAGTGTCTAAATGCTATTACTCATTTAGTGAATGCTATTACTCATTTAGCCACTAGAGGGAAGCAGTACTCTATGAAACATCACTCCCCAGTCTACGAGACCTCAATCAATGCAACACGTGTTCCATTGCGCCCAACCTGCGGGCCAGACGGCACCGATTTTATGACGGGGGCCGAGGGCCGGATGAAATTCGACCGCGGGCCGGATTTGGCCCCCGGGCCGGACTTTGGACATGCCTGATTTAGCTCAATTGTCACTTGGTATTAAAATCTAGCAAATAAACAACAATAAGGTTCGGTTTGTGATCTGGTGTGATCTTTATTTGTTGTATGGATGCACCACCTAGTGGCTTAAAGGCTGCCGTTTTGTGTACTCACTGATTTGATGTTGTGACTCTTCTTTCAAGACAAAATTAGGATATGGCGCTTCCCCAAAACAAAAAGGAACTTGGGTCGAATCAAAGTTCAGCACTTAAGCAGCGGGCGGGCAGCAATAAACATCCCAATTCGACCAGAAATCATTCATTCATTCATCTTCCGTAGCGCTTGATCCTCACTAGGGTCGCGGGGGGTGCTGAAGCCCATCCCAGCCGTCTCCGGGCAGTAGGCGGGGGACACCCTGAATCGGTTGCCAGCCAATCGCAGGGCACACATAGACGAACAACCATCCACGCTCACACTCACACCGAGGGACAATTTAGTGTTCAATCAGCCTGCCACGCATGTTTTTGGAATGTGGGAGGAAACCGGAGCACCCGGAGAAAACCCACGCAGGCCCGGGGAGAACATGCAAACTCCACACAGGGAGGCCGGAGCTGGAATCGAACCCGGTACCTCTGCACTGTGAAGCCGACGTGCTAACCACTGGAGTACCGGGCCGCCTCGACCAGAAATCAAGAAGAAGAAAAAGACAGCAACAGAAAGTTCTTTGGTGCGTTATAACAAACACACAGCAGCACTCTTGCCTTGTAGATTGCGAGTCTTTTTTTTTTTTAAAGCCACGATTTCATGTATCGTGTACACATGACGTGCGAGGTGAAGATTTGTATTGATCACATTGCGTGAACAAGAAATCTGAAAATTGCACGAAATGAATGGCACGCATAATAAACATGCTGAATTATTTGTTTTTTTAAAAAAAATGCAATTGCTGATTATTTTGTATTTATGCAGTATGGCAATGGAGCGCATTTTTATCAGTGGTTCCGCGATATATGACGATGGCAAGGAGTGGAAGTCTTTCACGAGCCACCATCGACATGTCGTTTGTTGTTTCTTGTCGCGAGCCGCAGCACAAAATTGGCACAGGAAGTGCAAAATAAGAGCCGACAAACACAGGAAGCAGGACGCCCGGCCGTGCTCTTGCCGTTCCCCTTCGTCCTCCACTCTACTTGCGTCAGTCAACGCAGCAACGTGCGCTGCAGACAATAGATAGATGGATCGTTCCTCTACAGTAGAAAATGCCTTTGCACAACCCCCCCCGTAGCCTAAAAATTTGCCCAGGCCCCCACAGATAACAGACTCAGCAACACAAAATAGCACAACAAATCCAAACCATGCCATTTCCTCAATTCCTTAATAGTTACCACGTTTTTGACATTTTTTGTCTTCCAACAGATCATTCCGATATGCACTGAAAAAAAAACAAACCCGTGAGTTGTAACTACATCTTCTGAGGTCAGCCATTGTGCGTGTTTGTGTGTTTTTTCATAAAGGAGGTTCCCCAGGCACACCGGCTTCCTTCCTGCTCATCTTGCCAGCCTTTCATCCAGCAAGGCTCTATCTGCTCTCCGCTACATCTAACATGCTCTATTCCCAGAAAATTTTTCAGATCGAGCGGGCCAATCAGGAACTGCTGTGCCAGATACTCAGAGGACTTCAGAGTTTGTACGCTCATGAAAAATCTGGAAAGCTATGAACATGGAAAATACATTTCATATTTTCAATCTCAAACAACCACGTAGGAAACTTAGCTTAGCTTAATACAAACAACAACAATATAAAAATTCAATTGACAGGCTCGCGGGGGGGTATCGGTGTCTCGTGGTAGTATCGCCATTTTAGTAAGCGATATTTGTACACAAGCGGCGTAGCAGCACGTGTAAACAACATCCAACTCAGGCAAATGTTCTTCATATTCTCCGAAAAGCTACAAAATTACGACAGCTTTCTAAGTCATGTGTAGTAGTTGTGAAAATCTTCTTCATTTGGGCCACCATGAGTACTATACTGCCCCCAGTGGCCAAATCCCACATTGCTGACGCTTTAAGTGATTCTGTTCTATTTATTGATCTTATTATGATCAGTTTTTAATCAAATACAATCTGAGAGAGCGCTATTTTCCTGACAAAAACACAAGGGTGTGCTTACTGTGCTAGTTTGGAATGGAAGCTATGTCAAACAATCCCTGCGTGGTCCCACCGCAAGCGAATTTCGCGTTGCCAAACATTGTCATTCAAGTCCAGCGAGCAGCCGTATCGGATTCCATTTTTGAGGCGGTGCCGTGAAAGTCGATCCCGCTGTGAACTCAAACTGTTGCCGTCGGCCCGCCTGAAGCCACCACATTCATTCATTATTGAGCGCACGGCCAGAGATGAGACGGCGAGGAAAGGAAGGCTGCTTGGAGGCACAGCCCACGTGGGAAAGAAAAAGCTAACGCGACAGATATTATGATCTTATTCGACACCCCTAAACAATTATTCTCCCCAACTTTGGACACTCAACTACTTCCACATTTCTCAACTGATACAAACCACATATTTCCTTCTCCCCGAATTTTACTTTCAAAGAATTCACCATTTTCCACCCCAAAATTCGCCATTCATTCCCAATGAGACATTAAACAAACAA
This sequence comes from Hippocampus zosterae, assembly GCF_025434085.1. Classification (NCBI taxonomy): domain Eukaryota; kingdom Metazoa; phylum Chordata; class Actinopteri; order Syngnathiformes; family Syngnathidae; genus Hippocampus; species Hippocampus zosterae. Next base: position 5,595,867 of record NC_067455.1, on the reverse strand, counting down.
ACAAACAAAAAGTTCCACATCTTTCCCATTCAAATTCACAATAATCTGCTTATCTTTTTTTAACTTGTTTTTAATTAATTTATCATCAATCATCAAATAAATTGGTCATATCAATTATTTGGGATTTCTATGAGACACAGCAATCAGTCAACAATTAACTTATTTAACTTATTAAAAATAAGACTCTGATTCACTGGAACACGTTTACAAAATGTTCCCATGCAGCCGCATTTCCAAATGATGGCTCCATCTTTGCCTTTTAAGCACGGATTGACATCAGCCTACTCGTCATCAGGCAGGTAAACATTAACAGAGTTCCAAAGCGGTAGTGGGAAGTTGACACATGCGGTCAAGCTTCTCACTCGCTCCCTTTTGGTATTTTGCTCCGCTTGTACAAACGGCAAAGCGTCCCACATTTAGTCATTAGAATCGGTAATGAGCTCAGCGCTGGCTTCTTTAGGGAGTGGTGCTAGTGAGGCCTAATTGATTGCAAAACGCCTCCAATCGGAACTCACCTGCAGAGTGGCGTGCGGGTCGCCTGAGGGGTCGCCGCAGAGAGGCCGGTAAGCGAGAAGGGGGACTGCGCTGGACTCGCACCCCGGCAGGTCATAGCCACCTGCTCGCATGTGACGGGGCAACATGCTGACAAACGCAGCTGCAAAACACACACACACAGGTCAGAAGCACACTGACACAGTGGAAATTTCAAATCCTGTCCTGTTAGAATAAACAAATGGATTTTTAAAATAATATTAAGCCGCTGTCCAAATGTACGACTGACAGATGTTGAGGCCCTAATGGAGGATTTCTCTCTCAGTGAAAATGTGAACGACGATTCCCTTCTGTGCTCGCTTTTGTCCGAATCATCAGATTCGTCTTCAGAGGCCACGCATGTTGACAAATATATATAAATCAGCATGTATTGTATTGTATTGTATTGTATTGTATTGTATTGTATTGTAAATACACAAGCTATTGAAAGACGTAGACATTGCTCCTTTTCTTTTTTTTCTCTTTTCATTCAACATTTTTGGCCCACAGGGGGAAAAAAAAGCCACCACTTCCAGTGCAGTCTGTCTATTTGGATGCTTAGCTCAGCACAGCTCTTCAGGCTCAGGCTGGGTTTTGATGAACACTTAGCCTTAGAGCACGACTGTGATTTCATGTTGGTCGTCGTGATGATGCTCCTCCGAGAGTCAAGTATTTCTGGAGGTGCTAATTTATGTCTAAAGTTTGACAAGCACTGATTTAGCTCACTGCAATTAGCAAAGGGTGAATCTTAGCCGCCATCTTTTTTCAATTGCTTGTGGTGTTTTATTTTTCTTCCTTGTTTTCCAAACACGTTCAAAAATGACTTGGGAAACTGTGCCGAGAGGCTAAGGAAGAGTAAAAAAATAAATAAATAAAGGGGCGGGGGGGGGGGGGGCTCCTCCCACAACGAAATGGCGTCTGTCTTGCCGCTAGCAAGTATCCTGGCAATCCCAACATCCCGTTGTGTCATTTTTCATGGTTTGCATCTGCATTTCTACCGGCCGCAGCTTTTTTGGGGGTTGTTTTTTTTTTTCCTTTTGCCAACGGCCGTGTACACGGCTGGAGGCCAGCCCAGACCTCCGTTTGTCGGTTGGTCATCCAGCCTTGAATGAATAGCCGCTATTCATTTGCGGGCAAACAGCTCCCAGATGATTCAGTGTGTACACACAACACAACACAGCTAGTTGAGAGCCCAGCATCAGCGTTGCACTATTGTTGGTGTATTTGGAAAGGACAAAATATATAGTGTAAATATTTTTCCCCCCATCTTGTCCGATCTCAATTACCACCACAATTTTTTGAAATCTTTTTTTATATTGCCAGTTTTATAGTAGGGAATATCTATGATCCACTGAATCGTTATTGAGTCCAATCCAGGTTAAAATACCTGCATCAGGATCAGATTATTTTTATTAGAACCAATCTGATTCAATCTATAAACCCAAAGTATACCATCATATACTCAAGGCTGTAGTAATGGTATCGGATATCAAATAGTGGCATCAACCCATCCCCATTTTAAAGCATCTAATGCAAAAATTTAATTATTTGTATATTTTAAAACAAAATGAAAAAGACCAAATAAAAATATGAAAACAACAATAGTAAAACTATTTTAGTCATCTGTACATCTACTGTAGAAGAATATGAAATAAGAGTGAATTCATTCCGTGTTTTAGCAAGTATGGAGGTCCCAAAGTAAACAAACCACCCCGGCGTTAACATCTTTGCAACTTGCAAATGTGCATGGAAACACCTGACCCTGATCGGCTGATATGTCACACACATTTGTGCCACGTCTGTTCCGGTTAATATGCTTGCTCAGAGAAGATCACTAATTGACCCAAAATTGACCACGATCACCAATTCCGATCCAATTTTTCTCATGCAAAACAGTCAAAATGTCCACACGCACACCTGTAACCAGGTGACAGTAGTCCCAGCCCTGCTGGTAAACTGCAGTCAAGCAAGCAGTAAACCTTGAACAAACATAAACGTCCAAGATCACATAAGTCACTCAACGGAGGAAAACGTAGTAGGCTAGTTACAGTCAATTCGACAGCTCGTATTGCAAAAACTCGCAAGTCAGGCCACTCGTATCTCACGGCATCGTCTTGCATCTCCTGGCTATTCTTTCCAAGTCGGGTTTTCCACGTACGGTCATGTGACCGCGACAAGGACGTGGTGACAGCAAACGTGATGAAAAGAGGAAGAGGGAACCAAAGAAGGAAGCGAGCGGCTCAACTTACAACATGTGTAGCTCGGCCTCACGAAGAGCTGCTGGATGCGGTTGGCCGACTGCACCACCGCGGTCGCGGCCGCGGCGACGAGAGAGTCGCGCCCATCCGAAACTCGAAACTGTCGTTGTCAGGAAGGGAGGGCAGGGGGTGTTTGCTCGCTCGCGGGGTGAAGGTGGGGTGGGGGGCGTAGTCGACCGCCTCTCCCTGCTTGCCTGCCGCACCTCCGTCCTCTATCTACACGGCCGTCTCGCCTGTGCGAGCAGCTGATAGGCGACCGAGTGACTCTGACTCACTTTCTCTCTCTCTCTCTCCTTCCCTCCCTCCACCCCTGCTCACGGTGACGTCACAGCTGCTGGCAACAGCGTCGCCACCAAGCAAGCAAACATTAGGAGGCGCTAACACATTGATGCTGACTATCTTCAGCAACGCGTGCTCAATTTCAAGATCGATTTTTTAAAAATACTTCCTCTGGCTTCCTCCAGCAGAAAAAGACAACAAAAAAAGCGTTCGACTCAAGTGGTTGCAATGAATCGATCTCACTTTGGGTTTCTTCCCCGCTCAAAAAACACATTCGTTTTGAAAGAAATGATGGGAAAAAAAATGACATGGTGTGCTCGAGGTAAGCATGTTGAGAGAGAGGCTCGCAGTTGAAAGATTCTTGGTTCAAATCTCACATGGATTATTTTCTAGCTCCCCTGGCCTTTTCTGTGGGGAAAAAAACACAACAAAAGGGACATTAAAAAGACTAGGTAACGCAGTGCAATAGGAGTTCCTCACAGTCAAAAGGTTCTGGGTTCTATTATGACATTTGTTTTCATACACTTAAAAACGGAGCGGCACGATGGACTCTTGGTGAGTATGTCTATTTTACAATCGAGTGTGTATGCATTCATGCAAATGTGATCATTAGCGCCAGGCAAACGCGCAAAATGTGTGACGCGTGTCAGGTGATATGTTGATTAAGTCAAAGAAAAAAAAAACAGTGACTATAATCCCCATAATGTATTTTTAATCCTTTTTTTGAGCGCGTCAATCAACGCAAACTGAGCAGTATTTTGCTCACTTGTTATGCGCCCCTCCTGGTGGAATCTTTTTGTATTGCAGGAGAAAGACCACCACGAGAGAACGTGCTGGCAGCCGGGGGCCATTTTGAAAGACACGCACGACGCCCACACACACACACACACACACACACGCACACACGCACACACGCACAGACACACACACTCTGTCAGGCAGGGTTCTTGCTGACTGGTGTGACTAATACAGATGCACGAACACAGATGATAGAATCCAGCGAACGTAAACCAGAGCAGCTGATGTGTCTGTGTGAGTACACTTTCCATCCCAGGAGTTTGGGAGCAATTGAACACTTTTGTAGATGATCGTTCTTGTTCACTGCACACGAGAGATCTAATATGTTCTGGGCCCATTTTGAACATCCGGATAGTAATTGTTTCCCAGCCTTCGTTGAGACAAGGCACATACAGCGCCCCTCCACAATGATAGTCAGCCATGGCTAAGATGTGTTCGGTGCCTTCATATGAATTCCAAATTCATTGCAGAAGCATACTCTCAGACTGAAAGTTGTACAAGAAGTTGCCCAGACACAGAATCTAGCCCCTCCCATCGCCATCTCATTACCGAGACCTCTACCCCATTGAAAACCTGTCGGGTGAGATGGAGCTTCATGGCCTGCTTACAACAATACACCAATAAAAACTGTCTTTTTTTTTCTTTGAATGAAGACTTAGGCCTTCGATGCTACTGTATTCTAAAAGTATTATTTTAGGCAGTACTTTATGGCAAAGTTTTGAGAACCGCTGCCATAAAAACAACTTGAGGTGGAGTCCCACTTATTTCCCTGATTTAAAACACACTACCAAATCTACGTTTCATTTCAGTACGTAGCTCAAATTTGACATGGAACATCCTCAGTGTATATGAACTTTGTAACACCTGTGACTTTTTAAAAAAAAAATGTACCTCGTTGGCGATATGGTAGAATGAACGAAGGTGAATCTGCACCGGAGTTAAGTTCACTTTGCCCCGCATTGTGTAACTGTATGAATACACGTTCCCACAGCGAGAGCTTGAATGTCATTGGGGCTATTTTTAATTGCTGCCCGACTTGACCGAAACAGTAAAAGGTTAAGGCAGCAACGTGCGTTTTTCCCCCTCCGACGTAGTTCAGGTGTACTACCCATAGGAGACAAATACTGGTGATGTCAGTGGCTGGGGGGCAGCCCTGCAGCCCAAATTTCCATCCAGCCTCGGCAATTAACGAGGTGTTTCAAGGCTCCCTAATTGGCCGCTTAATTGACCGTTTAGAGGTAGCACGCTGGCCGCGTGCCACCCCCTCCCCCTACCCTCCCTCATCATCATCATCATCCCCCAATTTGGGGCTCCATCCATCCGTCACCCAGCAGCCTCCCTCCTCTATCTGTATCTGCCTCCCTCTCTATCTCCGTGTTTTATGTCTGCGTCACAACAAGTCGCTCGGAGAGAGACAGAGAGCGAGGGAGGAGGATGAAGATGGCGTCTCTGGCGGCTTGATATACGCCGGCGGTCGCTCAGAATAAAACGGCGAAGGCAGTTCGGTAACGTTGAGGTTAAAAACAAACAAACCTAAACAAAAGCAAAAACGAGAAGAGCAAGAAAGCACGGCGGCGGAGGAGGACGCGTGCTGGCTTCTTACTCGCTCTTCCTCCTCTTCACCGCTGACTGACACTTGCACGCATGCACAGGCAGCCAGCGGTGAAGAAGAAGGTGATGATGAGGATGAGGATGATGAGGAGGATGATGCACTCGCAGCCTGGCCGCGAATCGGCGTGACCCCCGACGGGAAGGAAGGAAGGAAGGAAGGACGGCAGGAAATCGGACGGAAGGAGTTGGACTTTACAGAAGGTAGGCAAGTTTTGCTGCTGGTCAAAGTGAACCGGCCGCAGCAGTCGTCATGCGGTGCTTTGACTTCGTCTCACTCGCTTTGCTTGTGTGCTCATCGTGTCTTGTTGTTCACGTTAACCGCCCCCCCCCCCTTCACCACCCCCCTAAAAAAAGGCGAAGGGAAAAAGGAGGCGTTTAACCCCACTGACGACGTAACCAGCCAGGAGAAAGGAAAGCGGAAGAGGGGGTGGGGGTGGTGGTGGGGGGGGGGGGTGTAAACACCTTCCTTTTCCTCTTTCTCGTCTTCCTCCCGGCCATATCCTCTCGTCATCCAAGTGTTGAGCGCATAAATCCCATTTTCCGTTCGCACATTTCTCCGTGTGTGTACGCGCGTGCGCGTGCGTGTGTGTGCGCTCGTGTGCGTGTGTCGGTGGACTAAGGATGGGGAGAGTGAGCGAGGGGGACGATGTACTGGCCAGATGGAGCGATGGGCTCCTCTACCTGGGCAACGTCAAGCGGGTAAGTGCTTTTTCTTCTTTTTTTTTTTTTTGCCACTTGAAGGCTGCAGCTTGGTGTCAATCACTGTCCTCCCTCCCTCCCTCCCTCCCCCATCCGACCGACCTCAGGTAGACGGCGTCAAGCAATGCTGCCTGGTCAGATTCGAAGACAACTCTGAGTTCTGGGTCCTCAGAAAAGACATCCACTCGTGTAAGGAAAACTCTTTACAGTCTCAGCTCTCCGTTGCTTAAAGGGGAAATCGAGTCCAAAATTTCATATGCAAGAATATGTTCTGTGTGCCTCCACAAGTGGAAAAAGCCCTTCTGGTGTAGGAATGGAGCGGATGAATTCGCCCATCCATTTTGTATTGCACCTGTCAGCTGAAGTTGACGTCAAAGTGCCCTCGGGCTCGCATTGTGAACATCACGTGACCTAAGAGGTAAACGGTGACATTGGTAATTCGAGCCCAAGGGCATGCAGATGTCAAGTTTAGTCGACAGCGGAGCACACTGTACATAATGGCAAAATTGCAGCGCACGCAATGAGGCGGATGAAAACAGAGGGATTCATCTGTTTCGTTCTTATTACACCAACGCAATAATCATCAGAATATCGTCTTTAAACTAGAAGGGGGCGCAGAAAACATTCTTGTTTTTTGCTCCTTCGTGTGCTATCTCACTTTTGTCCAACACTTGTGACTTTTGATGGCAAATAGGTTGCATGAAAGCATCCAGACTGCAGTCGCATTGGATAAATATCCCGTTCATGTGCACATAGGTCGGATTTGAAAAAAAAAAAAAGTGATTTGTCCTGCTCATATTGACAGACAAAAACGATTAAAATAAATAAATAAATCGGAATTGACCTGCATTATAAACGCAGCAGCCTTTGTTATCGCATATTGTCAAGAAGCTCACCATTCTATTTGATTTCAGTTCTTATACTGTGCAATCATGTGGAATGTCACTTTACATTTTGCAGAACTAAAACATCCGAAAACATAACTTATTCCTGCATAAGGAATACAAAAGTAAAAAACACTCACACACGCACACATCGGGACAATTTAGAATATTGTTTTTGGAATATGGGAGGAAACCAAAGTACCCGGAGAAAACCCACACAGGCATGGGGAGAACATGCAAACTCCACACAGGGAGGCCAGAGCTGGAATCGAACCCGGCACCTCTGCACTGTGAGGCCGACGTGCTAACCAGTCGCCTACCGTGCTGCCCGTCAAATATCTTGATAAGAAATTAGCTGCCGATTAATTGTTGCCCCTCTTATTTTATCCCCCCCACTATGCTTCTTCTTCTTGTCTAGTTGCAGCAGGCGTGGAAGAAGTTTGCTGTATCTGCGAGGCCCCGCCTCTTAAAGAACCCCTCGTAAATTGTCTGAAATGCCGCCACGGTAAGGAGTAGCACCTCATCACACACTTCCTCCCGCACCGACCTTGAAGAGCTGACGCGGAAAGGAAAATAAACAAGGTGTTGTCATAAATGATCTATGTGCAACCCCCCTCAACTCCGCCACAGCAACCCCGCCATTGTGACTGGAAGGGAAGCCAATGACATATTTAGGAGGAAAAAACATTAGCTGTGAAAGATACGAGGTGGCGAGCCAGAATCTTGATTGACGCGTGATTGATGGTGGCGCTTTGCCCAATACCCACCATGCATCGCCCGACTGCTTTCAAGAAAAATGGTTGCAGTTCCGAAGCGTAGACATTCGATACAAGAACAGAAATGGATGTGCGTGTCGTCGCCATATTGAATGTGGCAAAGTCGAGCCAGGGGTGAAGATGGAAATAATACAAACGGTAACAATACATACAGTCATTACTAACCAATTAATTGGCATTTTTATTTTATTGGGGTTTTTAACCCTTCTTTATGGAGTTGAAAAGAGATTCCCTTTTGCCACGCAACTGAACTTCAAACGGCAAAATAAAAGCCAAGACACAGACATACACTGCACATTGAGATACACAGACACAAAAGAAAACGTGAGAAAGACTCCCAAAACGCAAGTGTCGCTGTTTTGGAGCATTTTGATTGATATTTCAATTGTATTTTGCGATATTTACAGACCGACTGCAAAAAACTTGCCACGAGGGAAGCTGATTTACCACATGGGTCGATTGGAATGTCGGTCATTTTATTTATTTTATTTTTTTATGCCGTCTTATTCCCCCCCCCCGCCCATCGCCGTACACACGTTCTGTTCACCACTGCAACACGCCCTCGTTCTATAATGTGTCAAATTTGTCCAACTTCCAACCATTTTTCTCCCTCATGATCAACATGACAAGCCGAGCTCAGATCCAAAACGACGCAATGCCGCCATCTGGTGGTGTCTGTTCGTCATGGCAGTGATGTCATGGCTTGCATTTCACAGACGAGCTGTTTGCAAAGGTTTCAATTGGCGCAAACACAGAGATAATAAGTCTGCTTTAAAAGCAAAAGATTTTTTCTCTGAGAGGCTGACATTTCTGAGGATTTGAACAATTTAGAATTCAGCAATGTCTCTAAAACGATGAGCAAAAGATTTGGGGATGAATGTGATAATCGTTTAGCTGTTGACAAATCAATGAATTTTTGCAACTCTAATCGTACGTGCTTACAACAAGCAGATGTAAAGAGGTAACTAGCAATAGGACACTGAGCATCAGAATTCAAAGGCAGGAAACAAGCTGAGATTTTGCCATCTGACAAACAAGGCAACTGTCAGCGAGCGTGTGCGCAGGAATGAGCTGATAAACAGACCTGCTGCTCCCAGGACACAAATAGTCTCATAAAGGGATGCGGCATGGCGCGGCGCTAAACCTGGAAACCAGCCGCTGTGCCATTATTGCCGCTCAGACAAAACGCCAATGAAAAGCCTCCCGCCTCAGGTTACCACGCCGAGTGCCACACGCCCAGCATCGAGCCCGAAGCCGACAGCGAATCCTGGATATGTCGCCAGTGCGTCTTTGCCGTCGCAACCAAGGTCGGAACGCTCATCTCACACTTGGCTACACCTGCACAAAGCCCGTCGCATACTATGGAAGAACAAAACAAAACAAAACAAGCTCACGCTTGAGGATTTTCCAGGCTGCATTTACTGCTTTGGTTGCCTTATTTTGCTCCATGACAGGGACAAAATATTAGAAACAGCTCTTATGCTAAATGGCAGCTATTTATGACCATCATCACAATAAAAAAAAAACACTGTTATGATTATGACAGTCGTCCCTCACTGTTTCATGGTCCACAACTCTTTCTGCACTTTTTTTTACTGTACAGTACACTGGGAATACAAGTAAAATTAAAAAAAAAAGTACCCAAGTAAAGTAGAGATACGGGAAAATTCACACCTGCCCACTAAAGCCCCATTGTCAAATTCCTCCCCTCCCCCCCAGAGAGGCGGTGCCATCAAACGAGGCCGCTTTGCCCGCCTGATGCACTTCATGAAACTGCGGCTGCCCTATCAGCTGACCTCGCTGGACTGGGACCCGCAGCATCTGTCCAATCAGCAGCAGTGTTACTGCTACTGCGCCGGACCTGGAGAGTGAGCGAGACCAAAGGCTTCAAACGTGCGCAAACGTCTCATGGACAACGTAACTAAATGAATGTTTGTTTTTGTTTTTTGCTGGTGCGTAGGTGGAACCTGAAGATGCTTCAGTGTGCCAGCTGTGGCCAGTGGTTCCACGAGGCCTGCACCCAATGTCTCACCAAGCCTCTCCTCTACGGGGACAGGCAAGTGCGCTGGAATTGGGGCCTTCCTTCCGCCTGTCCTGTCGATCGCGACTTTACGCGCGATAGTAGGCTAGCAACAGAGCTAGCCGAAATGATTGAATAAACGACTCACACTCGACACATACAAACTACGGCGGAAACCACGACGGCAACACTAATCATGCCAGCCTTTCCCCCCCCGTTTTTTCAACGGGCTCTGCTTCAATGACCACTCGGCCCCCCTTTCACGTTCAGACAACAGAAAGGCAGGATTGACATCCAACGTTTTCAGAGTTACCAATGGCGCAGGCAGGCTGCATCGTTGGCGCCTCATAAAACGTATGCATGAAGTTGGGATTGTCATTAGCCAGCTGGGTTTTAACACCCGCCTTGACACGCCGTTATTACCCGAGCTATCGGGGGAGTCGTGCTTGTCGTCGCCTTTTGATTGACAGTCAGAGAAAAGGCGAGAGAAGGCGCGCTGGCGTTTAGCGGTGACAACTGCCTGGCAGGTGATGGAGGAAGACGGAAGCCTGAATTCTCAGGAGGAATAGTAAACATGTTCACGTATGTGATGCGTGTTTCATTTGCAACCCCCACCCAACACACATACACACAATATGACCTTCAGCTGATAGAAGAACTGATGCAACACAATGTTGTTGCCATGTCAACTGAGATCCAGGGTCAGCCGCTAGTTATTTGAAATAGAAGAAAACCGGCAGCGACTTGAGAGAGGTGATGGTGTTCATCTGCAGTGAGAGTGGCCACACGTAGGTGGAACAGCCATTTCATGACCGGTTGTTTTCTGCAACGGCGAGAAGCCCTGCCGTACAGCGCTTCATTGTGCAAAGAGGCGCATTGGAGTAGTTTGAGAGGAACGGAAAATGTCACGTCGAAACAGGAAGCGTAAAATCAAAGTCGAGATTGGATTGACATGACCGTTGAGCAATTTTCCTTATATGGCAAATTTGTTTTTGTATGTGGAGCGTGTCGGGTGGGACATTTGCCTTTTTGTAATTTTTATCCTTGTTGTAAAGCAGAATTGACTGTTCTCTTTGCATTTGTTTCAGATTTTATCAGTTCCAGTGCTCAGTGTGTAATAAAGGACCAGAAACCGTCAAAAGACTTCCCATGACTTGGTATTGGTGAAACATTTGATGACTTAGTCTGGCCAACCTTGCAGGATACGAAGCAGCTAATCTCCTTTCTTTTATTTGCATTGCAGGGTGGACTTGGCCCACTTGGTGCTCTACCACCTGTCCCTGTGCTGCAAGAGGAAGTACTTTGATTTTGACCATGAAATCTTGTCCTTCACCAACGAGAACTGGGACTCGTTGCTCCTGGGCGCGGTACTGTGAATCCTCCACTTAAAAGCAGCATGATGAAATTGTGCGAAATGCTGCGGGCACTGTATTTATTTATTTATTTATTTTTGCAGTGGACATTTGAAGCCCATTAACTGACTAAAATCAAATTCACAGCATTTAGAAAAGTGCCAAATTGACATCAGCTAAGAAAGACAAAAAAAGAGCCATTTGTTCATTTAGTTTGGGAGGAATCAATAAAACAAAATGACCGCCGTTTTCTACCTTTTTACCACGACAGTGAATCGCCCATTTATGAATGTCCAAACGTACGTGACCATCCCAAAAACCAATCGGCGGGATTAGTTTTGATTGGGACCTGAAAACATATTATGTATGTATTATGTACACAAACAGAATCTTTTCAAAAGGTACTTTTTATTTTGGTTTTAAATGTCTTGAACTTTCTTGTTATCAAATGCTTTCACATTTTAAACTTTTAATTTTGTGATGCACATTGAATGTGTAAATAAAGCGGTCTCCCCTTGCCTTTAAACCAAGGGATGTAGTGAGGAATAGCCAACCCGCCCCCACAAAAAAAAAAACTGGACCATAGCTAATCGGGACCTTAAACCCAAAAGCACATAACCAATCATAATTCAAAAACCGAGATCATACCTAGCTGGGAGCGTCAAACCACAGGACGTATCCCTTCGCGCCTACAAAGCAAAGTACAAAACCGACTGACCCGAAAACCAAGCAACATACACATTGTCACTTCCCTTTCACATTAACTATAAAACTGTCCGTTACCAAAATGCTCAACCAAACCATGTCGTTCATTACTAATAATGTATTCGGGTATTTGAAATGCGAACCTATGCACATGAATGTTGCAAACAAAGTAGACAACAATCACAGACATTTTCTCTCGGCAAGGTGGAGGCAGTGCTTCTTCTAGTCGCTCCTAATTCTGCTGCTTGTCACTCAGAAAAGCTCAGTGCTGCCGGGCATGTTGTGGCATAAGGCGGTACTACACTGAAGAGACCAAATTGGGACTTACATGTAGTGCTTGGGGAATCGCGACAATAACCATTTACAACTTGGAAAGAGTTTAAAACACATTTTTACGAGCATCTGCTTTTTTATTTTTAAATATTGCCCGCATTAAGGGTTTGATTCTCGTTTGCGCAGCTCTCAGACACGCCGAGGCAAGAGCGATGTCACAACCTCCTCAACGCACTCAACTCCCAAAAGGACCGGTGAGATGCCGACAAATGAAACTCTGAAATCATTGGATTATCATTTGACACTAAATTGATTATTGGGGTTGCAACGAAGAATGATTTGGGTCATCAATTGTTTGATTCGCACAATAGAATCAAGACAGCGATGACACATTCTTCATCTTCCACACCCAAATTGGATATTTTCATCCAGTCAATGAGTTCCAAAGCACTGAATTTGCCCGTGATCTTTACCCCCCCAAATTTCTTGCGCTATAATGACAAATGCCATCGCAACATGTTTCTCTCTGAAGCTATAAGTACATTTCATGTGCCTAAAGAGGAGCATGCTCACTTTGGCAAACTAACGTGTTTTTTTTTAACAGGTTTGTCTCTGGGAAAGAAATCAAAAAGAAGAAATGTCTTTTTGGGCTTCAGGTTCGAGCCCCGCCTCCACTGTCGTCGGATTCGTCACCCCTCATCACCGAGCCGCCCATCAACATCTCCCACCGCAGAAGGTCAGCGTCTCGTTTGGTCACAAAACAAAGAGCAATTTTTCAATCTGCCCGATTATGATTTTAAAATGGGCTCATAGTGATCCATCTTGTTCACTGGTGCGCCGTTGGTAACTCTGAAAACGATGGATGTCAATCCCGCCCTCAATGAGAGGCTCTGTGAAAAGAAATTGTCAATCCGCATCTCATCTTCATGCTTGGCTGATTTACACCCAAAATGGGAAAATGTATTTTTTTTTCTTTTCCCTCGAGGCCTGTCTACATCTCATTAGCATAGTAATGAATGTGTGTGTTGATGTTTTTTTTTTGGTGTGTTTGCGTTTCAGCCCGCTGTCACTGCCGTGCCAGAGGAGGCTGTCCGGACCCGAGTCACGCAAATCAAAGCGCCGCATCATGGAGACGCAGGTCAGTGCCCGTGCTGTCCAAATAAGCCGTCAATCAGTCCGGCGCCGCTCGTTTTGCAGTCTAGGCGTGCGGCTCGCCGCCTCCCGCCGTGGCTTGACGCTGCGTTCAAAACGCAGGACAAGTTCACACTGAATATTTATCGAATGACATGACAGAATAAAATACATCAGATTCACCAGAGAGGCGAGTGATTGACCGCTGTGGGCATTTGTATTCATCAAGTGTTTACTGCTAGAGACAAATGCATTTGTTTTTTTTCAGGAGGAAGGTGTGGCACATTTTCTGTGTGTGTCTTGTGTTATTTTTGTTATTTTGACTTCAAAATGGCGCCGCGAGAGTGGCTGCCTTTCCAGCAGCTCCTATATTTTGATGTTCTACTTCTTACTTTCATAACTTTGCTGCTGTGAATTGGGAATTTCTCCATTGTGAGACTAATAAAGGGTTTCTTATCTTTCTTATCTTCTTTCTTATCTTATCTTAAGCGGCAGGTCGATGCCAAGCTAGTCTGAGCCAGAACTTGAAACGTTGTTCAACTTGCATCATGCACAGGGAATCTGCCGCTAACCTGTGTTCTGGGTTTTGGTCACGTGACGTTCACAACTTTTGCCGGCGGTACTTGCGATGTTAATTTTGGTTGCCAGCAGAGGGCGATATCACCCAAAATGACAGTGCTTTGGGATTGATGAATTATCCTGTTTGAGGATATACCAGCCGCACATGGACGATGGCGACCGAGTGCCACCATGCCCATATTTGGAAATGCCACCAGGAAGTAAACTCGGATTTGTTGAGGGTTGACTGTCTACGAATTTAGTTGAAAGCAAAAGATGATGTTGAGGAGGAGTCGCGATCATGCTTTGTCTGTCATGTCCAGGCGTGTCCGGCCCCGGTTTTGTCCAACCCCATCGAGCTGCTGCCATGTTGCCACGGCTACATGGGAGGGGACAGCCTGTACGCCCCTGCCAAGCCCGAGGAGGAACTCCACCTGAGGTGACGCACCTTTTATCACGTTTTTTTAGCGGTCACGGGATGGTTGAAGTGTCACTTGACCCGTTTGGTGCAGGACTGTACAAACTGGAATCATGTCACTGGTTCGAAAATATAAATCAAAACCTTACGCGGGCACTTTTCCTTGGCAGGTTTTGAAGGGATTGCTGCAAAGGCCGATTGTGTAAGTCAAGTACAGTTTCAAAGTCAGACAAGAGCAAATTGAAATTGAGCCGAAAAGGGGGGGGGGGGGGGGGGAATGCTCATCCGTTATCTTTATTGGCCAAGTCTGCAGAGATAAAGCCATCAATGGCGCAATGCAAAACTAGTTGGCGCAGATCATTTAAGTTACCAGTAGAAGCGATTGCAGTACAGTACAACTTTAAGTGTGCAGTTGTGCAGAAAGTCCTTGACCCCTTTTTAAGTGTCGGGTGCTGTGGAATATTGTAGAGAGCTGGAGCTCCAATGATCAGTGCGGTAATACTGTCCCACGTGGGTGTGCAGAAATGCAAAAAGTCACAATAGATTTCAGTTACTGTTTAGGGACTTAATGGCGAGAGGGCAGAAGCTGTTTGAATATTTGCTGGTTTTGGTGTGTATGGTTTAAATCGCACTTACCTGAAGGGAGTAACTGGAAGAGGTGGTGGGCAGGGTGAGGGGTGGGGGGTCCAGTCGGATTTTCCGTGCCATTGTCTTAGTTCTCGCGGAGTCCTTGAGAGTGAGTTGGGCGGTACCAATGATGAATTGAGATCACTGAAGTCCAGTTGCCCAAGTTTGAGGTGAAAAACCTTTGAAAGGAACATACAGTTCATCAATTCAGAAATTTGGACACAAGGCCATTGATATTTTCAATAATTATACAAATAAGTATGCAAAAAAAAAACAAGACAAATGAACAGAGAAATAAAACATCCAGTGAAAGCCAGTCTGTTTCCGATAAATCGCGAAGTGCAAATCAGGTCACCCACTGCCGTCAATTTTTTTCAGCATGGTCGCGAAATAAGTACGACTCACTTTTTAATATTTATTGCTGGATTATTTAGAATTTTTTTTAAACATGAATCAGATATACCTGTATATTTTTAATGATTAACACTACATTCATTCATTCATTCATCTTCCGTACCGCTTGATCCTCACTAGGGTCGCGGGGGGTGCTGGAGCCCATCCCAGCCGTCTCCAGGCAGGCAGTAGGCGGGGGACACCCTGAATCGGTTGCCAGCCAATCGCAGGGCACACATAGACGAACAACCATCCGCGCTCACACTCACACCTAGGGACAATTTGGAGTGTTCAATAAGCCTGCCATGCATATTTTTGGAATGTGGGAGGAAACCGGAGCACCCGGAGAAAACCCACGCAGGCCCGGGGAGAACATGCAAACTCCACACAGGGAGGCCGGAGCTGGAATCGAACCCGGTACCTCTGCACTGTGAAGCCCACGTGCTAACCACTGGACTACCGGGCCGCCTGATTAACACTACATTTTATTATAAATTCGATCACGTAGATCACGTTTTAAAGGTCAAAGTAAAATTTCTAAAATTATGAACTGTCAACATTCAAAAATGTAACGAAATGTTCGGCGTGTAAACTAAAAGTGAAGAACGTGGTACAATGGCCTCTCGTTACTCACTGGAAATCACAACCAGACCCTGGTCTGACTGCGAAGAGCATTAAATTTGTGTATCATTGATGACTGTAAAATAGCGATGAAAATAAAAATGACAAAAAACGCTGCTTTTCCTTTTGCAGTTCTCCGCCGAAGCAGATGTACGCACTCTACCACACGGCACTCTCCCGAGGTCTCCATTCCTGCAACAGGTCTTTGCTCTTTTGTTTATGCAATGTCGCAACTACCGGTATTTTAGTCATCGATTATTGCGGGAATCGTATTCATCATTCATTCATTCATTCATTCACCTTCCGAGCCGCTTGATCCTCACTCGGGTCGCGGGGGGTGCTGGAGCCTATCCCAGCTGTCTCCGGGCAGTAGGCGGGGGACACCCTGAATCGGTTGCCAGCCAATCGCAGGGCACACAGAGACGAACAACCATTCGCACTCACACTCACACCTAGGGACAATTTAGAGTGTTCAATCAGCCTGCCACGCATGTTTTTGGAATGTGGGAGGAAACCGGAGCACCCGGAGAAAACCCACGCAGGCCCGGGGAGAACATGCAAACTCCACACAGGGAGGCCGGAGCTGGAATCGAACCCGGTACCTCTGCCCTGTGAAGCCGACGTGCTAACCACTGGACTACCGGGCCGCCTCGTATTCATCAATTAATTATAAATATCTAGAGATTCATCAATAATTAAAATAATAATAATTAACTCCTCCCCCAGCATGGACGAAAGCTGCCGAGTTGCCCCGCCCTGCTTCCCGTACCAGCTGACCTCGGGCCAGCACCTGCAACCGGGACATAAGCAAGCGGAGGCCATCCTGCTACACGACTTGCCGCCGTACCCGCAGGCAGACGCGCTGGGCGGGGGCGGCGACGGGACGGAAGACGGCCGGCTTCCCAGGAGTTGGAGCGGAGGCGAGGCGGTGAGAATCCTGGCCAGACGCGTGACGCCGGACGGGAAGGTGCAGTACCTCGTGGAGTGGGACAACGTGGGCTTGTACTGAACTCCAGGCACTGAGTGAAAGGCACGAAAGAGGCAGAAAAGGCGGCAAAAATGCAGCGGGTTGCTGCCGCTTGGGTCAGTCCTATGTCCCCAAGCGTTCCTGGAATGTTTGTACTCTTGCCTTTTGGAGATCGAGGCTCCTTCAGCCCAGCCGCTGACGGCGCGCCAAGCGGGCAGCTCCACTTTCAAGCTTTACAAAACAGCTACAAATAGGTCAAAAGCTGATTCGTCCTTTCTTGTACAGTGGTGCCTTGAGCTATGAGTTGAATTTACGCTGTGGCGACGCCATTGACACCAAACACTATCTCAAACCATCTTTCAGACTTGAATCAGGTGCCAGCTGCCCCCCCGCCCCAACCCCAAAAAACCCAATAACAATTGTTGTCATGTCCTCTTTAACGGTAAAAAAATAACACTCTGTGATAGTGTACTTTCTAAAAACATGCTGTGATGACATCATTTCATAGAATGGAAAGAACACCAGTTCAAGGTGTCCCCCGCCTCCTGCCCATAGACTGCTGGGATAGGCTCCAGCACCCCCGCGTGCGTCCCTCGTGAGGATAAGCGTATCAGAAAATGGATGGATGGATGGATGGAAGAATTCAACTGTTTTTGTTGCACTTTGGCAGTGTACAAATAGATAGAAATTCTGAAATATTAGTCATTCTTTGCAAAGGATAAAGAATATATGCCAGCGCATATTGCTATTATCTGTCTACATGTATTGCTTTATATATATTCATTGCTTCAAGGTTGTTAAAACCACCACATCAATGCTAGTCGCTAGCCTCTCTATGGCGTTTCCCATTCTGTGTTTGCTTTCAGGCCACCATTCTCCTTGCATGCAGTCATGTGGTTGTTTTAACAACATGTTATTCACTCTTTGCTTTTTGTTTCGTTTCACAGTCAAAGTCAAGTTTCTGCTCACACTTCAAAACCAAACCACACAAGTGTTCATTATTTTTGTTACGCCACCGTTTGTATTCCAACATCCATTGGCCCATCTATGGCATTTTGTATTTGTTGTAAACATAAAACTAACTAGACTCTTGAAAAGACACATTAAAGGTTTTTGCTCATGGCAAAGAAAAGAAATGAATGAATACAACGATGCGAACAACGGCTCAACCGGGTCACTCGTATCTCAAGGCACCTCTGGGTGATATGGAGTCACCAGCACCAAGTTTTCATGTCGGCCACAGGAGAGCTCAGCTCAGGCGGAGGGGGCTTGCAATTTTCCACGGCGTCCGTCGGGAACACAAGTTTGACAAGTCGTAACTGGTGTAAATGCGGGGGCTGTGACTCTCCAATTTAAAAAAAAAAAAGAATGGTTCGATTTTTTTCCCGATAAATGCATGCGAGTACACAGCGTCAGTGGGCAATCAAGGCAACCACTTGATATTGTGATTCAAAACAATACTTCAGCAAATTCGGAATGACATGTAGCCTATAGACATACCTGCGGATGGAATATTGAAGCTGTAGCCTCGGTGGCCAAAATCTACGAGAGTACGTCGTGCACGATGTGCACCGAATGGGGGCGATAGAATGTGATTAACTGACCAACTCAAAATATACATTATTAGATAAGCAAGAACATGTTGATTTCAGCACATTACAAGGTGAAATCTGTACAGACACGGTCAGTCCGGTTAAGTGGTGGCCCCAAGCCATCGTTAATGTTGAACCCGGTCGGCTTTTATTTTGGAAAACACTGCTCAACATTTTGACCGATTTTCTGATGAATGTCAAAGACCAAACCAGTCATTGAATCACAATCAAGTGATGTTTGTGCCCTCTCTGCACTGTCAATTTTAAATCATTTCTTGGTATTGACTAAAAGGATGAAAATGTTTTACTTTTTATCTGATTCATAGATGAATTGAGAAAAATAAGAAAATGAAAAGATTAATCGATTCTTCAAATTTTTGGCAGCCCTAAAAAAACTAATTCAGCGAGAAAAAGGAAGTTGTTGACATATTTTTTCGCCGCTCATCACACTAGTTCATGCCGCACCATTCCAGACCTCCAAATTTCGTAAACTGAGGACCTGCCTGCTAAAAATAAAACAAGTCACCTGGAGGTGGACAAATAGTCCTCTCATTGGATTATTTCCTGAAGAGATTGTAGCTTGCTTAACTAATATTTGATACATTTTTTGTCATACGTTTACATTTAATCCAACGTATGTATGTATGTGTCTTTTATTATTATTATTATAATTACGCAGCCACATTATACTGCTGTTGTATTTCTCCTGTAGTTGCAAAATAGTTCTTTGGGTTGGACCAATCAGATCGCCTTGCGATATAAGACAAACAAACCTCTTGACATTCCAAATGGACAACAAATATTTGGGTTTTCAGGAAATTACTTTGATTTTTTTTTGACACTGCTGCAGTCCATTTTGCAAATTTGGTCAACAAAACGCTGAAATCGGACGCAAAAGTGCTGTTGTTGAAGTTTCTGTTGCAAAACAGATAATTGGAAACTTCAGTATTCAATCAAGGACTGTCTTTTTGCATGTCACAAAGGGAAGGGGGCATTTTTTTTATGCTAAATTATTTCAATGTTTGTCATGAGAATAGAGTGGGTGAAAAGTTTCAGAGTTTCTATTTTCTACGAAAGCACTGTGTTTGATACGGCACATGCAATGATTGTTTATTTGAGTTTGGCAAGTTGCATCAGAGGAGACAAACAATGTATAAGTTGTTTTCTGTTGTGCCAACGCAGGAGACTGCTTCACACTTTTCAGCCCCTGAAGTGAGTTTGTAGCTTTGTATTAGGGACGCAAAAGGGGTGGGGGTTGCGATGATGTGTAATGTACTTTAGCGTGTTTTCTAATGCTATGTTTGTACCTGTCAAGTGCTTGTTTTAGGTTGTTCTCTCAAAAGGAGGAGGGAGGGAATAAAGACGCACATCTTCCCGGATATTGAGAGCCGTCATTTTTTTGTGTGTTTTTTGGGGGGTTGTGGGGAGATGAGCGTGGAGGTGCTGGCAGCATATTTACGACGATTGTCAATACAATCCGGAAGCGAGAGGGAGGCCCTTACGATTTGTCCAATTTACAGCATTTGGCATCAACATTTGTTTGTTTGGGGTTGCATCGACAGATCTGGGTTTCGTAGGCCACTGGCTGCTTCTTTCTGAGGGGAGTAAACTCTTCACCGAATATGGCACCAAGCCAAAGATACTGGATGATCGTAGTTGCTCCTTTCTTTGAGAGAGAGAGAGAGAGAGAGAGAGAGAGAGAGAGAGAGAGAGAGAGAGAGAGAGAGAGAGAGAGAGAGAGAGAGAGAGAGAGAGAGAGAGAGAGAGAGAGAGAGAGAGAGAGAGAGAGAGAGAGAGAGAGAGAGAGAGTGTACACACACACACTCTTTTTGAGTTCAACCAACATTGTGAATTGTGCTGTGGCTACTTTTTACCACTAAGTGGCGACAATTCTTCAACAAAAGCTCGATGCAGCATTTTCGTTCCCTCTGATGACACACACACACACACACACACACACACACACACACGCACCATCTATCTCTCTTCACTATTTGGATAGCTGTCTCTATTTATACACACATATACAGATACAATTTAAAGAAAAGACAGTTGCCAATCAAATGACATTTTGTGCTCGTCTCACCTCAAAGAAAAGAACGCCATTTTAGCTCTTCAGTTTCTTCCGTCAGATGAACTTCCGGTTTTCAGTCAGGCACCCAAAAGGAGGCAAGAATGAATAGCGCTAACTGTTTTCACTTCTTTGAGGCTTTTCGTTGCCCGCACATAGAAAAATATCTTCGAGCTTGTTTGCCAACCGACAAAACAAAGTTTAAAAAGAAGAAAGCGCCTTGGAGTAGGCTCCTTACACGAAACAATGGCATTGTTTGAATGTCACGGCAGCCCAACTGTAAAGTACTGAAAGTACTATCTTTCTCATCAGGTTAGCTCGCCCTTCAGAGATGACAAAGACCAAGCCCCATGGCTGGCTGTGCTTACAGTGGCACAACGGGAAGCTTGTTCACATTTTGTTGGTTACAGTCGACGCTCCTTCGCGGGCAACCGCTTTTAAATCCCTGCACATGCGCAGTTGACTGCGTTAGTCGGAATCCGCACGAAATCTAGGCAGGACATGCCCCGCTGTAAAATGTATGGCTGCGGGACACGCGCCACTGCTGTATGATTGGCTGCTGCATCCAGGTATGACATGACTTTTTTTTTTAAATAAATTTGAATTATTTTATTGGTGTTCTCTTAAAGTTGACAAAATCATTATTACAAAAAGCATTATAAAGCGCACATAGATTCAACTATTTAATGGTTTTCATGTGGCATGTTGAATGGTCCGAATAAACTGTCTAGCTTCAAAGTCAAAAATACAAAAGAGACAGTTTTAACATTTTGTCTTGCTGCCATTTAGCCAGTCAATGCCAGGCGAAGCAAATATCTTTCACAAAAACTGGCTGAATTTTTATGAAAAGACATGCTGTGGAAGCATGTTGCTGCCAGCCTGCCACACCAAGATACATTCATTCATCTTCCGAACCGCTTCATCCTCACTAAGGTCGCGGTGGTGCTGGAGCCTATTCCAGCTGTCTTCGGCCAGTAGGCGGGGCACACTCCGAATTGGTAGCCAGCCAATCGCAGGGCACACAGAGACCAACAACCATGCACGCCCTCACTCACACCGAGGGACAATTTTGAGTGATCAATCAGCCTGCCATGCATGTTTCTGGAATGTGGGAGGAAACCGGAGTACCCGGAGAAAACCCATGCAGGCCCGGGGAGAACATGCAAACTCCACACAGGGAGGCCGGAGCTGGAATTGAACCCGGTACCTCTGCACTGTGAAGTCGACGTGCTTACCACTGGACTCCCAGGCCGCCCACCAGATACATTCTTTTATTTTTTTTAACTTACTTTTGTTATAATGCGATGAAGTTTGACACTACAACATTCTGACTTTGACCTGAGCATTCATTAAAACAAAACAAAGCAATTCCTTCAGGCAAGCCGAACCAACATACCAACATTGCACTGTGCCAGTGACATGAACTTGAAGGAATTGCTTGTTTTGTTTTGTTAAATGCACCAGTCATACATCAAAATGTCACGGGAAATTACCATGGTAAAGCGTTAAAATGTGAAATTTATCGCATTAAAACTTGAAATGTATCACGTTAAACCGTGAAATTTATCACCCATCGGCACAGTCACGTGGTCACTGGTTTGCTGCCCTTCCCGCCTTGATGCAGCAACCAATCAAAACGCCGCGGGGCGTGTTCTGCCTGGAACTGTAGTGGGTTTCATCATAACGACAGTTAGCGCTCTCTCTCTCTCTCTCACCCACTCATGCCCCCTCGCCCCCCCCCCACCTCCCACTTCCCTTACACACACATCCACTCACACGCACGTTTGTGCATCCTGCCTCCTCTTGATGCACCGGGAGGGAACCACGCGCGCTTTCACAAAGCGGCGGTGGATTGTTATCATTATCATTTTTATTATCATTATTGTTATTTTTGTTGTGATTATCATGATGCTTATTAGGATGCCGATGGTGATCACGGCGGACTATTGGCATCTTCACCATCATCATCGGCTCCCATAGGAAGGAGTACGCCGCCCGTGATTTTCCTTTAGATTCATTTCATTTCTGCATTTTTTTCCTTCCTTTTTTTTTAGTACAGTGTTTGCTTTCCGGAACGCCGAGACCTGCCGCAACCTCCATTCAATGCCGTTGGAACATGTCCTATGTTCCTATCCAAGGTACGGTTGGCTTTCATTCTTCCTCTTCTTTTATTGCTGTGGACAATCATGCAGCTTCATGTTGTCACCCTCTGCGTCCTGTATTTTGCCCATCCTCCCTTCCCTTCCTTTCTTTTCCTTTCCCGTGCCTTCCTCCTCCTCCTTCCTCCTCCGTTCGTTCATGGGCTCTGGCTGACATGCCATCCATATGCGTTTGAACGCACCAGCCTAGCCGACAGGTGCGTGCATCCACGCGTACGTGCGCGCGCGCGCCAAAACGCAGCGTGGGTCCCATGCGGCATTTGTAGCCTAGTAGTGATGATGCGTTCAAGTGCTGCTGGGTCCACTAATCCTCCCTCAATGACATTCCGTCGTGTTCCTAGAAGTACTTATTCCTCCTCAAAAGTTTCTGTCGTCCTCCATGAAAGCAGTCTCAATACCTTTATGTTTTTTTTCCCTAAATGAGACATTTGCAAAAATTCACTTTTACTTTGGAATACATAGAATATTCTAGTCGATTTTTATTGTCATTAGCCATTTATGGAAAAAAAAGTCTGTTTAGAAAATATTGCATAGTACGGCCAAGCTTAGTCGAACAAAGCTAACTAGTTACCCATCCTTGGCATCAATCAGCCGCCAAGACGTAGTTCGGGTAGTTAGCGAGTATAACAGCACTCTCTCATCAAACGATGCCAAAAAAGCAACAATCAAACAATAATTGGGAAAAAAAAGTGATTTAGCAACAAGCTTTAATGCAGTCATTTTTTAAAATCCACTTATTTGATTCATTAATGGGAGGAAGTGGTTGAATAATCAATTTCAAAAATATTCAGTTCAAGGAGGTCAGTAATGGATAATCAAAATAGTTGTCATTTAGTTTGATAATCGATCAGTTGCCGATGAATCGATAAGATACTGCACCTCTACTTGTGAAGACAAAGAGCACACTAGTACATTGGACCTTAAGCGTCCCGTGTGGCAAAAGTGAAAGGTCAAGATCACAAGCGTGACTAATGCAGGTGGTGAGTAGGTGCACTGCAGTAAGCCCCACTTCGTTATCCACGGCTTATTTTTGCAATGCGGGAGGGGGGGAAATACCTCCTGGGGCACAAAGGCCCGGTCCTGAGTCGGACTAATGAAGCGAGCCAAGCAAAGTTTGGGACTTTGCAGGCGCTGTGGGTGGCGTGAGGATGATGATGAGGATGAGGAAGAGACTGTGGGGATGCAAGTTTGCGTGTGTGCATGAGTTCAGGAGTGGAGGTGGGCTGCATGTGAGCGTCAAAGGATTGCGAAGAATCCATTGGTCAGCAGCTGACGCCAGCAAGGACCTGCGGGGCCTGCAGTGGTGGGAAATAGCCAAGTACAAATACTCGACTCGACTTTCCAACCCTCCTCAACTGGTTGACTGCCAGTACTTGTCAAAGTGGAGCCCTTCATATGGTCCAGCATTTGGAATAATCTTTCAACTCAACTTTATTTTTAGATTTAAACCAAAGCTGCGTACAAAATGCTCAGGCATATAACCATCTAAAGGCAGTCAAAACATTAAATTCAGAACAAAAAGACAGGAAATACAATAAAATAATGCCGAGTCTCACGCTGAGAAGAAACCCAAACACGAGGAGAATATCGTCTTCCCGAAATTATCCGCGGTAATCAGGGCGAGGTGCAGAATGCTACATTTACGTGTACATTTTCATCACGGCGGCGAGCTGTCGCGGTCTGTCATGCTACGTTCACACTGCAGGGCGTGATGCCCAATTTCGATTTTTTGGCGTGAAATATTTTCGTTCACGGAACAAAAACAAACGCCTCCTTTAAAGTGAAATGAACACGTCCGCGATACAGCGTGGCACCATGCGCACGAAGCACGACGTCGAATGACGTACGCAAAAGATGACGCCACGCGTCTTTGTTTATAGAAGAAAATATAAGACACGTTTTTTAATCGTCTTACATCGACAGATGAGCGATGTGTAAGGTGGGGGAATTATTTTGAGAAACTTGAGGCGCTGATTTTCTTTCTCTTTATTTCGTGGAGACGTCCAGTAAATGTGACGTCACGCAACGGAGACGTCTACTAAAGATGACGCCATGCCATCCGTCTGTGAGCTTGTACTTGTATTGATTATAATACTCTATGAAGTATGTTTCCAATAACCAGGTCAAATGGCTAGTTTACACTTTAAATCTTGGCCTTAATATCAATTGTTCTGCCACAAAACCGTCGTTTGGTGAAAGTAACGAAAGTAAAATTTATGATTAAATAAATCTGCCCTCAATGCGAATACTGACATTGATTTTTTTTAACCACGTTTTGATTTTGCATATAATAGAAAATAAATTCGCTTTATTAATTGGCTTTATTAATGGTCATTTTAGGTCTTGTTCCCCCCCTCATAGCCTACGGAAAATCAACTTTCAAGGCGCGGAATCAAGATTTGCTCCGCAGATTCCTGAAAACTATTTGTTTCCAGCCATCCTTACAATATGCATTCAAAAATGAGCTCATGTCATTGTTCTCTCTTCTTTTTATTTTTTTATTGTTGTAACCATGACTACCAAAGCCAGAGATATTTCCAGAAGCCTCACAAGTGCCTTCTTGAATAAATCGGGGAACATCAGATGTATGCAACATCCATCGTGCTAGCAAATTAGCGTCCGAACGTGTATGTCCAAGATGGCGGACGTGTGCGTCCCTTGCCATGTGTACATGGTCATCTCCATGGTTTCAACAAGCCATTATGTAACACGCTTGCCGCACGGTGACTCAACATCCACGCAGCGCATACACTGTACATGGTGAGAAGAAGACGACAGCTGATTTTGCTGAAGGTGGGGGTGGGATGGATGTCGGTTGGGGTGCTGGGCATTCATCCGCGCCACCGCCGCTATAGGGGGAGCGAAAAAGCGAGCGAGCGGCGTGATATGGCTGGAGCCCACGTTGCCTTGTGTGCTGTGTGGAGCCATTTGCAGTCTTGCCAAGTGGCAAGTGAACAGGCAGGCAGTGGGAGGCAGAAAACAGCTAGGCCGCAAGATTCCCACATTTCTTGCCTTGGTTGCCATCTCCGCGCCACTCACGCTCGCGCTCGAGCACCCCCCCCCCCCCCCCCCCACACACACACATGCACGCACGCGCACGTGTTCCTCTCCCAGTGGTGGGCGCTCACTTTGCAACAGTACTTGTAGCTTAGGGCGACTGAACACTTCCAGCCAATCAGGCAGTTTTCGTCCTCCTTTTCATACCTTTTTTACCACAAACATCAAACGGCCAATTATTTTTCGATATTTGTGGCTCAGGTGTGATAATAGTGAATTAGTCCCTATAATTGGGTCAAAAAAGGGTTGTTGGGGTCACGACTGCCAGAAGGGTCCTGACTGTCCAACAAGGAAGTGACCTTAAATGAAACAAAACATGTCCGATAGCAAATCCTTTTTTTTATATATAAATGTTTTTTTTTATAATTAGGTTACACAGAAAGCAAGTTGTATTTTCCAAAGCAAGATGCATCTTGACGACATTGGGAAATTTTCATTGTTCTCGTTTCCAGATCTTTTCGGAAACACTCGGGAATTATCGGCGCACATCCGCGTGTTCTTCTAGTTGTTTTTTGTGGGATCACGTGTGATCATGTGGGATAAATGCCTCGCGGGATTTTGTTTCAAGATCATATGGTGGGATGGAATCTTAATGTGTACAACCAAAATCAATCCGAGTGACGTGCCGCTAGTTTTTTTAATGCACACATGTCACAGAGTCACAGTTGGAGGGGCTACATCTGTCTCACCAAATCATTTTAGGTGGACCACGAAAGCAAACACTGTCTTTTTCATGTGTCATGCTAAATGGTATTCATCCCTTTCATTTTAGTCGAAAAGCTAAACCAAGATTTTTAACAGAGACTGAAAGCATTTTTTTCACCTATTCTCCTGTTAGCATAACGTGAGCATTGCTGAGCTAACCTAACATTACAAACAGTCTCGTTTCAAATTCACCTCAGACAAACAGCAGCATTTTTCTCTCCGCTTGGTCAAATCAAAACCCGTTCCGGCCAGCTTGAGTGAGCAAAACTCGACTGTTGTGATCTGCGCACATTGACGCATTTCTTCATCTTGGAAGAGTGGCAATTCTTTTAGTTACTACTTATGTTTTTGCGTAATTGCCAGCTGCGGCGAATACAGAAATGCCACGAGTAATTAACAACCCCCAGAAAAAGGTTGACAATTAGTGCGACAAGACAAGCACTACTTGTGTCTAAATGCAGCCGCTCAACTGGCTGCAATTTATCACGACGGCTTCCTGGAACAGAGTTGAGATTAGCATGTTGGCGTGACCCCCGGCAGCCATTCCAGTTTCTCATGCGGCTCCTTTGGAAAATTCATTGCCTGCTCCTGTTGACCAGTTCGGCTTGTAAATGTAGGTCAGTGCTTGTGATGACCAGCAGAAAATTTTGGCCTCACTGGTCCTGACCAACCACCACTGAGAGCGCGTCCTCTCTTTTCTCATTTAAAGTAGTATGAATGGTAGTGGCGGCAAGCTTGGGATGTGTGCCTTCAACGGGGACTCAAATGACCTCATCCACTTCTTAATAGCACCATGACATGGCAAAATGTGGTGAAAAAACAGAGTTGCACTCTGTGTGGCATTTCAAGAAGAAACCTTTTCCTTGAAACGTGTTCCTTGAAAATCAATTTGTAATCATATCCGACATGCTCCTCCCTTTTCAAATCAATCTTTGATGCGCATTTTTAGCTCAACAAATCAGAGGGGTAAACGTAGCAGTCCAAGCAATGAGAGAACGTGAAAAGGCCGACGTCACTTGCCACTTTTGTGATCTGAATTCAGAAATGTGTGTGTGTGCGTTCGATGCCAACACTTGCGATTGAGAAGGCCTTGGGCGGATGACTTTTACATGACAACACACAGAAGCTGAAATGTGATTAGAAAAAAAAAACAAACAAAAACATTTAACAGCAGACACCCTCCACCCGTGCGATATGCGGGGACACCCTGCAGCCTTCCACCCGCCGCCGCGTGCCAGGAGCTGTTATCTGTCAGCGCGGGGCTGTCAAAGTCATTTTCATGGCAGGCCACATTGTGCTTGTGCTTTCCCTCAGACGGGCCATTAGGATGCTGGAAATCATATCAATGGAGAATCCACTCATCATGTGATCGATGGCGATTCGTTGATCGCACCCCCTCTCATGTCAGCAAACGTTTAATTATTTTTTTTGTATCTAGTCTGAAAGTGTGATTTAAAATTCTCTGATACTGATTAGACGCATCCACACATAAGCAAAATCAGAATGACACCCCTACGGTGCAGTACCACTTTGTGCCACAACTTGCAGAGCAGCGCTGAGCTCGACTGGAAGACATGCAGCGTAATGAACAATAAAAAGTGGCAGAGAAGGTCCCTAACTCATCTCCATTATTTTTGCAAGCAGTGCATCGTTCCCACATAACAGAGAGATTATATGCATGTGGGGCGGCCCGGTAGTCCAGTGGTTAGCACGTCGGCTTCACAGTGCAGAGGTACCGGGTTCAATTCCAGCTCCGGCCTCCCTGTGTGGAGTTTGCATGTTCTCCCCGGGCCTGCGTGGGTTTTCTCCGGGTGCTCCGGTTTCCCCCCACATTCCAAAAACATGCATGGCAGGCTGATTGGACGCTCTAAATTGTCCCTAGGTGTGAGTGTGGGCGTGGATGGTTGTTTGTCTCTGTGTGCCCTGCGATTGGCTGGCTACCAATTCGGGGTGTTCCCCGCCTACTGCCCGAAGACGGCTGGGATAGGCTCCAGCACCCCCCGCGACTCTAGTGAGGATTAAGCGGTTCGGAAAATGGATGGATGGATATATGCATGTGAGGCTTGTTGTATGGTTTAATCGTATGTGTTGCTGCACCTTTGTTGTTTGAAGGTTTGGAATCATTGTATCATCTAATTTCATTCAGCCATGCTGTAATTATATTTAAGCATTAAACTATTTTTGTTCGGGTTGAACGTTTTGGTGTTTCACGAAACAATGTTGGACTCGTTGACTGGCATTTATTTTCAACACAGTTCTCCACATTCTAGCGTGTTTGGACTAGTTTGTCAAGACCCTCAGAATATTTTACTCACTGATAATGTAAACACTGAGCCCAACAGCATAAAGAGTAGACTCACTTCTTTTTCCAGAAAAAAAAGTCTGCTTATTTTTTAGTCCACTCTTTAGTTCTTTGAGCATGGGTTGTGTCTAACACAAATACTGGTTTCTGCCCAAAAAGTGGAGAAAATTAGCGCGCTATCTAGAGACATCCGTTCGTTATTGCAGTGGTTTATAAAGTTGAATTTGACAGACAAGCCAGGGGTGAGAACTCCCTTTTCTTGCACCTGGTGAAAAACGTGCTTGACACATCTTGGTCGATGGCAGTCAACACTTGGATTGTACTTGACAAATGCCACCATCCCTGGGAGTCAGTGAGTTAATTCTCTTCTGTTTTCAGTTTTAAAGTTAACTTCAACTGCGAGTGACAAATCTAAAACAGCTATAAGGTGGCTGAGGAGCGTATGAAGACCTCTGATTGGTGACGCGATTTCCGCCTAATCATTACAAGGGTGCTGCTGGTTCTTTGTCACCGTGTGCGGCATTAATTTTTTTTCTTTCTTTTTTTTTTCCTTTTTTCCCATTTTTACTTTGCCGCGTTTCAGCTGACTGCCTCATCCAATTCTGTACCAAAGTTGGAATTGACAATACGCTGAGAAAGCCTTGGGTTTCACTCTCGGGTGAAATTCACTCCCAGCACACACACAAAAAAAAAATCAGGATCAACCAATCGGAGCACAGTGAAACCGGGATAATGATGCCGCCTTCATACAGTTGCTTAATCAGGTTTGCCAGCATGATGTCATCCAATCGCTCCTTTCCAGTCAAAAGTGTGACCAGTCACAAAAACAAGCAAAACCGATCCAAAGGAAACAGTCTATCTATCTATCTATCTATCTATCTATCTATCTATCTATCTATCTATCTATCTATCTATCTATCTATCTATCTATCTATCTATCTATCTATCTATCTATCTATCTATCTATCTATCTATCTATCTATCTATCTATCTATCTATCTATCTATCTATCTATCTATCTATCTATCTATCTATCTATCTATCTATCTATCTATCTATCTATCTATCTATCTATCTATCTATCCATCCATCCATCCATCCATCCATCCATCCATCCATCCATCCATCCATCCACCCACCCACCCACCCACCCATCCATCCATCCATCCATCCATCCATCCATCCATCCATCCATCCATCCATCCATCCATCCATCCATCTATCTATCTATCTATCTATCTATCTATCTATCTATCCATCCATCCATCCATCCATCCATCCATCCATCCATCCATCCATCCATCCATCCATCCATCCATCCATCCAACCACCCACCCACCCATCCATCCATCCATCCATCCATCCATCCATCCACCCGTCCGTCCGTCCATCCATCCATCCATCCACCCACCATCTATCTATCTATCTATCTATCTATCTATCTATCTATCTATCTATCTATCTATCTATCTATCTATCTATCTATCTATCTATCTATCTATCTATCTATCTATCTATCTATCTATCTATCTATCTATCTATCTATCTATCTATCTATCTATCTATCTATCTATCTATCTATCTATCTATCTATCTATCTATCTATCTATCATGCTAACTAGCTAGCTAGCTGGATGGATAGATGGCTAGATCGATCCACAGAGATGTCGGACCGGCAAATTACAGTATGTGCAGCTCTCATCTGGGTGGCCGTTGTCACTTTTGCTGTATGATATGTATCAGTTGAAAAAAAAAAGTTTGCACATCAGGACTGGCTTATCTAATTCATTTTGATGCTCGGCCTGTGCAGTCAAGTGAGTCATTGCAGAAAGATTCAAACTTTGGAAACTAAAACTTGCGCAATGAAGGAATTCAGAAGCACAGCAACTTTTGAATATTTTCAGAATCGTTTATTTATCATTTAATTGGATAAAAATCTAATTTTGAAGAAAAAGTTTATTGTTTGACACCCTGAATTAGAGAATGATGAATTGAAACATGGACAGGGTGGATGATGGCTGAATTCAATGGATGCAGTTAGATTAGTCTGTTTATCGGTGCAGCGTGTGCTCTGATGCTGGACACACTGGAGAAGCTATGTCTCCTGACTGGCCTGCGAATGCGTTGGGATCCTCAGGAAGAAGTGGCTTGGGGAGAGGGAAGTCTAGGCATCCCTGCTAAAGCTGTTGCCCCCGCAACCTTAAGGTGTGTGCGCCCAGGCCCAGGCGCATCTGTCTGATTACGTGTGTATTCACGCGAGAGCTAAGATCGGTCCTAAAAAATCGAGCCCGACCCGAACCGGCCCGAGGGTATTTAAGCCCGAGCCGGCCCTAGCCCGATCACATAGCTTGATTTGCAGGCCCGACATTTCATATTTTATTTGTGAGGACTCGGGAGGAGGAGGGATGATTTCTGATAACAAAGCCTGTCTTTTGTAACGAAATCTAAGTTAAACAAGACTGTATAAACATTTACATCTTTTATATATCTGTTTCTGAAGAGGTTACATTAACCGACAATTTTCTATCATTGACTGATTTTTTTTTAAGAGTGGACGGGGAAAATTTAAGGCCGTCCGTCATTTTGACGGGTTGAAAATTGGGCCGTAAATCACCGCAGCAGTACGTCCTTAAGAATCTAGCGCGGCACTTTAAGAGAGACAAGCAGAGAGCCAAAAAAGAATAATGATGGGTGGATCACAGACAGAGACAGGAAGGAGTTCTTTGAATTGTCATTGCAAGAGTTTTGTACAGTACGTGTTGTGATGAGGCGACTTCTGTTTTTTTGCGAACCACGGTCTCTCGTGGCCAAAACTATTGACGGCCTCGAAAAAAGAAAAAAAAAGTCAATGAGAGAGAACCCCGACCCGACCCGAACCCGAAGCAATGATTGACCTTTTAAGGCCCGACCCCGGGTCGGGTCGGGCTCGGGGTCGGGCGGCCCCCGACCTCTAATTCACGTGCCATCTACTCAAGATTTAAAAACTAAATAAAAAGTCCACCTCTGCACTACCAATTCCACATTGGCGGATGCGTGCCGCAAAACATATTTGCATCTCATCTCCACTACCCCCCTCCCCCACTCCCCCACTCTCCCACCCCTTCACGAGTGAAGGGTGTGCAGGCCCCACGGTTAATACGCGCTGATGATCCTCCACGGGAAGTGACAGCCCGTTGATGGGGCGGCGTGTAGTCATGAATATCCAAGAACGCCTGAGTGGTGGCTGCTTAATTTCTCCGAGGATGGCTTATCGGCGTCGGGAAACACGGATGCGTGCGGGATGCGTGTTGTTGCCGAACTGTGCAGATGTAGCACGGATGTCCGACGCAATTTCTGACCGCCACATCATTTTTGTGGTCCACAAAAGCAGCACAAATGAGCGGGGGTCACGATTAATCTATTAATCGGCAAAGAATCGATGATAAAATTTATCCAGCAACTATTGCAATGATTGATTGATCATTTACTGTATAGCACTCGTTGAACTTCAAATTGTCCAAATCCTCTTATTTCGATCCTTCACCAGGAAACATTCTCCGATTTCTGTGGTCCTCCATGAGAGCAGACTGATTATGTTTGTGCTTCATCAAAACAAGACATTTGCAAACATCGGCCTGGACTTTGGCAAACATCGGTTTTGCTGATTCCGCAATCTGAGGATATTTGTTGGTGAGAGGCTGAAATGTGGGCCGTTGTCAGTTAAACTAGGTCGTTAAACAATCATCAAAATAGTTGTTAATTAATTTGTTCATGGTTTAGGTGTGTTAATTGATTTATTCATTCTTGAATGATGGATCTTTGTTCATCTCCGTTTTCATGGACAGGTTGGATGAAATGAAGCGTTGCACCGATGTTATACTCTTCAGTGTTTAATGGAATGATGAGCGGATTCTACGTTTATTAGGGTTGTAACAATATGGATTTACCTGGGACTTTAAGAGGGCGGGGCTGACACGGACAGGTGACCGCAACGTTCGCATGACGTTTAAAAAAAAGCGGCATCACAGTTTGTTTCAATTGAAAATCATCTACTTCGTCGTCAGCGTGGCCGCAAATGGTAAGCTACGTTTGTGTCTGCATTTCTTTGTCAAATCTGTAGTTAAATTTTAGATTCAATGATGGTTGGTTGCTTCGTCTGTCTGCTTGGCTTTGCTAACTGTGATTGCTGTTCACAATCGGCAGTTTAAACAACGTGGGCAAAATTTAAGTCTTGCAATTATAGTGGTGACTTTGCTTAGTGTTGTTTTTATTGCAATGTTGCCATGTCATGTTTGTCCTGCTTCAATGGAAAGTTTAAATGGTAAATTTGCGTTACGGCGGGAGTTAACAGTACCGGCGCTCCACTTCCGGGTTTGACCGCTGGGATTTGTAGTCCTTTTGTTCGTTTCCACTTGTATGGTTTCTTATGTTTAGATCAGTGGTTCTTAACCTTGTTAGAGGTACCGAACCCAACCAGTGAAAAATAAAAATGTGATTTTTTTACAAATCCAATACAATAAAAAATGCATTTATCAAAAACAAAAACAAGTAAATACAAATTCAAGACATAAGTCTACGTTTTTTTAAAAATTGTATGGTCGAGGCTCTGTTGAAGCCCTGAGATTGATTCACCGAACCCCAAGTGTTTGATCGAACCCAGGTTAAGCACCACTGGTTTAGACAATGAATAATAATACATAATGTAAAATCATGGTTGATAAAATGATGAATTATTAAGGTTATTGTTAAGATGAAGATATTGAGTTAATGAATTCATGTCACTTCTATAAATATACATTGTGATGCATGAAGATAGATGCATTTATGTGTACTTTAGGTTATTAACTGCGAGTAATCCTTCCATGCTGACTGACGATTTGTATTCAGAGGGCCGTGAAAAACGGGACTAACTGAACAATATCAAAACGTCCCAATTCGATATTGTCACAAAATGAACCCCCCGATCCGATAATTCTCTCGATATTGAAAAGCTGATGATATTGAAAAAGAAAAGCAAATATTGTTCTACATAATAACGTGATAATGTGCTGTTTTTAATATCGTGGCATGATAACCACGATAATGACGGCAATTTTAAGAGTGTAAAATCACAATTTTGTCATTATCATGATATCTCAAACATTTCTAGGATTTTTACAGTCATAAAATCATAACTATGACGTGACCCGCCAAGAAAATGAGTTTCACCACCCCTCAGCTACAAACTAGGGTGTCCATATTTAAATAACAACAACAATCATGCTTAATGTCTGTGACTTGATTTGGACCGTTGAGTTTGGAGACTCAATCAATCTTTTGTTGTTTAATGGCTGGCTTTAGGGAAAACTAATGAGCCCAATTTCATGAGGCATAAAGGCAATCATGTGCCGTGACACCATTTTCCAGAACCCAAGGCTTGAAGAACAACTTTGCTGCACGATGTCCAAACAAAGTCCAAATGATTTTCATGCGGACGCCTGAGAAAAAAACGTGCTTGATGGTGATTCACGAGTGCCACGACTTGCGAGCCATCGCTTGGTCTTTTGCTTTTGCTAGCCCAACGTGGAGTTGTCAGTGAGCTTTAGAAATGCTGAAAAGCAGCCAAACATAGAAATACAATATGACAACACTCGCAAGGAGCATGGAGCCGGCGATATCGCTTGGGCTCAAAGTTTCAATAGAGGGGCAATCATGAAATCCCCTGTACGAGATTCTAGTTTTCATTCAAAGGCCTTCCTAAAACGTTGTCCGGTTGTCTCGTTTCCCATCGAAATCTACAAAGAGTGAAATTGATGTTGCCTTGCCAGAAGCTCTGCACCCCTAAACTTCGGATCCTACAAGTGGAATCAACACTGCTAAGGAGCATAAATTCCACAGATCTCTTCAAATATAGGGAGTGCAAGTGAAACGAGGTCAAAAAGAAAGAACTACTCCAATCAGGTCCACTGATAGCAGCTCCAAAGTATTTGCACTTGGCTCCTTCCCACCAGCGTTATTTGCGCTCGTCCTTTGATCAGTGACAGGTTCCCTAAGATGTCAGGTGCGCATTTTGGAAACGCTTTGAATTTGCGTGAGTCTTAAAAAAGGCACGGGCGAGTGGCTTCATACGCCGGCTAATTTTGCAAGCACGGCTGGCAGCGACTTGTCGACGGAGGCCTGAAAAGCACGCGGCTCATTTTTTAATGAAAATACTCATCGCCGGTGAAGTGTATCTCAACCCCCATCACTGATTACGTGTATAATTAATCTGAGTGCACGGCATTTGGACAAGATAACGGTAATTATTGAGGACGCTCCCAAAAGCTTTTTTGAATGGAATGCAATTGCATTGAAAGGGGATGTCAAAAAAACACACGGGGTCTGCTCTCGAGCCACTTGAACTCTTTAGGATCTATGTCTTACTTTGCGTGAAGGTTTTGAATTATCCCAGCGTCGTCGCTAATTTCCTTAAGCCTCTCTATGGCAGTGGCGATTGCTCTCGGACTGCAAGGGAAGCTCGGCTTCCCCTAAAATGTCAAAGAATAAGTGATCAAATATATGAATGTAAATTTTCATTCAAGGGCGGCCCGGTAGTCCAGTGGTTAGCATGTCGGCTTCACAGTGCAGAGGTACCGGGTTCGATTCCAGCTCCGGGCTCCCTGTGTGGAGTTTGCATGTTCTCCCTGGGCCTGCGTGGATTTTCTCCGGGTGAACGCACACCCTATGGGGCGGCCGGGTAGTCCAGTGGTTAGCACGTCGGCTTCACAGTGCAGAGGTACCGGGTTTGATTCCAGCTCCAGCCTCCCTGTGTGAAGTTTGCATGTTCTCCCTGGGCCTGCGTGGGTTTTCTCCGGGTGCTCCGGTTTCCTCCCACATTCCAAAAACATGCGTGGCAGGCTGATTGAACACTCTAGATTGTCCCTAGTTGTGAGTGTGAATGGTTTTTCGTTTCTGTGTGCCCTGCGATTGGCTGGCAACCGATTCAGGGTGTCACCCGCCTACTGCCCGAAGACAGCTGGGATAGGCTCCAGCACCCCCCGCGACCCTAGTGAGGATCAAGCGGCTCGGAAGATGAATGAATGAATGAATGAATTTTCGTTCAGCAATTTTCCAAAATTTTTAAGCCATGCACCCGCTTCAAACTGTCCATAGGGTTGACAAGAATCCATGAGCACTTTGGACGCTGTATATGCTGATTCATGGTTTTGCTTCAGAGTTGAGCTTTAGAGTCTGTCTGCTGTGATGCCTGCTGCATATTTCTAGCTGCTTAAAACACACGGCAAAGTTAGTCTTGTATTAATTTCACGTCAGCTTTTTGTTTGAACCCGCTCTTGTTGTCCCTCGAGCCAGTTGTTTTGTCAGACAGTCCTGGGGCAGTGTGATAAGGCGCCAAAGTTTCCGCGACAACCCGTTGGGTAATAAAGGCAATGACACAGTTTCTTAGTCTATCTCTGGATTCAGGACGCCTGACTATAATTGTTCTTTATCTCTTCGGGATGACCTGGCTCAGACTGCTTCCCGGCAATGCGGTGAAGCCAAAACATACAAACAAGGAGTCAATGAGTCAGGCTCCATTAAGTGTCATGTAATACACTTAGTAAGTGACCCAAGGCCAAACATGAGCTTGGTAAAAAAAAATATTTTTATTTTTTAAAATTAACTCTCAAAGAGTTTCACATAGCTTGGTAGGCCTGTCTTTCATGTGAAGACTCACCCAAAAATTTCATAAAGCCATTCATCGAAAAGCAAGGCACAGAACATCAGCCATTTTGGTTTGAAGGGGATAGTGTACATTTTCAAAAAGCCATACCTGAAAAATCCAGGAAAGACACACGAGGGCTGTCATTTTGATTCAAAGCCATTTTTTTTAGTGCCAATTTTGTCCTTTTTTTAAGGGGTCTTTTGAATGATTTGAAAAATGTATCTGCTGAAGCCAGTTTCATTGAGGACCATGAAATTAGGTGGACATGTCTGTCATTGGGCGGCCCGGTAGTCCAGTGGTTAGCACGTCGGCTTCACAGTGCAGAGGTACCGGGTTCGATTCCAGCTCCGGCCTCCCTGTTTGGAGTTTGCATGTTCTCCCCGAGCCTGCGTGGGTTTTCTCCGGGTGCTCAGGTTTCCTCCCACATTCCAAAAATATGCATGGCAGGCTGATTGAACACTCTATATTGTCCCTAGGTGTGAGTGCGAATGGTTGTTCGTCTCTGTGTGCCCTGCGATTGACTGGCAACCGATTCAGGGTGTCCCCCGCCTACTGCCCGAAGACAGCTGGGATAGGCTCCAGCACCCCACGCGGCCCTAGTGAGGATCAAGCGCCTCGGAAGATGAATGAATGAATGTCCGTCATTAGTAGACCCACCAAAAATTTTCGAGTGGCCGTGCACAAAAACTCCCAGGAAGTCAGTCGTTTTGATTCAAAGCCACCATTTTCAGTCCCTTTTCCAGGGAATCCTTCAAGGAATAGCAATCAACTATTGTCTTTTTGAACATTCAGCTCCTGAAGCCAGCTCCGCTGAGCAAAATGAAACGGTAGTAGCAATGTGTATCATGAGTCGACCCTCCAAAAAAATAACAGAAAGTCTCAAGAAACCATGCCTCAAAAGACACAGCACGCCAAGTCGAATTTATTGACATAGCCCTTAATTACAAAAGCGTCTCAAAGGGCTTCACACATACAAATGACTTCCGCTAATGTCAAGGCCCAGGAAGTCTGCCATTTTGGCTGTTTCTGGGAAAGAAAAAGTGTTGTTTAAAATTTTGGAGTGCGATTGCTGGCGGCGCGGTGGGCGACTGGTTAGCACGTCGACCGTACAGTGCAGAGTTCGTGGGTTTTCTCCGGGTAGTCCGGATTCCTCCCACATTCCAGAAACATGCTTGGCAGGCTGATTGAACAGTCAAAATTACCCCTCGGTGTGAGTGTGAGCGCGGATGGTCGTTCGTCTCTGTGTGCCCTGCGATTGGCTGGCAACCGGTTCGTGGTGTCCTCCGCCTACTGCCCGGGGACAGCTGGGATAGGCTGCAGCATGCCCTGTAACCCTTGTGAGGATGAAGCAGATCAGAAAACGGATGGATGGATGGGTTGAGAGTGCTACCAAATTTAAGACACGGATGCTTAAAAGAAGGATGATCCTAAATTGCCAAACAGTTGAGTTTGAAATGTTATTCATCACGGTTAAACTTTACGCCTGGGAGCAGACGCAAAGCCAAAATAGATCAATATTGAAGACATCTTATTCCGGAGCAATCTCACACATTGAAGCTGGGACGTTGTATTGCTCATTATTGTAGGCAACATCCGACAAAACTAGTCAAGCGCCTGTTTCATCACATTGGAATGCAAGACGTGTTCTTGTGGGAGCAGCACGCTGGCTCGCCGAAGTAGATAAAGCGTAAAGGCGACTGCCGGATTTCCCGCTGCTACATCCGGGCGGCGGCGGGTAAAACGGTTGGATTACGGGGGAAAATGTCAACAGCCGTGGTGAAGGGCTCTCGGCACACATTTGAACATTGCAATCTTACCGTGTCATGTCGGGCTGGGGTAACAGCATTGCAAAGTTCAATTAGTGGTGAGGTTGAGCTTACTGTATCCATTGTTGTCCTAGTCCAAGGCGACGCTGATGAGAAGAGCAGCTCAGGCAAAACGAAGGGGACAACGAAGACTAAAGTGGCCCAAATAAAACCTCTCCTGCTGCTTCATGCTTGCGCTTTCTCAAGCATGAAACTGTTGTTTATGATCGCTGGAGAAGGTTATTGTGTGTCGCCTTCGGCACCTCCATCAAGTCCTATTATTGGTGGCAAATGACTCCAGCGGAGCGTTTACAGGGCTGTGATTTAAGGTATGGCCAAGCCTCTGAACCCGTCTCTCCTCATGCACAGCTGCTTAAAAAAAACAAAAAAAAACAAAATATCCACTCTTTGATATTTCTCAATACGGAGCAATCTGTCTGTCGAGTATATGAGGTTCAAATTGGACGGCTGCCGGATAAAAAGTGCGTCTTCTTTTGAAGAAGCGTGGATGGCCAAAATGACCCTAAAATGGCCACTTCAAACCAAAATGACAGACCTACCATGTCTTTTTTTTAGGAATGGCTTCTTGAGACTTCTCAGTGTGTATTTTCCTGTGTTCTGAATATGTCCCGTTGTTTGGCTAATCGTCGAACATGGCCGCCATGCGCTTCGACCACGTGATGATGAAAAGTCAACATGATCGCCATTTTACGTCGGCCAACCCTCAAGTTATACGTGGTCAAATTTGGTAGCAATCAGAAAATGATAACTGGACTTGTTTGCTTTTTAAGGACCACTGGAAATTGCCAAACTGACCCTTAAATGGCTACTTGAAACCAAAAGAGCAGACTTGCTGTGACATACCAGAAGTGGTGTCTTGAGATGTATTTATTTTTTTATTTTTTTGTGGGCCTGCCAAGTCAAGTCAAATTTATTTATATAGCCCTTAAAACACATATAAGTCTCAAAGGGCTTCACAAATAGTAACAATAATGCGATATTTTAGCTTGATCAACGAAACTAGTTTTGAGGGTTGAGCCAAGTCAGCCTAAAATCTCCCCTTTGAACCAAAATGGCCGACTTATTGGACCTTTCCAGGGATGGCTTCATGAGGAAATTACAAATGATTGGCATGTCTACCAACATTTTATGCTGCTAAATGAAACGAGCTTTGGAAAAACAACAAGTGAGTTGCTGCTAAAGCAAAATGTCCTTTTCAAAACCATTCATCCATTCATCTTCCGAGCCGCTTGATCCTCACTAGGGTCGCGGGGGGTGCTGGAGCCCATCCCAGTTGTCTTCGGGCAGTAGGCGGGGGACACCCTGAATCAGTTGCTAGCCAATCGCAGGGCACACAGAAACGAACAACCATTCGCACTCACACTCGCAACTAGGGACAATTTAGAGTGTTCAATCAGCCTGCCATGCATGTTTTTGGAATGTGGGAGGAAACCGGAGCACCCGGAGAAAACCCACGCAGGCCCGGGGAGAACATGCAAAATCCACACAGGGAGGCCGGAGCTGGAATCGAACACGGTACCTCTGCACTGTGAAGCCGACGTGCTAACCACTGGACTACCGGGCCGCCCTTTTCAAAACCAAAAACGACAAAATTTTATATTGATATGTCAAACCAGCTTTCAGGGACTGATTTGTAAAAAAAAAAATACAATGGAAAAAATAATCAGGTTTGGTGCTAGTGAGTTAAAAAAAAGCCTGAATCAGCCAAAATAGCTGGCGTATTGTGAATTTCAGACATAGCTTGTTTTTTTATTTTTATTTTTTGTACACCAAAA
Source organism: Hippocampus zosterae (assembly GCF_025434085.1). Taxonomy (NCBI): domain Eukaryota; kingdom Metazoa; phylum Chordata; class Actinopteri; order Syngnathiformes; family Syngnathidae; genus Hippocampus; species Hippocampus zosterae. The sequence continues at coordinate 5,555,819 of NC_067455.1, read as the reverse complement.
TTTCATGCTGCTAAGTGAAACTGCTTTTTAGGGCTAAATTGAAAAAAAAAATTGTAAAAAAAATGTCCACTTCAAACTAAAGTGGCGGACTTCTGGTTTCTTTTTGGGCATATTATCTTGAGAATTGTTTATTTATCGGTGAATCTAATCAAGGTAGATTCACCGATCAAATTTCATGTGGGGGCGCTGAATTCTCCAAAAGGCTATATGGCGTTAAGCGCGTGTAGCAAAACGTCCCAAAGGCACGTTGAGAACGCGAGGCAGCACAGGTGAGCCGCCGCTGCCGTTTGAACAGCTTTCATGAGCTGCTACGCGAGGCCATGTCGTGCTGATATTAAATTTAGACGCCACAAGAGGCGTAGCGGCACGATGAGGCAACATGAAAGGCGGCGGAAGGTGTCAAAGAACCGACCGGCGCTTCGCAGCCAAGTAGAGCAAAGTCGCTACCACACATCAAAGATCTCTCGGTGTCTCTCTCTCTCTCTCTCTCTCTCTCTCACACACACACACACACACACACACACAATTATTACTCATCAGTGTCCCCCTTTTTCAATGTGAGCGATTACGTTTCTTGTAGCGGACAGGATAATCGTGTTTCTACTGACTGCGCCATACTAAAACTAACTGACGTGATGGAAGATTTTGGATTCATTTATTATGATTATTTTGCCTGACTTTTTACTTTTAATCCCAATATTTAAAAATGGATCTGTATACGTCTTTGTCAACAACGGTTTGTTACTTTTTTTTTTTTGGGTTACTTTTGTCAACGTGGCAGCAACATTTAACGTTTTGGAACACTCTCAACATGAATAAGTCTTTCCAACAATGCAGCAGCCGTGGCTAGGATCGGCTAATTTCGCATACATGTTGTTAAAGTGGCCAATTCAGGTACTGTCATGTGACTGAGGGGTGTGGCTTTGGTCAGAGATGTCAGGTGTGGGAGGAGTCACATGAGGCTAAATGGCCAAATCTAGCGCTTAGTTTGAAAAATGGCAAAGTCCACCTTGAAGTACAGTGTAACCTCAGAAATAAGACCACCTATGTTACTGCTCAAGGTGGTCTTATTTTCGGGGTGGTCTGATTTCTGAAGTGGCATGCAGTAATGATAATGCAGAAGTAATGTGGCTCACATGCAACAATATACTGTAGCGTCATGTACACACAATGAGTAATAAATGATGGATTGTACATGCAACTGTATTGTACACAAAAGAAATTTAAGCATTTGAATAGTCTATGTATGTATAAGGCAAGAGAAAAAAAACTACATATCACCGCTGGCTCGCTCTCCTGACAGCTTAGCGCCTCCAATGTTGTGCCTTGTTTTGAAACGATCCAGCCAACCGTTGGACGCTTTAAAGACTTCGTCCCTTTTAAGCTCCTTTGCGTATTCTCGTGCCTGTTCCTGGATCATCTGTCCGCTGATAGGGATATTCTGGCTGCGCGCTTTCTGAAACCATCGCCAAGTTAGCTCGTCCACGTCGTCGTAGTCACTTCGGTAGCACAGGCGTTTTCTAGAAGAGCTAGCGTTTGCAACTCCAAACCGCTCAGCCAATGTTCGCTGGCTCGATCCTGGCTGCTCACTGGCTCGAATAACTTCAATTTTCTGTTGTAGGGTCAAATCAATTCTCTTCTTGCTTGCTGCCATTTTCACACCTGGTCGCAATTATGAGGCGATAGCTTCCTGGGACCGGATATCGCGGTCGCAATTCTGAATTCCGGGGTGGTCTCATTTCTAGGGTTTCAATACAATACAATACATAGGCGTTCTATTTGGGACCGTACAAAACCGGTCGTATTTTTAAGGTGGTCGTTTAAATGAGGTGGTCGCATAGCGGGGTTTCACTGTAGTAAGAAGTGCAATCGGTACTTGTCTTTGTATCTGCAATGTTTTAAACATGTATCTGTACTTGCACTTAAAGCAGAGAGTGCAAATACTTTTGTCCCCATAAGCGAGCGTCCCGTTTGATTGCATCGCGTGGCGAACGTAGGCGCGTGTGGAAAGAAGAACAAAAAGTTCCAGCGACCCGCCCGAGGTCGAGCGCGTGCCGCTCGCCGGTTCGAATGGCCTCGACTTTTGATTTCTCTGTTGTGCGCTCCTCGCGGTGAAATTCTGTGTGCACGTGACGAGCCATTGACTTGACATTTTCACGGTGTGATGAGCTCAAAGAAATGTGAAAGGAGAGAAACGCTGGCCAGGGACGAGGGCGAAAATAAAGTGGCAAAGAGTTGTGGGAATGAGTGGAAGTGAGTGGGAGCCCGAGAGCGAGCAGAGGATGAGGATGAGGAGGAAGAGGAGGAGGCGGACGAGGCCGCTTCGCAGCTAAAAGAGGAACTTTTGCTTTTGGACACAGCTTGAATGGCCGCAAGCTGTTGCCGTCACTCAGCGCGTATTTATTTGCAAGTGGCCTTTGACTGGCGCGATGGATGATGATATGAATACTGATGTACGACGAGGCACTCTTGATGAGCACCAAAAATTACCTGACAAGACAATTGGGCTTTTTTTTGTTTGTTTGTTTTTTCTTGCGTGTGCGTGCATTTGATTCATTTGGGACGTGGGCCTCCTCATGTCACAATCAGCCTGGCAAATTTCTGGGACATTTCTATCGGAAGTCAATGATTCCATTTCTTAATCAGTTCATTCGGCAATTATTTTTGTCAATTGATGACTCGGATAAAAAAAAATAATAATTATGTATATCAATCACTATATTCAAAGACAAGGCATGATTTCAAATCTGAAGTGCAGATGGCGCAGAAACATTAATTTTAGTTTAATTTTAGTTTCAGTTCCTGGTTTGGTCCATAGCATGTCAGAAAATCGGCAAAACCATTTTGGATTCTTTTCCAAAGTGAAACCAAATGTTTTATTTCGATACAAAACAGAAAGATGATCTTTCTCCCGTATTGTTTTGTGTTTTTTTGTTATTGTAAAGTGTCCTTGGGTGTCTTGAAAGGCGCTTATAAATAAAATGTATTATTATTATTAATGACGGATGACAGAAATCTGGAAATATTTATCTTTAAGAGGTTTAAAATCATCTGATTTGGAACCATTTAAATGAAACGAGGTTTCTAAGCGATTAATCACCCTCTAAAGACATTAACATGCATTTCTGTGAATTTTCATAGAAAATCCCAAAAAAGCAACATTAGAAAAAAAATCCTGAAATCATATTGGCATTTTTAGAAAATGCTGCAAATTATGAAAAGTCCAAAATTATAAAAAATTATGGACTGTCTACAAACCATTCAGACTTGATTCCGACGTGGTTCGATCTAGTCAAGGTTTGATTGATTTCGTGGCGACAGATGCTTGTACCTGCGCCTCTTCATCTTACGCTACCAAATTGTGATGTGAATTTTGGACACGGGCAACAGAAGCCTGGCGTCAGCGTATTGGCGGCGGTCGAGAACATCTCACCTCGTCACCCCTCTGGGTGGCGACAGATGCTCGCACCCGCCTGCCAGGGATTCGCTAGCACCTCTCTTTCAACGCTCCAGCGCACAATTTTGGCCCAAGCAGAAGCGCTGCTGACTTTCTGCGAGTGTCACATCATCAAGCGTCATCCCGCGTTTGGCACTTTGACCTATTTTTTTCGGATCTTGGAAACAATTCTGAACTCGTTGTTTGGCTAATCATATAATCTCTCAAAATGTGGTGTTCTGGCTCCCTCTAGTGGTATGCCAAAGTATCACTTATTGTGCATGTTGCAAAGGCTGAAACGTTTGGGCAGTTCAGTACAATCAATTCAGTTAATTTTAACTCGAATACGTTTTCGTTTTGTCCTTTTGATAAAATCATAGCTTTCAAATATTTTGTAATTTAAAAAAAAATTACAAATATTTTAAATATTTTATATTACAATATAACAAATATTAGGCAATTACTTTTTTCAAGGCAAGTCGGCTTTATTGTCAAATATGCTCGATGTACAACATATAGCACAGATTACCCCCCCCTCCCCCCACACACACATTGTAGTATTTTATTGTTGTTCGTCATCGGGGTACCTAATGCCAATGGAGCCTCCGTCTCGCTCTGCCGCCAAGCTAACCGAGAACCAAGCGGAGGCGCTGTGAGCAGCGGCGTAAGCACGGCTAGTCCCCTCGTGACCGTTTCAAATATAAAAACAGACAAAGTCAGTCCAACCATGTTAACCGATACATACGATTGACGTTATGCATCGTCTCTACGATATATATTGTCATATCGGACAATTCTACTCTGACTATTCTTGGAGATAGCTGGGAACTTTGTTAGCCTCTTCTTGCTGTACATTATGCTGCAGATCTTTTAGTAGAGCTCAGTGCTGCCACCTGGCATGTTGTGGCACAACCTAGTACTACACCAAAGAAGTCAAACTCTATTTTGGGACTTGCGTAGAAGAAAAATATCCAAAGAAGGGTCTCTTGAATATGTGCGATCTGGCGCTTTATCTTACTGGGAAGGCCAGACTCGCGCATTTGAAAGCGTTTCACAGTTCGGATTACGGCATCCTCATGCCAACTTCACGCTACATGTGTGTGCATGTATATATAGGAAGTAGGAGGAGAAGGGGCGAAGGATGGAGAGATAAACGGAGAGAGACGAGCGAGAGCGAGCGAGTCGTCGCTATTTCACGGATGGCTGCGTTGCTATGGGAACAAGACACGGGCTCCCTATTCCCCAAAAACTGCCTCCATCATCCCTTCTTCCTTTTTCTCCCACTCGCCTCATCCCCCTTTTCCTCACCCACCCACTCTCCTCTCCTCCATCCCTAATTCTGCATTCCTCCCTCCTTCGTCCCCTCGTCTCCTATTCTTTTCTGGGTTGTCATGGCGATAGGCTGGGGGCGTGCAAGAGCGAGCCAGCGAGAGAGCGGGAGTGGGCGTATCGGAAGTGACATCTCTCGGGCGCTAACCTTGTTTCCTGTGCGCTGGCGTCGCGGGGTGCAACGCAGGCGGCCGTGCGGCAGCAGCGCCGCCGTGTGGTCGATAACAGACCAGCGGGCCGAAAAGACGCGGAGGGAGAAAAAAAATTAAATAACACAGCAGAGTCTGTCACGTTGTGCCCGAAGCGATAGAATGATCGCTGCGTGCACAACAAAATAAGGAAGTGGATCCCCGAAATAGCAGACACAAAAAGAGATTTTGTCAGATAACAAAAGGAGTCTTTAATAACGAACACAAAAAACCCGACAGGGAGAATAACAAAAAGCGCTGGTCAAAATAGGGACCAGGGATAAAATAAAAGGACAGCTGAAAACGCTTGCGGAAAAAGGTAGCAAGGAGGGTTAGATTAGACAATGAATATAAGTTTCACTCGCAAGAGGAACAACGACGCGTAATAACAGCCACAAGGCTAAGAGGCAATGACTAAATGTAAGTAGGAATTGGGCGAGAGAAATTTTGGCACGGCGTGGAATTCTCCGGCAGTAAGTCAACTGCCGGAGCGCACACATAAAGCCCGTGTAATTAGTCCCCAATGGGTGACAGGTGTGTCGGATGGCAACAGGGCCTGCCCCCTGCTGGCAAACACGGGACGTGACAGAGTCGCCGACAGACCACCTCCACGTTTGCTCCCATTCGACTTTGCCCCTTAGGAAACAAGAGCGGCAGGATGGGCATCGCAATTTGGGTTTTCACTCCAAACTCCGGCTGGGGAACTAGCCAAAACACACTTTGAAAAGTGTTCCTCGATATCATTAACGTAGTATCAACCTATACAAGCTCTACTTTATGAAGTATTTTTTTTTAGTTTTTGGCCGCGCTGGTGCCTCTGCCTCGGAGTAAGAGGCGAAACGTCCTTGCTTTGAGCTGCTTATTTGGAACTCCGAGGCATGTCCAATGAGTTGAGTTAACCTCCAGTGGCGATTAATCAAGACACATTAACTTGTCAAGTACGAGACAACACCTGAACTGGTCTAGAATTAATCAAGCATTTTCGCCAGTGAAAGACTCTGAACTGGATTAACCTAATTCGAACCTAAACTTTAACTGGACAAAATTTGGCTCATGATTTAAAAAAAAAAAAAACAAAACAAAACAGGACAACACTAGACCGAAAAGTGGAATAGTGGATTACCTGAAAAGGACAGAGCAGAAATACAAAAAAACCCCCAAAAAAACAGTGTGTACTTGTTTTCGTTGTGGAAACAGTTTAAAAGTCCACCCCAATTGGAGGGTCACAAAACCTTTCGAAGGAAGGCCAAAAGAAAATCCGCTACACGCTGAAGCAACACGGTGCATTCAGGCTGCTTTCATAATGTAGGAATTTACCCACAAACAGAATGCTGTCTGGCGCATTTTTTGTTTTTCTTCTACTCTTTTTTTTTTTTTTTGAACGATCGTGAGAAGCGAAAATCAAAATGATGGTTAGCTATTGATTCATTGGCCAGCAGGAATTTCCAAACACACAGAATGCTGTCTGGCGCATTATTATTATTATTTTTTTGAACGATTGTGAAAAGCCAAAATCGAAATGATGATTAGCTATTGATACATTGGCCACCCCTCGTCGTCCCGCCTGGAAAGGTGGAGGCCGGCCGGCCGGCCAAATGTTTGTTTTTGTTATTTTTGGTTATGTTGTTTGTGTATAAATCAACATTAGGCCTGTCTGGGTGCAGTAGACCGAGACGGAGCGACTCTCGTTTTGCTTTTGTGAACTGCTAAGGACGGCAGAAAATGTGCAAGGTGCCCGCAGAGAGAAGGAAGGCGAGAGAAGAATATAGAGGAGAAGAGGGAGAAACAAAGGATATGAAGAGAGAGAGAGAGCAAAAAGGCATCTCAGCGTTTCTGGCCTCGTCAAACGTGCAGAGCCGCCACTGTTCGGGACGAGCTTGCTTGGCGGGAATCCTCGGGGGCTGAAGAGAAGACGCCACAGTAACGAAAATCGGACCGATGCTTGAGTCACGCCGCCTTCGCCCTCGTCGACAGCCGACTTTGCAAAGTTTGGATGACGAGGTCGAGTCGCTTTTGAAACCGTTCGTCGGCCCATCCAAACAAATGAAATCGCGTTAGGGCTGCGCAATTCATCCAATTTGAAGAGTGATCACCATTTTGACCGCCGCCATTAAATGATCGGCAGCGACTTGACATTTAGTCCTCGCTGTATCTGTGGCGAGCCAATCGGCGACTTCATATCCGCACAGAAGTTGTTATTTTCCCGTGTAATGGTCTTATCTTGCGGCTACTGGCAGTTATTAAAAAAATGGCGGCTCATCAAGTTTGAAGGCTTCCTAATGAGAGAAGCATATTCATGAACAGCAGATGATTCATTTCAAGTGGCGTCTTTGCCAACATGACCTCTTGGTTTAACCTTTTCGCAGCACGCCAAACCTTCACAATCCTCTGCATTCATAAGGGAGGGGGGCTCATTTATATTTCAGCAGCTTTATCCATAATTTAAGAACCCCCCCCCCCCCCCGTAAGCTCTTCTTTTGCCTCAATTAGTCTACTGCAGAAGTGTAAAACTCATTTTTGTCATGGCCCACATTTTAGTGACCATTTCTCTTGGGGGGCCGTTATGACTTCATTCGTTATGGTTCATTCAACGATTGTTAAAGTTACTGTCGTGGGAGGTTTGGTAACAAGAAAATTTTGACAATATGTCTCTTATTTATCACATAGAATTTAATTTTTTTTAAAATTTATTTGTTTTAGTCCAGTTAGTCCAGTGGTTAGCACGTCGGCTTCACAGTGCAGAGGGACCGGGTTCGATTCCAGCTCCGGCCTCCCTGTGTGGAGTTTGCATGTTCTCCCCGGGCCTGCGTGGGTTTTCTCCGGGTGCTCCGGTTTCCTCCCACATTCCAAAAACATGCGTAGCAGGCTGATTGAACACTCTAAATTGTCCCTCGGTGTGAGTGTGGGTGTGAATGGTTGTTCGTTTCTGTGTGCCCTGCGATTGGCTGGCAACCGATTGAGGGTGTCCCCCGCCTACTGCCCGAAGACAGCTGGGATAGGCTCCAGCACCCCCCGCGACCCTAGTGAGGATCAAGCGGCTCGGAAGATGAATGAATGAATGAATGAGTGCTTGTGGATGAATCCAAATCGACATGAACCTAACCTGAACATTTTGTCTCCCGCTGTCCAGATGCAAGGTGTGCCGCCCCGCCCTCCTACCATCACCATCACCTTCACCACCACCACCACCACCAGCAGCAGCAGCAGCGCTCCCAGCAGGTCCTGGCCTTCCACGCTGCCCCCCCTGCCTACGAGCGCCCCCACTACAGCCGCCCCCCATTCGAGCATCCGTCCAACGAGCGCCCGCCGCCCGACCACTGGAACGCCCGTTTGCGCGTGAGCCCAGGAAAGCCCTTCCACATGTTGGACCAGGAAGAGGTAGGACGTGTGCTGCCGTCACAAATAACGATACTAGGCGCATCCATTTTGCTATGTGATGTTGGTGTTCCAGGACTGTATCGTAAAAGAAATGTGTGATACCAAGAAATATTGATATGTTGACATATCACCCCCGCCCCCACCACACACACACACAAATAGATACTATCAGACTGAGACGGCATCACTATTTGATGCATTTGAACTGATGCTCTAACATAAGAAAAAAACAAAACAAGTTATATAGTACACAATACTGTAGCATAATAAGCTGCGTAGGGAAATGTTGCGAAAAGAGAGTGATATTTTGTCCTGCAAAATACACTTTATATAAATAAAAATGCAGCACTTTTGCTTTTGATCTCAATGTGCTGTGAGCATGGCTCAAAGATGGGGGAAAAAAAGGAAATTTCCTTCAAAATTGTTCAGTCTAAATTGTCTGAATCTGTGTTTGTGAGAATCTCTCTTATGATTACATCACCCATTGTACTTTTGTTGTAAATTTTGCCGGTCAGAAATGTCCAACCAAAGCCCAACAACTTTTTGAATGCTTTTTTCTGTCCGGCCTGCTATCTTGCTTTTGTCCTCTAGGGGGAGGAAAAGGGCCATAAATATTGCTTCCACCCTTGATAGAAATACTGTAGTGATGAGCCACCAATACTTGAGTTCACAGGTGCTGCATATCTGGTCCTCGGGTACCAGTCTTGCTTGTTTTAAACGTCTCAGTCCTTCAACACATCTGATTCTAATGATCAGCTCATCAGTAAGCGCTATAGAAGCCTGAAACGATTCCGATCATTTGAATCAGGAGTTTTGGAGGAGGGAGACATCAAAAACTGGCAGGATCGAGGATTTCGAGGACCAGCTTGTATTGTATGTATTGACTCATTTGTTAATTACTTCATCTCATTGAATTGTTTCGTATGTAAAATAAAAGCCAGAGATAGTAATAACAGAAAACCGTTTGATTTTTTTTTTTTTTACTTTAGAAGAAATAATGATGCAAAATACGTCTCCCGCCAGCCGCAATGTACATTTGCATCACAATCGGATGACAACAAAAAAAGCTTTTGTGCCTGAATGTCTTACTTTGAAGGCGTGTTGTGAATTTTTTTCACCATTGAAAATCCTTCCCAGGTTTCTTAGTAACATGCAGTCAGGAAAAATGCACCAAGGATTCTTTTGTATCCAAAATGCTCCTTCTTCTATACTGTCGAAATGTTACGTGTAAAAACTAGCAAATTTTGTGGGAAAAAGTCAAACTAATACGTCGGGGGGTGGGGGGATCACAGCATCCCTAATATGCCTTTTCCTGCAGTTCAAATATATGGTAGAAGAAGTTGCAATTTTCTGCCAAAAATGGCCAAAGCTTTTCCCAAATGGCAAAAGCAAAAGTAGAATATTTATTCCATATATTATCTTTTTATTACATTTTTAAAATGTGTTTTTTCCCTCTTCACTTAATTGTAGCTCATGAAAATAAATCGTTTTATTTATTTTTCCCCCCTCCCCCACCCATTCTCTCTGTCTGCAAACTCCCGCCAGCCGTGACCTGTCGCGTTCCGCCTCCCACTGTGTAAAATGAGCCTGCAGGTGTTTCCCCCTCGGCGGTCTCGCTAAATCGTGCGGAGCAAGCGAACTCACTTCATGACTCAATGGTGGAGGGGAAAACAAACAAACAAACAAACGAAACCAAAAGATGAGAACAGACGGACATGAAAACCACAATATTGGCTAGTGAAGAAATTAGGGAGTTCTTTCACGTACAGTCCAGGATTACCAATCGAATTCAGAGTGGATTAATTGAGCATTTCCATGGCAACAGTCGGAACAAAAAAGAATCTTCAGGTGGATGAGTTTTCTGCGGTGGCATTATGCAAAAAAAAACAACAAAAAACAATGAGAAAACAAAACACAGTCCAATATCGCCACAGTCCCCCATTCATCTTCCAAGCCGCTTGATCCTCACTACGGTCGCTGGAGCCTATCCCAGCTGTCTTCGGGCAGTAGGCGGGGTACACCCTGAATCGGTTGCCAGTCAATCGCAGGGCACACAGAAACGAACAACCATTCGCACTCACACTCACACCTAGGGACAATTTAGAGTGTTCAAACAGCCTGCCATGCATATTTTTGGAATGTGGGAGGAAACCGGAGCACCCGGAGAAAACCCACGCAGGCCCGGGGAGAACATGCAAACTCCACACAGGGAGGCCGGAGCTGGAATCGAACCCGGTACCTCTGCACTGTGAAGCCGACGTGCTAACCACTGGACTACCGGGCCGCCGCTGACCCACACTTTCATATCTAAAAAGTGTAGTAAGGTGCTCTTATCTCAAGGCACCACTGTAGTCATAATAAGAAGATATAACGTTAAATGTCAGATAAACGACAAATTATTGGCTTGCTCACCGTCACAGATGAAGAGTTTCATTGCATTAAGTGTATTGTTGCGCCTTGTCTTGTGCGTGTACGTGCAGGTCCACCCTTTGCTGATGCGCGAGAGGCGCTCAGAGTCGCACAGGACCAAGCTGCTGCGCCGCACGGTCAGCGTTCCCGTTGAGGGACGACAGCATCCCGAGATGGGTGAGTATGCAACGCCTTCCCGCTGTCGCAAAAACATGCACGCGTCGTCGGAGACGGCAAAACACTTTTTTCCGTGGGGGTCAAATGTCATTTTCTGCCAATAAATGCTTGAATATGAAATATGATTGGTGTAAGACACGGTTGCTAAATAGTTTGAGAATGGGCAGATGATATTGACAATATATGTTGGCAACACGTAGAGGCTGACCAAAAAAAAAAAACAACAACAAAAAAAAAAACATGAAACATTGGCATGCAATGCAGCCGAGAGTAACGGAAACATTTTTGGGGAGGTGATTTGGGTGGCGCAAAACGTTGGCCTCAAGGTGGCAAATGTATCTGCGTTCTTCTGATCATGTTGAGGCAAACACTTGACTCTCCGGTTGGCAACATCCGGGACGCTTCCATGTTTTTTGCCGTTCACCTGTGTTAGCGGCGAGTGCTAGCGGACTGGTCACCTAGCAACAACAACGACGACAACAGCGGCGTGCCGTAGATCTCTTTTGCGTGTTTTTCAGCTGCTTGTTACTTGTTAGAACCTTCAGGTTGAATGGCTTCCCAGCCAAGGTTTTCAGTCCTCTTCCTACTTTGTGTCATTGAGGCTATTTTTAGCTGCCAGCGTCCTTGTGTACTTGATTGAATTCGTTTCGCATAAATTCGCTCCTTTCCTGCTCTCCGATGCCTCGGGGGTGTGAGGGGGGGGGCATTTTCATATACTGGACTAAAAGAGTTCCTTAAAATGTCCACTAAAAATCCTTTGTAGTGATTGGGGGGTAAGGAACGATTGCGTTCAAAATCCAGTCACTCATTTCCGTGTCCCGAGTCATTTTACGGCCATTGTTATAGAGGGCGGCCCGGTGGACCAGTGGTTAGCACGTCGGCTTCACAGTGCAGAGGTACAGGGTTCGATTCCAGCTCCGGCCTCCCTGTGTGGAGTTTGCATGTTCTCCCCGGGCCTGCGTGGGTTTTCTCCGGGTGAACGCACACCCTATGGGGCGGCCGGGTAGTCCAGTGGTTAGCACGTCGGCTTCACAGTGCAGAGGTACCGGGTTCGATTCCTGCTCCGGCCTCCCTGTGTGGAGTTTGCGTGTTCTCCCCGGGCCTGCGTGGGTTTTCTCCGGGTGAACGCACACCCTATGGGGCGGCCGGGTAGTCCAGTGGTTAGCACGTCGGCTTCACAGTGCAGAGGTACCGGGTTCGATTCCAGCTCCGGCCTCCCTGTGTGGAGTTTGCATGTTCTCCCCGGGCCTGCGTGGGTTTTCTCCGGGTGAACGCACACCCTATGGGGCGGCCGGATAGTCCAGTGTTTAGCACGTCGGCTTCACAGTGCAGAGGTACCGGGTTCGATTCCAGCTCCGGCCTCCCTGTGTGGAGCTTGCATGTTCTCCCCGGGCCTGCGTGGGTTTTCTCCGGGTGAACGCACACCCTATGGGGCGGCCCGGGTAGTCCAGTGGTTCGCACGTCGGCTTCACAGTGCAGAGGTACAGGGTTCGATTCCAGCTCCGGCCTCCCTGTGTGGAGTTTGCATGTTCTCCCCGGGCCTGTGTGGGTTTTCTCCGGGTGCTCCAGTTTCCTCCCACATTCCAAAAACATGCGTGGCAGGCTGATTGAACACTCTAAATTGTCCCTAGGTGTGAGTGTGAGTGTGAGTGGTTGTTCGTTTCTGTGTGCCCTGCAATTGGCTGGCAACCGATTCAGGGTGTCCCCCGCCTACTGCCCGAAGACAGCTGGGATAGGCTCCAGCACCCCCCGCGACCCTAGTGAGGATCAAGCGGCTCGGAAGATGAATGAATGAATGTTATAGAGAACACGATATACGGCACCCGACTCGAGATGCTAAAACGATGAATCAAATATGCCCTCATCACTTCATTTGGATGTAGTGGCCAACAGTGGAACCTCCACCAGATCGTTCTTGGGGTCAGACATTGGGCACTTTTTTTTATCCCTTGCCCCCTTTTTGTCAATCATCCATCGATTTCATCATTTTATCCATCCACCATCCTTCTTTCCATGAATTTTTCCTTTGGTACTTTTGTCAAATCTACTCTTCTTTCCATTCATTTATCTTATCGAGCAACCCGAACCCTGGACTCGTCAGTGCATCGGGTCCACCCGTCCCTTCCGCCGTCCCTCCCTCCATCCATCCGTCCGTCCATCCAATGAGTGTGTTGTGTTTATGCATCAACTTCGACATAGGATCCAACTTATTCAAAATGTTGGCATTGCACCGAGATGCTTGGAGAAAAACCAATACGAAGAACTTCCTTGCTGTGTGCGTTTCCTTCATTTAGCAGAGTGAAAGTCAATTGAGTTATCCGCATTAATGAATTTGGCCTTTGAATGACGTGCGATTGTCTAAATTGACTTGATGTCTTTTTTTTTTTTGTCCCTCAAAGTCTTTCGCTGAAGCGCCAAGCGCGGGCTCGCCTTCTGTCTGTTTGTTATTCGTAACGCCGGCATATTTTCCTGCGGTTACGATTTGCATTTTTTGTTATGTTTTGTTTGTTCTTTGCGTCAAAGCCGTCCGTCTTTGACCTCGACTGTTTCGGCCTGCGCCGCAATCCAAGCAGTTGTCGTCACCCAAATGTATCCGGAATGAATCTGAAATATGCAAAAGCCACATCAGATTTGAGAAGTCGTGTATTCGGAGCCTGATGAGTCATCAGTGTCATTTGTTATCTGGCAAAATGAAGACTAAAGACGAAAGAAGGCACTGCACTCCACTGCCCACACATTTGACTTTTGCCACGATTAACTAACTTGCTTATTAAGCTCTTGCCGAGAACATCCATTTTGACTGGGCAGGCAGTGAATAAGTTCAACAAAAGTGGTCATGAAGCATTCTTTTTTATTTTTATTTTTTAAAATTTTGACTGAACAAAACGTTTCGCATCTTCGAACGATCGTGTGATGTGATCTTTTACATTAAAAGTAATGTTTTTTTTAATTGAATAAATTGATAATTTATTTCAAATTTAATTTAAATTGAAAAGCAAAATGACAGTGTCATAGGTGGGTACTTTCAACTTTTAAAAGTTAAAACTATGATGACAGAACCCGTTTGTTATTTTTGTTTTTGATATTTTTCATTCATTCATTCATTTATCAATTAAATATAAATTTAAAAAAAATAAAAAATACAAATTTATATATATTTTGTATTCTTTCCATTAAAACAACATTTTTTAGCTCTGCAATATTTTTTGGAGTTATCTATTTATGTATTTTCGAACTACATTTTGTATGTCTAAATTTGTTAATTGTATTTTTAAATTTTATTCATTCATTTTACATTTGAATGATTTCTTTCTTTTTACTAGCCACATGTCTAATTGCTAATTATTTATTCTCAGTTTCAAATTGTATCATGTGTGCAGTGCTTTTTCATGGAGGTGCGAGTCATATTTTTTTTCCCCCACTCGAAACTCTTTCTCATTCACTTTAAAATTTTTTATTTATTTATTTTTTCCCGATGTTTCTGCGTTTTATTACTCACCAAAACATATGACACCTTCCACTTGATGGTGCAGTGCAGCCCCCGGCTAGATGTGACAGAGCCCGCTTCCTCTGGTGGATGTTAAGCGTGTGACACACAGCATGTCAACAAACGGCACAGTGTCTCCTTGTCACCCTTTAAGTCGGCCGACTGACTGCTTGCAAGTTGAACACGCCGTGGTCCCTTTGGTCCAATCTATTTTTCTGTCGTTTCTTTGGGTACTATTATTTTATCCAGGGCCTGTTTCATGAGCTTATCGTTAAAAATAATTCCGCGGCACCAGAATTGAAAAGCAATATCCTGATTTACGAGTGTATGTCAACTCGCTGAGGTTGAAGATCCAAGTGTAGCAAAGCAGAGGCGATGGCGGAGAAGGAGTCAAAGGTTCCGCAGGGTCAGCGGCCCGTCTTACTGGCCCGCTCCGCAGCGCATACTAATGAGGACGGGCGCGAAGGCGAGCAGAACTTTAGCCAGATGGGATCAGCAGAACATCCGAGGGAGGGCTGCTGCTGCTGCGCGCCGTGCTGAATTTCAAAGAGGGGGGCGCCGCACGGCACCCGTGAAACTTTCAACCGCGACTCCAAGTCTGCATCCGTTTTCAGCTTTACTCATATAACAGTGAGTTTGTGTCCCTCTTTGGTCGCGGGGATACAACCCGGACCTTACAGAGGGACCACCTCCTTGTTATTTTTTTCAATTCATAGTTGGGCTGCAAATGATGACGATAATCAATGAATCAATCGATTGTTTTTCGGATCGATTTCCATCCCTTTATTCCAAAATGCGACATTATTTGAAATCAACAGTACAGAATATTGGGCGGCCCGGTAGTCCAGTGTTAGCACGTCGGCTTCACAGTGCAGAGGTACCGGGTTCGATTCCAGCTCCGGCCACCCTGTGTGGAGTTTGCATGTTCTCCCCGGGCCTGCGTGTGTTTTCTCCGGGTGAACGCACACCCTACGGGGCGGCCGGGTAGTCCAGTGGTTAGCACGTCGGCTTCACAGTGCAGAGGTACCGGGTTCGATTCCAGCTCCGGCCACCCTGTGTGGAGTTTGCATGTTCTCCCCGGGCCTGCGTGGGTTTTCTCCGGGTGCTCCGGTTTCCTCCCACATTCCAAAAACATGCGTGGCAGGCTGATTGAACACTCTAAATTGTCCCTAGGTGTGAGTGTGAGTGTGAATGGTTGTTCGTTTCTGTGTGCCCTGCGATTGGCTGGCAACCGATTCGGGGTGTCCCCCGCCTACTGCCCGAAGACAGCTGGGATAGGCTCCAGCACCCCCCGCGAGGATCAAGCGGCTCGGAAGATGAATGAATGAATGAGTACAGAATATTCCCAAACCTTATGATCAGTGACTAGTTTTGGTCTGCAACATGTCAGAAAAATTTTGATTGTTCTTTTCCAAGTAAAAACAGATGTCTGATTTTGATGAGACAATATTCGAAACGGCCTCCAAAATTTTGTTTCGATTAGGCCCTAAAATTTGTGTCATCCCACCCAACACAATACAGAATCTCTACAAAAAGAAAACAAAAACGCTTGACAAGTAGCCACACGGTCATTGGAAGTGTTTGTGTGGCAGCTTGCCGACAAGATGAGGTGGATGATGACCTTTTTTTTGGAGGAGGGGGGGGGGCAGCTGTCACTCAAAGCGAGGACCAGCGTTCGCTCGACCGCTTTCCCACTTAAAGTCCGATAATATCGCTGCGTCCCACGGGGGTTGAAAGACGAGCCTGGTTATGTAACGGCCGCATGCGCTCGCCGCTTTACATAAACGCTTCGAAGAAAGCGTCAACGTTGTGCAGCGTTATTTCCATTTCAAGTCATTTTCAGCTTTCAAATGCGCCGGACGCAGTCGTCGGCGTTCAACTATTTTGCTCGGCAGCCACCGTGGCTGGTGAAAAAACATTCGTCAACGTGGGGGCGGGCGGGTGGCAGAAGCCAAATTATTAATTTTTTTTTTTGTGGTCTGCTTCAATTGCTGAGGCGCCTCGCCAAAAAATTCCTGATGTGTCTCATCTGTTCATAGGACACTGCGGCAGAAGTGCCCGATGATTTTTGATAATCGACCGATTATTTTTGCGATGCGTTGACGAAGCGGATCGGATTGCTCACATCGGGCGCAAGCCTTGTGCGTATACTAGAACCCCCCCCCCCCAAAAAAAAACAGTGCAATCGTAAACATTGCTTCGTCACTTTAGGTTGGTCGATAATTTGTAGAAATAGCCCCCGATGGATGTTATCGATTTGTGAAAAATAAGCGCGTGACCAAATTTTGACGATATCCGCTTTGGGCCCCACGCCAGCGATATGTAAATGAGTACTTATCACAGCAGCAAGCAGCTGCTCTTATATAAGTCTCATTAGATTCCAGCTTCGACTGTGCAAACTAAAAATAAAGACAACGAAGAGAGTCGTACATTCAACTTGGAATAAACTTCGCAGCTTACCCCAGCACACCTGTCGTGTTTTATGCTGTTGATGTTGGGGTAGTGGAAATGGAAATCAAGGCAATACGTGAACATTTATAGTTGTAAATGATGAGTTCACTTTCAAACAGAATCAAAAACTCTGCACAATGATGCGCAATCCCAACAAGGGAGCACAAGTTGCCGTCAAGAACATGAACCGGGGATTTTGATGTATCGCATCCCCGTGTTGAATGGTGCTATGATCAGAAAGTAAAGTAGAGGCTCTACTTTCTCATGAGCAATTTGAAACAGTGGGCGGCCCGGTAGTCCAGTAGTTAGCACGTCGGCTTCACAGTGCAGAGGTACCGGGTTCGATTCCAGCTCCGGCCTCCCTGTGTGGAGTTTGCATGTTCTCCCCGGGCCTGCGTGGGTTTTCTCCGGGTGCTCCGGTTTCCTCCCACATTCCAAAAATATGCATGGCAGGCTGATTGAACACTCTAAATTGTCCCTAGGTGTGAGTGTGAGTGCGAATGGTTGTTCGTCTCTGTGTGCCCTGCGATTGGCTGGCAACCGATTCAGGGTGTCCCCCGCCTACTGCCCGGAGACAGCTGGGATAGGCTCCAGCACCCCCCGCGACCCTAGTGAGGATCAAGCGGTTAGGAAGAAATTTGAAACAGTAATTCATGCCTTTGTCACATCCCGGCTGGATGACTGTAATGCACTTTACTTCGGTGTTAGCCAGCCCTCCATTAAACGTCTTCAGTTGGTCCTAAATGCTGCTGCTCGCCTCTTGACTGGTACTTGTAAGAGGGAGCACATACAGTAATTCTTACTCTGGCTCCCTATATATTTTTGAGTTCTTTTAAGATCCTATTATTTGTTTTCAAATCTTTAAATGGCTTCCATCTTAGCTCTCTGAGCTCCTCTGCCCTTACACACCTGCCTCAGGTCTGCGGACCAAGACGTTATTAGAAGTACCAAGAACTAAACACGTTTTTTTTTTTGTATTCCATTAATTAACTCTCAATGTGTCGGAGTGTCGAAAACCAACGCTTGTTCTCTTCCACTTTTAATATTCTGGACAGCGTGTGAGCCGTGGGGATGTGAAAAGCAGCTGAGTCTGACTCGACGCGCTGTCACTCAATTCCTATGCGAGTGCACCCACTCGCACAGCAACTGAGATTGTCAATTTCTGGAAAGATGGAATAAATTACAGTTTGTTTTTGCGCAGCTGCTGTACATATCCTTAAAAAAAACTCCTGGAGGGGCTTTGTTTATTTTTTTATTTTTTTTTATTTTTACTGTACTGTATGAATCACTGTCGTGTGATTGTCGGGCCTCGATTTGGAATTGCTCGAATCACCATACAGTATGGGGAGCTTTACAAGATGTAGTGGACCTAGATAATTCCTTCTCAAAAACTTTCCATTGCATTGAATTGGTAAATTAGGGCTGAGTTAAATAATATATACAATATATAATACATATACTATATATATAGTCATACATTCTACAATAAATATTATATAAATATAATATATAAATGAATACAATTGGGGCGGCCCGGTAGTCCAGTGGTTAGCACGTCGGCTTCACAGTGCAGAGGTACCGGGTTCGATTCCAGCTACGGCCTCCCTGTGTGCATGGAGTTCTCCCCGGGCCTGCGTGGGTTTTCTCCGGGTGCTCCGGTTTCCTCCCACATTCCGGTTTCCTCCCACATTCCAAAAACATGCGTGGCAGGCTGATTGAACACTCTAAATTGTCCCTAGTTGTGAGTGTGAGTGCGAATGGTTGTTCGTCTCTGTGTGCCCTGCGATTGGCTGGCAACCGATTCAGGGTGTCCCCTGCCTACTGCCCGAAGACAGCTGGGATAGGCTCCAGCACCCCCCGCGGCCCTAGTGAGGATCAAGCGGCTCTGAAGATGAATGAATACAATTGTAATAAGAATATAAAGTATTTTAAAAAGAGCATTAAAAATCAGAACATTGTTATTTTTAGAATGAGCTATTTATTTATTTAATTATTTTGGGGGGGGGTATCTACAGATGAGCCACTCTGTTTTCTACTCAAACCCGGATTTATATTATTTATTTATTTAATCGGGACAGTGCACATTAATCAACACATGAATAAAAAGTGTAAATGCGCCGGACCTAGCATAAATGCTAATTTTCAGTCGTAGTCCCAAGGCAGGTTTCTTCACATAAACATAGACAGTGAACATCAAATAACAAAATAATACAACACAAAACATAACATGAAACACGGGCAGTCATGCAATCTTAGCCACTTTTCCTGCAAGGCGCGTTGCCATTTTTCCTGCAGGCGCTTTGTTGTTTGAAGCAGTTCTAGATGAAAGAGGAGAGAATCAAAGTGTCCTTTTACCAGTGGATCAGAGACGTCATGCTCAAAATGCGCACACGTCTGCTACAAGCTAAGTTTGAAAGTCAACAAGAAGCTGTAGCATCCATTGATGAAAAAAGAGATTGTTTGGTTGGTTGGTTGGTTGGTTGGATGGATGGCTGGATGGTGGCCAGGCAACTGACTGGATGGCCCAGCACGCACATATCTCAGCCTCGGCAAAGCGGAAGGGTCGGCGGCGAAGGCCGAGAAAGCCGCGCGACCTTGACGCTACCGCCTGCGCATCCGCCCTACCGGAAAACAATGAGCATTTTGCAAGGGGGGGTGGGTGCCTCGGAAGCCGGCGGTCGGCATGACGATGACACGCCAGCGTGGCAGCAGCATCATCAACATCATCTTGGCGGACATGTATTTACTTATGCAGTACAGAAAAAAATGTTTATTTTTATTACAAAATTATTATTATTTTTTTATCTTATGATGATGTTGACGGCAGACTTCAATCTCCGACGTGTGGGATGGTGTTTTGAAACACTTCTGATACTCAATTTGAATGAATATCAAGTTTTATAAAGGATCGTCGAGATAGGCACTCAGAAATAACGACAAGACACTTCTGGCTACCAACAATAGGTTGTCCCCCAAATTTATTGGTCCCACACAGAAATGATAACACAGTTCAAACAAGTTTTATGATATACTCTTACCGTATGCCAGTAGGATGGAGAGCCAACATCCTCAGCAGAATGAGCTTCGATACTCGCTGGGCGTCCGTACGCTACCCGCAGCAGACTCTACCGAATGATCTCGGTCCTCCTCCTTTTATTCCATAATGTGTGTTCGGGAGGGGGTGAGTGGCCATTCTCACTTCCCCCCAGCCACATTACTTTTGTTGTGTAACCAAGTGGCATATCTTATGAGAACATCCTGTTTTGTACTTTTTCCACAAACTATCAGCAGATGTACTTCTACTTTTAATCATGAGTTTTCGGCAATAACAGGATGTGTCTCAAGAGTTTCAGTAAAAACATGTCATTCAAGCATTTATGCAATACACAAACTTTAAACACAATAATCATTAATACAACGATATATATTGATTAATGAAAACATCACTACACTATTTATTATACCAGATGGAGAGCGCCTGTCGCAACGTCTTTGGTCTTTTTGTCCTGCTAGCTATGAGCCAAACACGTCGCTCTGCATCCCGTCTAAACTTGTCACTGCCATTCATCCTGCGTCCAACTTTCTTGATAGAACATCTCGTCGTCCATGCTTACATCCGCTTTGTTGTTTGAAGCGGTGCTAGATGAAAGAAGAGCGGTTCCAAGTCTCCTTCCACCAGCGGATCAGAAAACCGCCATCTCTTTGCTGTCCAACGATCAACAGTTGATCACTGCGGTCTGTCCGACTGAGCCGGAGGTCTCGAGACGTCTCCAACTGGCTCACAGCTCCTTTCATAGGCTGTCAAGAGTGTGCAAGGGCCCCCTAAATCCACATTCCAATCAAGTCCCATCTCTTCACCACACCGGTTCGATGGTGATAGGAATCCGCAGGCAGGATTTGATATTTTCTGCGTATTTTCGAAAGCTAACCAATTGATCGATGGGCTTAATGAAGAGATACCTAATACAGCGATGCGGTGCGCTGTGGTATAACGTTGTACGCTATTCCATGAGTCCAGTGGAGTGTCACTGTCTCCAATTGCACTGTTGTCTGGGTGACAAATATCAACCCCCCCCC
This sequence comes from Hippocampus zosterae, assembly GCF_025434085.1. Lineage (NCBI taxonomy): Eukaryota > Metazoa > Chordata > Actinopteri > Syngnathiformes > Syngnathidae > Hippocampus > Hippocampus zosterae. The sequence goes on along the minus strand of NC_067455.1, from coordinate 5,534,887 downwards.
CCCCTCCCATCCCCTCGTGCACCCGCTGCTGTGTGAGAACAGTTTGCAGCACTTTTTGTTTCCTCCCTATCTGTGTGCGTGTGCGCGTGGCCATTAAATGTTCCAGTTTGGACTAAATTAAAGAGGGTGCAGATGATGAGGATGAAAAGAGGAAGGCAGCAGTTGTCAGGCCAACACAGCAACTCGGTGCGAAGCTATCACCTCAAGGCACACCGAATTCATGCGTGGTCTGTGTTTGTGTGTGTGTGTGTGTGTGTGTGTATGGAGGTCATTTCTGCACCGTAAGGACATTAGAAACCCTCTCTCTCGCTCGCTCTCTTTGAAAGCAGCAGCAGTGCTATCCTTGCACCCTGCCGGATAAGAAAGGCCTACGGGACACAATATTAGGGACCCCCACTCACTGCAATGTGAAGCACTTTTGATTGACAGCAGCATGTATTTAGGGGGGCGGGCCCGGTAGTCCAGTGGTTAGCACGTCGGCTTCACAGTGCAGAGGTACCGGGTTCGATTCCAGCTCCGGCCTCCCCTGTGTGGAGTTTGCATGTTCCCCCCGGGCCTGCGTGGGTTTTCTCCGGGTGCTCCGGTTTCCTCCCACATTCCAAAAACATGCGTGGCAGGCTGATTGAACACTCTAAATTGTCCCTAGGTGTGAGTGTGAGTGTGAATGGTTGTTCAACTCTGTGTGCCCTGCGATTGGCTGGCAACTGATGAACTGCCCGAAGACGGCTAGGATAGGCTCCAGCACCCCCGCGACCCTGGTGAGGATTAAGCGGTTCGGAAAATGAATGGATGGATGTATTTAGGGTAAGGCATGAACAGTTTCAGTAGTTTATTTTTTTTCCCTGCTCACAAATAATTAAATTAAATTCAATCCAAAAAGTCAGAAAATGTTGCCCCGGCCTTAATTATTCAGCTGGAAAATTTGCCAGGCATCTATTTGAGGTAAGGCATTTATAGCGCACAAATTGCAACGAAATGCCTCCATGGTCCCTCCACGAGAATCAATTGTCACAACTGGCTTTCGCATTTGAATGTTAAAAACTTTAGCTTGGAATCTTTGGGTCCTGCTAGCTTTAGTTAGCTAGTCCTTTAGCTTAGTTTTGCAGTTAGCATTTGTGATTGTCGAGAGAACGGTTGGTCTGGAGTGTCTCTTTTGGGATGAACATGTCACTGTGGAAAACGTACCGCGTTTGTCTTTTCAACAAACCGTCGTAACTGAATGGAGTGAGATTCCCCCGACTAGCCAAGTTAGCGCACTCGCAGTCACTCGATTTCTTTCACATGTGGGAACTTGTTCCGGTTGCCTTGAGCTGGAATTGATTTTGTTGCTGCTGACGGCAATATTTGAGTGGAAGGAAGTCTAGCTTCAGGTGCTGCTAACCCCTTTTTTGTATTATTTTTTTTCTGATCTAGGACATCATCGTCCTTATGAACACCGTCATTTTATTTTTTTGGGGGTCTTTTTTAAAACAAATTTAAGCAGCTCACGCACATAAAAGAGCGAGGGCGATGCTTGCACGTACAGCAGACTTAATGGTAACCATGGAAATAATGACAGAGGAGTCACACGGTGTGAAGCGTGAGCCTCTCACACACACAAACACACAAACACACACACAAACACACACACAGTGAGAGAAGGAGAATGTTAGCCCAATACCGGCAAATCTGTGACGGGACCGAGGCTTGTGGCCACGCAAATGTTATTTTTAGCCGCCTCGACGCCGCCATGACGGCCCTCGCCGCGCTACGTCAGCAAATGGGCGATGTTGGGGCTGGGGTCACTCCCCAATCTTCTACCTCGCCACTTTTTTGTCGTGCTGACGGAACGCCGCGTGAGTTAGCAGAAGAGTCACCGTGACGTCACATTTTTTTGAGGCCCATGCATGCCAATATTTGGTCGTTAAAAAAGCTGATGACTGATTAATTTGAAAAAAAAATCTCATGAGTAAAGGAACTTTTTTTGGGGGTCGCCTAACGCTCACAACAACAAAAATGACCCCGGCCGTGAAGGAGACGGGATTGGAAGTTGATAAAGTGCAGGAGATAGTAATAAGATAGCCACTTATTTTGTTTAATTTAATTTTTAAGTTTAATTTTTAATTTTTTTAATTAATTTTTGTTTAATTTAAATTAATTAGATTTGTTCTTGATTTTACTGCTTGGTGCTTTCTACCGTCTTTATTATTGATTTGTCTTACTGTTTATTGTGCATGTTAAATCGCTCCATGTACAGCACTTTGTATGCAGCGATGGCTGTTTGAAAGTGCTCGAGAAATACTCTTGACTTGACTTAATTTGGTCGGCCGTATTAGCTGTTATTTAATTCATCATTTCAGTCCGAGCATCAGCAACGTAGAGCACCGGTCTGTACGATAATCGGGAACAATTCGGAGTCTGTACAGCCAAATCTTTTTAAATAGGGATATTTAAAATGGCTATGAAAATTGAAAAGGGGTGAGTACGAAATAGAGAAGGAGTGCACGACTCCCGACGCAGAATCCATCCATCCATCCATTTTCCGAACCGCTTAATCCTCACCAGGGTCGCGGGGGTGCTGGAGCCTATCCCAGCCGTCTTCGGGCAGTAGGCGGGGGACACCCTGAATCAGTTGCCAGCCAATCGCAGGGCACACAGAAACGAACAACCAT